>NW_015165835.1:915847-924898 GCF_001447785.1 Gekko japonicus | reverse complement strand
GACAAGTCCCCCTCCCCCATCACATCTTCTGTTCAATTATATCCTGTTCACTTTCTCTTAGGAAAAAAATACATTAGAGTTTGCATATGCAGACTCTTGTGCCACTAAACCAGGGGTTTAAGAATACAGTCAAGCACCTGAATTGGCATATTTGGATAAGCGTCCAAATGTGCATTCTGATGTGCATCCAATTTATGCCCACAATTGCTAAAAGCAAGGCTGCTAAGGGACACTTAGTGAAATCTCCATGGATATCCTAGGGTGTAGAGTGGCAAAACTGGTCCTTATACATGACAGCATTCTATTCATCCATTTTTCCTCATTAAAAACATCTTTGACTACACAAGAGAGAAAGGTTAAAAGAAAATATAGCCCACCCACACTGTTTACCTTCTTGGTTGACTAAGTAGTCAATGCACCATCTGTCACTGACTTTCTTCCAAGGTCTCAGGCTATCTATAGCAGCAGTTTCCAAAATTGATAGCAACGAGCATTCTTGAAGAACTCTAGCATTTGGGGAGCTAGTTTGGTGTAGTGGTTAGGAGCAGGGGTCATTTCCTGCAGGAGCGCACAAGAGCAGAGCTCTAGCAGTAAAGAGCCCAGGGGGTGGGCATATGCAACAAGCCCCACCCCCTGCTCCCAGCAGCCATCAGTCAGAGCAAGAAGCAACCAGGTAAGTTGCAGAGCCCCCCCCCCCAGCTCCCCGGTTCAAAACAGTCCAGTGGCACCTTTAAGACCAAGTGTTATTCAGGTACAAGCTCTCCCTCCTATGAGAGGACAGATCTGAATGTTCCCCCCTCCCAATAGCTATCAATCCAAAACAGTCCAGTGGAGCCTGAGCGGTGGGTGTTGCCGTCTGACACACTTCCGGTGATGTCAGGGGGTGTGGTATATGCAAATAAGTGATGCTAATGAGCTCCTGCACCTCTTTTTCTACGAAATGACCCCTGGTTAGGAGCATGGACTCCAATCTGGGAGAACCGGGTTTGATTCCCCACTCCTCCACATGCAGCTGCTAGTGTGATCTTGGGTCAGTCACAAGTTATTTCAGAGCTGTTCTCTCACGAGCAGTTCTCAAAAGAGCTCTCTGAGTCCCATCTACCTCACAGGGTGTTTGTTGTGGGGAGGGGAAGGGAAAGGAGATTGTAAGCTGCTCTGAGATGCCTTCAGGTAGAGTACAAATCCAAGCTCTTCTCTCTTCTTCCTTTCGTACTTTTCAACAGCATTTGTGTTCTTCTAACCATAGTGAAGAACATGAATGTATCAGCAAAGGGAAGTCCACTCTACTTTTAAGAGAAAACCAATATTACTAAAGGGTAGTTTGAGTACCCCTTTACTTAGAAATAAGGAAATTGTCAGCTAGCTGCCATTTTATGTTGCTTCTGTCCTTCCGTTCCTGCTTGCTCGCAGCTCAGCAGCTTTGCGTAAACATTGCCTCGGGGACCGTGGGAGCTGGCTCGGCTAGACGGCGTTATCAGTCTGGCCTTGTAAGGATGGGAGGGCTTGCGGTCCACCACTGGTGTGAATCTTTCTGCTCTCAGGGGCCCTGCGAGTCTCCCGCTCATTATGTAGCTTCCCGCCAGGAGAATTCCCACCCGCGCGCTCCAAGTTCATTTGTTTAGCTATACGCCCCGTCTGGCTATATGTACGGATGTTCCCACCCTATAGTTATTCCTAACAATAATCCTGTGGATATGATACCGGTCTTGTACTCTAATAAAGCATAACGCTTCTCAGGAAACGTGTGTGAAGAGTTACTTGCTGTGGAACCTGACAGAAATGCCCACTGAGGCACCTAACAGTATGAGGGCACAGGTGACATGGTTACTATCAGATGTAAATGATTCTGTTACTCTTTGTGTGGCAAAATTTATGGGGGCAATAATTAAACAACAGAAGAATAATACTAAGTAAGGCATTATTTTATAATTTTATTTTCTGCTCATGGCTATCACTATATGAGCAGTAGTAGACAGACAGACAGACAGATAGGTATAGATGATAGATAGACGATGATAGATAGATAGATGATAGATAAATAGATGATAGATGGATGATAGATAGATAGATAGATAGATAGATAGATAGATAGATAGATAGATGAGAGATGGCTGGCTGGCTGGATGGATGGGTGGAATGGATGGATGGATGGATAGATATATGATAGATGATGATGATGATGATGATGATGATGATGATGATAGATAGATAGATAGATAGATAGATAGATAAATGAGAGATGGATGGATAGATAGATAGATGAGAGATAGATGGATACATAGATAGATGAGAGATGGATGGATGGATGAGTGGATGATAGATACTACTAAAGGGCGAGTAGATGAGCCAAAAGCAATGGTGGGTGGCATGCCTGAGAGTGTTAAGCAGGAGTCTCTCCACAAGTGCTTGTATTTGTTGGTTTTGACAGCAGCTGTCACGGGTTCTCATAGACATCTGAAAATATGGTGGCTACTTCACAGCTCCACTATCAACCAGACACAAGCTTTGCTGACCAATGCCTACCAAGGGGATTTAAAGAATATAATGAAGAGTCACAACTGAGATTATCACAGACCATGGACCCAAACCTAAAAAAAAAGAGAAAAAAAGCCAGCCCTGAAGACTAAAGAGTCATCCCATTCTAGAATCATAATAACATTAAGAAACATGTCCAGATGGTTCAAGCAACAAGCCAGTCTGTATACTGTAGTAGAGGGCAAAAAAACCCTTCAAGGTCAGTAACCAATCTCCTCCTTGCAAAATTGTTTTGGCATCCATATGCCTAATGCTTTTTAAAAATGTCTTGATTTTAATGGTTTCAGAACATAGATATAAAAACACATGATGGTGGATCTTGTACGGCTGAGTCCTCTCACTGCGTAGTTTAGCCGATGCTACCTCTTGAAGTAAGAGAAAGCTAATCAGATATGAAAGATTGGCAGAAAGGGAATATTTATTGGATGGTGCTCTTGGGCAACATTTCCTAGTCATAAATGTGTCCGTTGCAAAGAATACAACTATAATTTAATATCCTTAGTAATGTATTGTTATTCTTCCCCTGGTCACCACTGAAACTGTTTTAATGATTAATTAATTACTTAAAACAGTCTACGATAAACACAGAATGCTGTCAGAAGAACGGAAACCACCGTAAGTGTAATGCTTTTAAAGGTCTAGAATTAGGAGACAAGCTTGAAATGTCTCATAACCTTCCCCAGGTGTCGAATATTAGTCTATGTTTTTGTAATATGCTAACAAGGTTGATGTGAAATTCTATGTTTGGATTGCAAACTGTAAAAAAAAACTTGGTAATGCCCACTGGCATTTATGTGTTGTGCTGTAATATAAACGTATAACTTATTTCTTACATTGGTTATTACATCAGACACTTTACTAGAGTGCTACATTAAGCAAAATGCATAACCCGACGCTGAATGTTCAATTAAATCATCTTTATTCATGTGGTTTTTTCGGCTATGCAGGCAACATCTCATAATTATTCATCTGTTCCCTAAAATAAAATTGTCCATTGTCCTTCCAAATCTCAGTAATAGCCATCCTATATCAAAGTAATGAAAAAAACAAAACCACAGCGGGTTACAGGCTAGGATTCAAATAAGTGACATGTTTGTATGTGGAAGAACATGGTGCAGAAACACTGACACACCGTCTCATGGTCGAACAGCCCAAACACTATTTTTAAACCAAGCTGTAGTTTGTCCATCGGTCATAGACATTGCAGTGTCCCCGAACAACCAAGAAACATACGGCTCCAGTCATTTGATTGGATCTTAGTCATACGGTCTAAGATGAGAACTCTCTGGGCATGGTTTTGGGTAAGACCTAGGCTGTGTCCATATTTTGTTGGATGTTGGACCATTGCACAACCCGTCTTGTCCACTCAGGAAAATCCAGTTATGAATGACTGCTAATAGCACAATGATGTGTGGAAGCGATCTTAAATAGATCCAACGGTTTTGACAAGTTACTTCCCCCCACAGCTGCCATTTTGACATATTTGGCTGATCAAGAGATTGACATGACTGACAATAGAGCAAGACAGGAATGGTGAAGAAGGCCTACTTCAGGGAAGAGGCAGCAGCAATATGCAAAGGGGCTAGGGATGGAGGGTGTAAGCACGTGTAAAACCTCAAATCCAGAGATTTGAATCCTGTCCCTTTTTTGTCAAAGAACAAAGCATCTACCTGACAGTTTCAGGTAGGTTTTTATGTCTGCCTGTGGCCATAGAATAAAATGCAAGTACAGTAGAACCTTAAAGACCAACAAAAGACCAAGTATTTGTGAGTCAAAGCCAACTCTGGCTGCGGTCACACGTAACAGTAGCCACGCAAGAGATACGGAAGACAGGCGGAGTTTCCGGGCGCGATCTCACTAGCACATCTGGGGAGCGTAGCGCTTCTGTGGCACAACCGAGGCTTCCTCTCGAAACCGCGCAGCAAAAAACTAGTACCTCTTTAATAGATCCAACGGTTTTGACAAGTTACTTCCCCCCACAGCTGCCATTTTGACATATTTGGCTGATCAAGAGATTGACATGACTGACAATAGAGCAAGACAGGAATGGTGAAGAAGGCCTACTTCAGGGAAGAGGCAGCAGCAATATGCAAAGGGGCTAGGGATGGAGGGTGTAAGCACGTGTAAAACCTCAAATCCAGAGATTTGAATCCTGTCCCTTTTTTGTCAAAGAACAAAGCATCTACCTGACAGTTTCAGGTGGGTTTTTATGTCCACCTGTGGCCATAGAATGAAATGCGAGTACAGTAGAACCTTAAAGACCAACAAAAGACCAAGTATTTGTGAGTCAAAGCCCACTTTGTTAAGAGTATGACCCTGGATCCCTCATTATGTTTGTGTCTGATGAAGTGAGCTTATACCCTGGAAACATTTGTTGATCTTTACGGTGCTAGCAGATCTGAATTGTGTTCATCTACCTGAGAGAAGCAAATTAGTTGCATCTAGTTGGTTTCCCCATTTTATAAGGAATAGCTCTGGGGGTACACATTTATCTTTTCTTTTTGTACTTCTCTTAATTTTACTGTTACAATTAGACAAATAGAAATAGTAACAAAATATGTAATCACTTTTTATTGACTCCCCCCCCCCTCCGGTAAGAAAGCATAGGGAGTCAACGGGATTTCCAATGGTCCATTTCATAACTGTGTTCCGGTACTGTCTGCCACCTTTATCATATCTCCCACTTTTGTTTACCATTTTCTCTTCCTTGAAATATTGGGATTACCAATGATCAAACACCATTCTTGCCACAGCTAGTAAAAGCAATACCATTTCTTGGAATGATTTCCGATCCATTTCAACACAGTTTGTTATAGTGGTTAAGTGTGCGGTCTCTAATCTGGGAGAACCGGGTTTGATTCCCCACTCCTCCACTTGCACCTGCTCGATGACCTTGGGCAAGCCATAGTTCTGGCACACCTGTTCTTGAAAAAGAGCAGTTTCTGTCAGAGCTCTCTCAGCCCCACCTACCTCACAGGGTGTCTGTTGTGGGGAGGGAAAGGGAAAGGAGTTTGTAAGCCGCTCTGAGACTCCTTGGGTAGTGAAGGGCAGGGTATAAATTCATTCTCTTCTTCTTCTTTTCTTCAGTTTAAAACACACACACACACCATCAGCTCTAAGAAAACCCCACCACATTTATCATTGATAGATGGAGCTGGGCCTTCTGATATACCAAAATATGTAGGGGTATGTTTGCATATAGTACCAGAATCTTTTAAATAAGATTTCAGGTTTTTTACTTTATTCTGTTATGCTACTGGTCAACACTCCACCAGTCAACCTCCAGTGGAGAAAAGAAAGACCAGCTGCAGTAGCAATAGAAGGTAGGTCCGTGGGAAGTTTGGAGAGGAGATATTGGGCAACATTGCTTTCAGGAAGGAAAAGGAGCTGAGAATGAAGAGCCAGAGCTGCCAATCAACGGCGGCCATCCCTTAGACATCACATTACTGATATGAATTGCCATTTGTTAGTCATTTGAACCTAGTGTTTTAGAGTTTTATTTTTGCCGTCAAGTCGCAGCTGAGTTATAGCAACCCCTAGTGGGGTTTTCAAGGCAAGAGACCATCAGAGGTGGTTTGTCATTGTCTGCTTCCATGCCACGGCCCTGGTATTCCTTGGTGGTCTCCCATCCAAATACTCTATCATGGGATAGAGCAGGTAGAGAAAGAAGCACTTTTCTCCCTTTCTCACAGTACAAGAACTCGTGGGCACTCAATGAAATTGCTGAGCAGTCAGGTTAGAACGGATAAAAGGAAGTACTTCTTCACCCAAAGAGTGATTAACACATGGAATTCACTGCCACAGGAGGTGGTGGCAGCTACAACCATGGACGGCTTCAAAAGGGAATTAGATAAGCATATGGAGCAGAGGTCCATCAGTGGCTATTAGCCACAAGGTATAAATAGGAACTCTCAGTCTGGGGCAAGTGATGCTATGTATTGTATTCTTGGTGCTTAGGGGGGGCAACAGTGGGAGGGCTTCTAGTGTCCTGGCCCCACTGCTGGACCTCCTGATGGCACCTGGTATTCTTGGCCGCTGTGTGACAGAGTGCTGGACTGGATGGGCCATTGGACTGATCCAACATTGGCTTCTTTTATGACCAAGGTCGACAGTGTTTAACTTACAAGACATTATGACATTGGGCTTGCCTAGGCAATCCAGATCACATCCAGGTTATATAAAATCTGTAAAGGAATGGAAAATCGCAACATTAAAGCATAGGTGCCATCATATAGGTGACTCCCCTCTGGAGAAGGAACAGAGTTCAGTGTAGAACATGCAAACATATCTTTAACATGGTTGAAGCTTTGTCCCAAAAGGACCTTCATTGTACTTGAATGGGCTTTCTGGCCATGCAGCCCTATAACAGAGTTATTCCAGTCTATTCCTATTGATGTCAATGGGCTAAGACTGAAATAACTCTGCACAGGATTGTGTGGTAAATGACAATGCCCTCAGAAGAGATGATACTACCACAGCTGGTGGCAGCTTGGGAGAGAAGGCAAGGACAAAACTGGGATCTGAGGAAAGTCTCTCCAAATCCTATTTTCTGTATGTGTTCTGAACACAGTGCCCTGGGTGAAACCCCATAATATATAGTCTTCTTTTAGTCTTTTGTATACTCCACGAGTGTTTTAATTTCCTTCTGTAATAGGAATTTTCAGAAGATTTGCTTTTAGACGTGTGGTGTGAGCATGGTAACAGGATCAGGGGCTGGAAGAAGTCGGTCCTAGCTTTACATTTTTTATTTAAAGCACCAGTAACTGTGGAGATTTAATCCTCATTGGCAAAACCGGCCTGAGCTTAGAATTTTATTGGAAGCTTGTGCCATGGTAAATTATGATTTGAGATCCTTGGCTATCACTGGTGACACATAACTGAGGCTTTAGATCATTCCAAGCATATCCTCGATATAAGTAACTACTTTTCCTGATCATGGAGTCTGCAGAACTATGATATATTCTGTCCGCCTTACTGGAAATATAAAGCACTAGACAGATCAAACCTGCCTCTCAGTGAGATGAAACTCAGAGGAATAATAATATATCATTCAACCTTGCTCAAAGATTGGGACCTATTTGTAAGGGACTCAGAGTCTCTCTCCCCCTCCCTACCTTTCTCTCTCATTCCACCCAGCTTTTCACTCAGCCTCACCTAATTCCCCTCTTTACTACAGCCCCAGTCCTAAATGGCTTTTGTCCATGCAGATCATGATCCCCCAGCATAGTATTTTTGGTGGTCAAGGGGGACCCCTTCTCCACTTTTCAACTGGAAAAGCTGGTTGGATCCAGTTCTATGCATCTGAGCGCACTAGCAGAAGACATTCTTGCATCCGAAGATTCCTTGCAGCAAGGGTAAATCCTGCCATTAGCGAAAGAAATTTGCTAGATCAGCCACAGAGAGAGAGTGAGTGTGATACTGATGTAGATTTCTATAGATGCTCCATATATATATAAAATCAAAGATGGACTTTTAACAAATGTGTCTTCAGTGTTTTCAGGTGATAAAAAATGAAAATATATAATGCAAGAATTTTTTTCCAAAAAAGTAATCCATCCAATCATGATTTTGAATGAACTTGATTATAAAAAGGTAAAGGTTTCCCTTGCTCGAAAGCCAGTTGAATCTGACTCTAGGGTTGCGGTGCTCATCTCCGTTTCAAAGCCGAAGAGCCAGTGCTGTCCAAAGACATTTCCGTGGTCATGTGGCCGACATGACTAAATACCAAGGCACACGGAATGCTGTTACCTTCCCACTGAAGTGGTACCTATTTATCTACTTGCAATTTCTTGCTTTCGAACTGCTAGGTTGGCAGGCGCTGGAACTAGAGACGGGAGCTCACTCCATCATGCGGCACACTCGGGTCTCGAACTGCTGAACGACTGACCTTCCACAGCCTGCAGTTCAGCATCTTAACCACTTGAGCCACTGCAGCTCCTTCAACTTGATTATATCGATATACAATTACACTAAGATATGCATCGGATTCTCCAAGTTCCCAGATTTCGTCATATAAAAAAAAAAATCTCTAGTGCATTTTATAAGAACATAAGAACATAAGAGATGCCAATGTTGGATCAGGCCAAAGGCCCATCCAGTCCAACACTCTGTATCACACAGTGGCCAGAAATACCAGGGGCCTTCAGGAGGTCCAGCAGGGGGGCCAGGACATTAGAAGCCCTCCCACTGTTGACCCCCCCAAGCACCAAGATGACAGAGCATCACTTGCCCCAGAGCCCCTATCTATACCTTGTGGCTAATAGCCACTGATGGACCTCTGCTCCATATGCTTATCTAATTCCCTTTTGAAGCTGTCCATGCTTGTAGCCACCACCACTTCCTGTGGCAGTGAATTCCAAGTGTTAATCAGTCTTTGGGTGAAGAAGTACTTCCTTTTATCCATTCTAACCCAACCGCTCAGCAATTTCATGGAGTGCCCACGCGTTCTTGTATTGTGAGAAAGGGAGAAAAGTACCTCTTTCTCTACATGCTCTTTCCCATGCATAATCTTATAAA
>NW_015165835.1:899805-914626 GCF_001447785.1 Gekko japonicus | reverse complement strand
AAATGTATGCAAAAGCTACGGATGGGCAAATTATTGGAAGGAAACATTATTTCTCTTATTTCTCTCCTGACACTGGACCACCTCTGAAATTCACACAGCTCTTCTTCCCTCTGTGTAGCATTTAGGCCAGGTTGTTCCTTCATCTGCACCCAATGAGTAGCAGTCAATGATGTACAAAAAAGTGCAACACAATGAAGTCATGGGATTGGTAAGTAGGAGTCAAATGTCAAAAGGAGAGGTGAGAACTTGGCACAGGGCTGATGTTTTCAGTGGCAGAGTTGCATTAAATGTTACAGGTTGGATCTATCCAGCTCTTTTACTCAATCCCACCCAATTCACCTATTTCCTACATCACTGGTTCTAAATTGATCATGCAGCTCCCATGATCTCCTGCGTAGACTATTTAGGTCAACAAAGAGAACCCTTCTTCCCATATTTACCAACAAATTGTTGGATTCAACCTTATGTTTGTAGTGGGGTTTTCCCCTGAGTGCTTCTAACTAGAAGAACATTTTATTACTCCACTATCTTTCTGCATATCTAAAATATTCCCAGGTACAGCATGTTTCCCATCATGGTCCTTTTAAGGCAGATACCAGAGCCAGAAAAAGGCATTGAGCCATTTAGATTGAATAACCTGGTTTGATCATATGGTGGTCCCTATAATTTATGTGAAATGGCTTAAAACACCCAATATGTCTTGATTGATTTGTATGGGGATAGGGTACCATTTCCAATTGATGTATACAACATAGTTTGAATCCAGTGGCACCTTTAAGACCAACAAAAGTGTATTCAAGGTATGAGCTTTTGTGTGCATGCACATTTCCTCAAATACACTGAAATGGAAGTTAACAGTTCATATATCTAGGCTGATGCCTCTACATAAGTGAACATCAAATTAGCATACAACTTAATGAAGATGTTTTGACACATGCAAAGACTAAACAGCAATCACAAGCTAAATTCATACGGTCACCATTTGTTTGGATTTAATTAGGGGGGGAACAGTGAAGTAATAAATATGTCAAAATAGGAGATAGATATGTAAAAGTATCCTAAGAGTTATAAACTGTGACTATTGTTACAGTCCATTCATCTCCTTTCAAACATGGAGTTAACCAACAACATCCTTTTCTTAGAGGTGAGGTGCAGTGTTATGTCAGAGTAATACATTAATGTATTGTTGTTTAGTCTTTGCATATGTCAAAACATCTTCATTAAGTTGTACTCTAATTTGCTGTTCACCTATGTAGAAGCATCTGCCTATATATATGAACTGTTAACTTCCATTTCAATATATCTGAGGAAGTATGTGTGCACACGGAAACTCATATCTTAAATAAACTTTTCTTGGTCTTAAAGGTGCCACTGGACTCAAAATCTGCTCTACTGCTTCAGATCAGCACAGCTGCCCCACCTGGATCTGTATACAACATATCTTTAAACACAAAACAGGATTAAAACACAACCAGATCAGAAAGCTATAATGAACCCAGGTTGGGAAATAGGTCAGAAAGGTGAAATCTGCTTGGCTGGGCTATAAGATTACATCTCAATAACTAGAAAATGCCCACCCCAAACAATGAGAGAAAAGTGATGAATTACAAATCATATCTGACAGTTCAAAGGAATTTCTGGGCGTTTTCTGATTACGGGTCATGAAGTGTAACATAAGAAACTTCACTTTTGTAAAACTCTGTCACACTCTGTTTGAGTATCTGGGTAACTTTGGTTTATACCATGTGTTTCCTAATATTGCTTAGAATTGTTTGAGGTAAAATGGTTGAGCCATTGGCACAGAGGAGTGACTATTTACATTTTCTCCCATACAACATGTTCTTCTCACTTCAGTGACTACTAAAAACAAGGTCATGGCTTATATATATAACATAAGGAAAACAGTTCTGGGTTTTAAATAAACATGGCCATTTTATGGGTAAACAATGGGGAATGTTATTGCCCAGTATCGCTGCTTGAGTATAGTTTCTTTTAACATTAAGGTCAATTTGAATATGCATGAAAAAGGCACCTGGGTTAGTTACAAGGGTGAAGTGGACACATGAGTCAGGTGGGTTTCCTGCTTTTGCATGGTTGGGAGCAGCTTCAGAACTCACACCAACTCTATTTAGATTTGGGAAAGCAATTTATTATGGAATGGAAGAAGAAGAAGAGAAGGAGGATGATGATGATGAGGAGAGGCTTTTATAACCTACTTTTCTCTACCTTAAGGAGTCTCAAAGTGGTTTACAATCGCCTTCCCTTCCTCTCCTCGCAACAGGCACTTTGTGAGGTAGGTGGGGCTGAGAGAGTTCTGAGAGAACCCGTGACTGGCTCAAGGTCACACAGCAGGCTTCATGGGGAAGAGTGGGGAATCAAACCCAGTTCTCCAGATTAGAGTGTGCCACTTGTAACCACTATACCATGCTGGGTCTCAAGTACAGTAGCACCTCAGAGATCAACAAGAATTTCTGAGTATAAGCTTTCGTGAGTCAAAGCTCCTTTCTACTTGTATCTGATGAAGGAAGTTTTGACTCTCAAGAGTCTCTAAGGTGCTACTGGACTCGAATTTGCCTAGAAATATGGTTTCTGGCTGACTGGGTAATATGGAGACAAGCCACATATGCTGTCAGGAGCTAAGACCAGGGAAAGCTGAGGGCAGGCTAGGGCATAGGCGTAATCTTCGTGGGGGCGGTGGGGCATTAGCCCCTGCCGAAATTTTCAGGAAGCTGCTCAGCCTCCCCCGGGAGCCACCCTTGCTCCTAGCAAAGCAATGCCTCTGGCCCAGCCCCAGCCCCAGCCCCCCCCCGGTAAATTGGAAAGTCTACACCCTTGGGCTAGGGTATGATTCATGAGGGAAGAGTCGAACTGAAAGCTCCCTTGGCTCTAGCTGAAGACCTCCACGTAGCAGTGTGAAATAATTTCTGCTCTCTTTCTGGGTAAAGGGGGTGAACTGTACGGCCTTGCACTATTCATACCCTCTTCATAGATGAGGTTGACAAATGAGTGCTTTAAAATTATAGTACATGTGCTGGGAGATCGATTTTTTTTTGGGGGGGGGTTGTTGTTTATATATGCCAAAGGTTTATCATCAGTGCTCTCAGGACGAATGAGTGAGGGAAAAGCAAGGTCTCTCCCTCTGTACGTTATTCAGAAAACAAGATGAATGAGATATCATAATATCTGTGGAGTCGGATAGTTTCGGAGAGAAAGGTTAACTTTATGACTCATAAGCGACTTGAGCCAGTAATCATCACCCTTTCCACTTCTGCGCTGCCATCTGCTTTGCAGGCAGTGGAAAATATCCAGTATAATTTATAGTGAATTTATAGTTCCTCTTATAGAAGCTCTGATAAATTATAATAGTGCTACTTAGAGAGTGGCTTATAAAATGTGAATAACTTTGTGTCGTTCTTTCTTTCTTTTTTTTTAATCTGAAGCTCCGAAGGACACCTTGACACACAATATTGTCTGTTTGAGGTAGTATATTGCGTGTGAGATTCTAAAACACTTATGGTTACCATCTGTGCAGATTTAAATGGAACATCCCGTTGATTACTATAGCGAGCCTCCATTGTAACTAGCTGAACAATAGAACACAGGTTTTCAAGCTATGTTCAGGGGAACCCTTTTTTATCCCTCAAAAGCCTTTCAAGTGTTCCTCAACAAGAGTATCATTAGTGATGGGCAAAGTCCACTGGTGACAACTTGTTCTGCCATTTCCAGTTTCCTTTATGCTGGTTCGTTTACAGAGCAATCCTATGCAATGGAACTGCAGTTTGAGCCCATCGAAATCAATCTTCACACAACTGGATATTCCACAGGAGAATGTAAGTGGTGGGTTATTATGAGAGCACAATATCCAACAATACATTTTGGTGTAGTGGTTAAGAGCGGCAGACTCTAATCTGGAGAACCGGGTTTGATTCCCCAAGCCTCCACACGAAGCCAGCTGGATGACCTTGGGTCAGTTCTTGCAGAGCTCTCTCACAGGGTGTCTGTTGTGGGGAAAAGAAGGGAAGGTGATTGTAAGCCACTTTGAGACTCCTTTGGGTAATGAAAAGCAGGGTATAAAAACCAGCTCCTCCTCCTCCTCTTTCCATCCCACATAAGATTTCACACATGATGTGGTTAAATGAATGGGCAGACAGCATTCTTTTCACCTCCCTGTTGGGACCATGCTGCCCAAAGACTACTGTGGGTTGTCTGAACCAAGAAACAAAGTGGATGGTGCCAGAAGGCTGAGTGTGTTAATCTGGTGCCTTTTTGGCTCTGAATTGGCCTGGCTACAGCCTCCATCTTTGAACAAAAATGGATTTCAGACTCTGACTCTGTGTAGTTTGCCGTCAGAAATTGTAACTTTTGCTGAGACTGCAATCATATGGCACCAAGTGATTATGGTGCATTCCATGGGGAACAGTTCATTCGCCATATATAAATGCCCAACAAAATGGAGTCACAGAAAAACATTGGGTACATTCACATGTTGCACTCTCAGTTCCGGAATGGCAACAAGACAACCCAGCAGAAATGCTTGCCACCTCTAATCGAAAGGATCAAGTAGTAGGTGATATGAAAGACCTCCCCCCTGAAGCCCTTGGAGAGTCACTGCTAATTGTAGTCGTAGATAATTCTGATTTGATAGATCAGTGCTGTGACTCTGACTCAGTATAAGAAAGTTTAATAATTCCATGTGTTCAGCTGTGTTCCCCAAAATCTTCTTGGGTTTCATCAGAAGATGAGGCAATGTAGTATGAATTCCATGAAGGTTGAATGTTTGCAAAACTACTGAAATAGTGGGTCAGCAGATAAACCAGAATTATCTTTCTTTCTTCCAACATCAGTGCAGCTTGTGTCTTTTGTAACATTATCTTTATTTGTCCCA
Source organism: Gekko japonicus (assembly GCF_001447785.1). Classification (NCBI taxonomy): domain Eukaryota; kingdom Metazoa; phylum Chordata; class Lepidosauria; order Squamata; family Gekkonidae; genus Gekko; species Gekko japonicus. The sequence continues at coordinate 909,741 of NW_015165835.1, read as the reverse complement.
ACATCAGTGCAGCTTGTGTCTTTTGTCATCCCCCTGTTGTTAAAAACCTCAGCATAAGTATCAAAGCCAGCACTTAAATGATTGAGATGATGACAAAATAGTAGCTACCATTGTAGTACATTATTCTAAAAGGTCTACCTACTGGTAACCCAAGATTTCACTGCTTCTATCTGTTACACTTCACAGGAAGCTTTGGTGTAAAATTGGCCTCGACCCAATTACAGTGGCACAGTTCAGGCATTTGCCAGGCTAGTGAGACTCCCCCAAGTTATAGAAATACAGGTGCACCCTGTCCTTCCAATGTTCAGATAATGTCACAAGTGTTATGGATGCTCTACACAGATGCCTCAAAAGGTAGCAGGGGGTAGAGCCTACAGTGTACATAGGGAGCAGAAAAAGTGAAGCTGGAATTAGGTGTAGTGTAGAGGTTAGCCCTGACCTAAATGGCACCGGGTAGCCCGATCTCATCAGATCTCAGAACCCTGGTTAGTACTTGGACGGGAGACTTCCAAGGAAGTCCAGTGTCACTACACAGAGGCAGACAATGGCAAACCACCTCTGAATATCTCTTGCCTTGAAAAGCCAACAGGGCCACCGTAAATTGGCTGCAACTTGACGGCGTTTTCCAACACCACGTAGTGGTTAGAGTATCAGACTACACAATCTGGGAGAGCCGGGTTCAAATCCCAACTCTGCCATGGAAACTTGCTGGTTGACCTTGGGCTAGTCACGCTCTCCCGGCCCAACCAATCTCACAGGGCGGTTGTGAAGATACACAGAAGAAGGGAGATCGCTAGCACAGGATAAAAATTTATGTAATGCATATGTAAGAAATTGTACCTCTAGCCCAGAAGTATGCATCCTTGCTCAGGTGTAAGACCCATTGGAAAACCCAAATGTTCCCAAATCAGTGGGCAACCGTTTGCAGCCTGAAGAGCCAGAACCGACACTCTTTGTATTCTTTGTTCTGATGCATGGTGCGGCATTCATGTCTGTGGTTCAAGGAGCTGTTAACCTGCCTGCTTAGAAGTGCTGCTGAAGCAATTAACCTGCCCCTGGTCGCCAGATGGATAATATTTTAATTAAGATAGCCATTCAAACTTAAAAACAAATTGATCACAGAGGTACCCGAGACTACAGTTCAAAAAAAAAAAAGGTTAAAATATGCCATTAGATTAATTCAGAAGCATGCTGTGCCTTCCACACAAGGACATAGGTGGTAAAGGTGGGGGAAGCTATTTTGGTACCCAGTGTTTATTAACCTTAGGGGGTGGCCTTGCAGACTGTAAGGAAGAAGGGGGGGGAAAGCAGCCAGGATGTGATGCCTACAAGAATCTAAGGCTATTTTACTCAGAATACAGGGCAGATTAAAGGCTTAAAAAAATGGTGGAGCCCAGAATTAAATGGTGGAGCCCAGAATTAAAACAATTCATTAAAACCACAGTATAACAATATAAAGTGCTAGCAATAATGTTTTTATCATATAGACATAATATTATCATATATACATCACCATACAGATGATGCTACACTTTATGAAAGCAACTGTTTGGGGGCTGTCTTCTGCACTCCTTCCAAAGTTTAAGAGGATTGCACAAGACAGCCTGAAACAGCTGAGCAGCAGGGAGCGCCTCCCCACCACTCAGCTGTTTTTGTGGCTTTCACAGGGAATATAAAACAAGGGTTTAAAGGGATTCAGAATCCCTTTAAACCTCTGCTCTCTGCTCTATCCATGAACAACAAACCAAAACTAACTGCTTTAAAAGTTCATGACAGTAGACCTGTCAAAAACTTCTATTCATGAATCACAAACAAGGCAAAATTCGTGACAAATTTTGCTTTGTGGTTCTGTTTGTGCCCATCCCTAGAGGTGGTTCCACAAATAAGATGGGCCAAGGCTATGAAGGGTTCGTAGGTGATAGCCAGTACTGTTCTCTGCTATATGTTTGTATTTTGTTTGCATCTTCTTATTGCAGATAGGGTACTTACTTTGACATGACAATACATATACTAAAATCCTCCACCTGCCAAGTGCTCCCACCACTACCTCAAATACTCCAAGCCAGGAACTCTACTTCTTCATTTTGAAGATAATATGGAGGACAGAACCATGTGTGACATCCCTCAACTGCTTGGAAGAAAAGAGCAAGAGTCCAGCAGCACCTTAAAGAGTAACAATATTTGTGGCAGGGGATGAGCTTTCGTGAGGCATTTCACACTTCTTCTGGTATCAAATACCAGATACTTACCTGAAGAAGACAGTAGTGACTCAACGAAGCTCATAGCCTGCCACAGATTTTGTTAGTCTTTAAGGTGCTACTGGATTCTTGCTCTTTTCTATCGCTACAAACAAACTAACATGGCTATCCATCGAAAGACAGTTTGGTGTAGTGGTTAGGAACGCAGACTCTAATCTGGGAGAGCCGGGTTTGACTCCCCACTCCTCCACATGCAGCTTCTGGTGTGATCTTGGGTCAGTCACAAGTTCTTTCAGAGCTGTCCTTTCAGGAGCAGTTCTCGAAAGAGCTCTCTCAGCCCCACCTACCGCACAGGGTGTCTGTTGTGGGGAAGGGAAGGGAAAGGAGATTGTAAACCGCTCTGAGACTCCTTCAGGTAGTGAAGGGTGGGGTATAAATCCAATCAAGAAGAAGAAGAAGAAGAGTTGGCTAAAAAATAATTTTGACTGATAGAACTTTGGAGGTCTCCAGAAGCCTATCAAGGCTAAAAATAATCTTGACTGATAGGACTTTGGAGGTCTCCAGAAGCCTATCAAGAGTTCCTTCGTCATGGCAGACATGTTTTTCCCCCCTTCTCAAAGACAGCCTGCCTAGCATTACCAGTTCTTCCCTACAACGTACAGTCACATGTTCACATGCAGTGTAGTAACAGACCTATGGAATATGCCCCAGAATCCAATGTAATGTATAGAGGTTTCTTGGCAAATAAGTTGATGTGGGAAAGTATTCCCTGGAAGGAAGTTTTAAAATCACCAAATGAATGGCTCAGGTCAACCATCAGTGCTGTCTTCAAGTTCTTTGGAAGGGTTTATTAGTCAGCGGCAGAGTGGAGCAGTGAGGTGGGTTACTCAATTACTGTTGCTGAACACCAATCAAGTGAGTCATACATACCAGCAAGCGCCACAGGCTGACATTTGCATGGAGGGGAAGGTTATTTCTGGTAGTCAGATTGCCGCTGCAATATCGCCTGGTGGATGCCAGTCTCAAGCTGATAAATAACGAGCAGTCGAAATGAAGCTGTTCTAAGCCTTCTAAGGGGGTCACTGGGGAGGCGGGGTTTAGAATGCCACTTAAGAAGAAGCCGTGGGCTGTGTAGTTTGACCATTCTACTGACAGAATGAGCCCAAGCGGCCCTTCTAAATGCAGTTATTTCGTATGAGACAGCAGAGAAACAGGATATAAAACCAATAACTTTTAATTGCTACTGGGGATAGGAGAAGGAAGGACATTCAGTAAAGAGGCTTAAAACTCTTTGTAGATAACAGAGATTTTGCTGGGCTCATTATACATTATATTGTTTCAGTTGTCCCCTCTTGAGCACAAAGAACCGTTCACAGCCAAGCTTTTGTTCTTGAGGTGGATATGGGCCTCACTTCCACCTCAGGATTCCCGACAGTGTAAATATGAGCTCTTTCCAGAAACCACCAATCTTTAGCTAGTCACCCTCAGCAACTGGGCCCTGAAACAGCTACTGTCTCTTAGTGAAGCATTCGTTATGCTAGCCTGGTTTGTCGCAAAAGACAGACTCTGAGACATCCAAAGTCTCCTGAGAAAAGATCTTTCATCCTGCCCCTCTGTAAGCACAAATCCTTTCTCCACACATTCACTGTTTTAGTTTTCTTCCACAAGGGAGCCTCTGAGACGGGGGCTGTTTTCGCACTAGAGCGGCCTTGAGGCAGGATCACGAAACTACGGAGGAAATTGGGCGAAGCTGCGGATCAAATGCAGCCCTGCAGCTTCGGGTGTGAAATTGACCAATAGTGTCGGGGCAAACGGCGGCGCAACCTCAAGGCAGCTCTAGTGCGAAATCAGCCAGGATCTCTGTAATCTCCCTCTCTGAAGGCTCAGACCTTAACTGAACTGAGCTGGTGGTCTAGCAGCTTTCTCTCACACACTCTTCCCTCCCATTTGGCTTCCTCAGCCATCCATGGGCCCTGATTGGCTATTATCCACTCTGACCACCTGATTGGCTGTTATCCACTCTTGACCACACACCAAACAGACCTACAGGGATTTGTGACTGACAGAAAGAAGCAGGACTTCTGCCCTCCCATCACCACTCCTTTCCATTAAAAAAAAAATGGCACATCCTGGTCTTTGTCACATGACGTAGCTTGGTATGGAAAGGGAATAAATCCGTTAACTGACTTCCTGGCCTCAGAGCAGAAATTCCTGTCTCATCCTTGACCCCTCCTTTCTTCTGCTGGGAGCCACCACAAACTCTCCTCACCCAGACCCACCTCAGACACCAAATGTGTTGTGTATGCTGACCGCCACCGGGGGCCAGCGGTCAGCCAGAGCTGCCAGAGCTTGACTCTGGAACAACAATAGGGACTAGGCTCCTAGTCCCTCCACTGGGGAGCCAATGGGATCCGTGGCAGGAGATTCAAACCCACCAATGGTGACCAGGGGTGTGTCCCCAGGGATGTATATAGTTGGCCCCCGGGCCGTTTGTCCTTGTCCTTGTTGTGTACCTAATAAAGCGTGCTATGCACTACATCGTCATCTGTCGTTTCTCCATGCGGCAATCCACTACACAATAAAATGAAAATAAATCATATGACTTGGGGCCTATGGATGCAAACATCCAGGTTAGGAACACCTGGAGAGCTGTGATTACAACTGATGCCAAGACTATAGAGATCAGTTCCCCCGAAGGAAATTCATGCTTTGGAGGGTGACCTCTATGCTGACATCTCCCCCAAGCCCTGCCCTCCTCAGGCTTCACCTTCAGATCTCCCAGGAATGTTTAAAGTAGGGTTGCCAGCCTCCAGGTGGGACATGGAGATCTCCTCAGATTACAACTGACCTCCAGATGACAGAGATCAGTTCCCCTGGAGGACATGGCTGCTTTGGGGGGGTGGCTCTATGGAAATATACCCCGCTGAGGTTCCTCCCCTCACCAAAGCCTGCCCTCTCCAGGCTCCATCCCCAAATCTCTAGGTATTTTTCAATCTGGAGCTTGCAACCCTAGTTTAAACGTAGGGCTAACACCCCGATGTGGGGTCCCAGAGTGACCAAGTTCCCCCAGAATCTGGTCCCCCTATTTATCACTTTTCCCATGGCCCTGTTGTTCTGCAACCTAGAAGTAATAAAGCAGACACCGTGTTGCAAGGATTCTAGTTCTGTTACAAATAGCGCTAGGAAAAAAAGAGTGTCTTGGGTCTGTTCCCTAGCAGGGTTTAAATATCTGCAGAAGGGATTGACTCTTTCTGACTCTATTGAGAAGATTTGAACTGAACAGATTGGCATTAGCCTCCAGTCATGGTGTGCGGCTCAGAAAATCCTAGCTCAACTGGCCAGTTCCTCATTTCCCTCAAAATCAAGGTTGATGTTGTCAAACACAGTCTAAATGTCCCTGTACCTGCACTGGCAGAAGTGGTATAATACTGAAGAATTAATCAATTTTATTGCTAAGCTATAGGATATATCAAAGACCCAAATCACTTGGTAGGCCCCTGAATGAAGTTATATCCAGAATAGCATAAAAGACTCCCCATAAACATGGGGGTGGGCTGTGGCTCAGTGGTAGAGCATCTGTTTGGCATGCAACCCCGCCATGTCCAGTAAGGACCAAATTGGGAAGGATCAGATAGAAGATTATGTGAAAGACCCTTCAAGTCTGAGTAGACAATACAGACTTTGATGGGCCAGTGGTCTGATTCAGTATAAGGCAGCTTCATGTGTTCATGTGACTAGCGAGATGTAACTCTTGACCCATTTATTTTCTGTAATCCCTTCTTTGACTTTCATACAACCACACAAATCAGTGCTCCACTTTATACAGGTATCTAATCATCGGTGCATAAAATAGAAACAGGCAGGTGCCCCCAGGAGCGCTTATGAAACCTAAATTTATCCCTGGATGTTAGAGTTCAAGGGGCCTACTCTTTGTTACCATAGCGGAACTGATGAGAGAGGCATTCTGTATTAGTCTAATTCTGCACAGACTGTTGTACATATGGGGCTTGCTGGAATTCTCAGACCCATTCGTCAGATGGATGAGATGTCCTGCTGGATCAGACCAGTGGTCTCCTTGGCCAGCATCCTGAAGGGCCAGCAGGGCATAGATATCAAGGCCTCCCCCTGATATGTCTTTCTAGCACTGGTGTTCTGAGTCTCATGTTAGCTCCATTTAAGTATAAAATGAAACCATGGTTTATTTCAACGACGGATAGCTTGTGAAGCCAGATCATTCATTTATTCAGATTCAGGTTTACTTCAAGAATGCTGGTTTCTTTGCCTCCAGGTTAGGCACTCATCTCTATAGTCGGGGAGTATGCAAGGACAGTGCCGTGGTACAAGCCAGGATGTCCACAACCATCTATGAAACCACAGATGAGACCAACTATGGTTAATGAACTACCTTCAAATCATGAGGATAGATTTTCCATGGATGAAAACAGGAAGAGGGGGTGTCCTTTGATCACTCCAAAAGACTATGGTATGTGTCATTGGTTCTGTATGGACAGTAGTTATATGGGATACGAGCTGTTAAAAGGAGGAGGATTAAGCAAAAAAGCTGGCTGGATCCACCCATGGCTTCAGAGCTTAGTTTGAGAGACCCTGATTAACAGTACTAGGTGTGATGACCTGTATTTAGACAATCACACTGATCATAGTTTACATTATTAAACCATGGTTTCATATTTTGTTGGAACTGCGCCTCTGTTTTCTATTTACTTCTCTCCCCTTTTTTATTAGTTGCTGGATTTTGATTACCCCCATTTTTGTTCTCCCCCCCCTTACTCATTTTTAAAGAAACAAATTTAAATAAAGAACTGAGCCTCTGGTTGTTGTTCATTTTAATCACGTTAGTTCATTCTCAATAAAACCATACTGTTTATCCGAATATATGATTATAATATTCCTGGTTAAATGCAGAATCGATCTTAGGTAGCCCACTGCTTTTAAGATTTCCAAATAAATGTCTGGTTCTCCTAACAGTTGGCTTCTGTTCATAGAATGATGAAGAAAAAGGACTGTTTTTATTTTATTTTCAGTTTTCCAAAACTCATTTTTTTTAAAAAAAAAATAATAATAATTCTAATGTCTTCATTTCAAAGAAGGATGACTTTCTTGCCCTCCGGGGCAAAGAACTTGTCTGAAATTAGAGCTGCTATTAGTGGACACCCAGGACAAATTCTAATTGTACAGTAGTTGCAAAAGGGACCGTGAATAAATTTAAATAATCACCCTGAACAATATGGAGGTGTTAATATGGTCATAAAAAGAGTGATAAATTTGAGCCGTGGCTTTGTGTTATAAGTTAAGCCATAATATTAATTACCTGAACACTTCACATTGTTATATCTCCTCAGAAGACTAACAAGCACTCAATTACTTTGTCCTTCAAAAGAATGTAAAAAAACCCGTAATAATATTATCATGTGGTCAGGTGCTCATCTGAGGAAGCATTTGGGAAGGAGGTATACAGTGGTACCTCTGTTTCAGCTCCACTGACAATGTGTCACAATTCTAAAAAAACCCCTCATTACTCCATATTATTTCCTCAATTAAAAATGTGATTCAGCATCTTATGAATGAATTTCAAACAGGGAAGGACAAGGAAGTGTTAGGCTTGGAAGGGTTGGTGTAGTGGTTAAGTGTGCGGACTCTAATCTGGGAGAACCAGGTTTGATTCCCCACTCCTCCACTTGCACCTGCTGATGTGACCTTGGGTCAGTCATAAGCTCTGGCACAGCTGTCCTTGAAAAAGAGCAGTTTGTGTCAGAGTTCTCTCAGCCCCACCCACCTCACAGGGTGTCTGTTGTGGGGAGGGGAAGGGAGGGAGTTTGTAAGCCGCTCTGAGACTCCAAGTGAAGGGCGGGGTATAAATCCAATCTCTTCTTCTTCTTCTTCTTCTTTCTTCTTCTTCTTTCTTCTTCTTCTTCTTCCTTGCCCTGCTTGCATCCAAGCTGGTAGGGGTGTATCTAACGACTGTGGCATGATGTTGGAAAGACAGTTACAAAATGTATTGTTATTTATTTGTATGTATATCCCGCCCGTCCCACAGATGGGCTCAGGGCAGGTAACATAATGATAATAAATACAATTGCAGTTTAAAATGGAGCCGCCACCATCATTGTTTCACCATCATTGTTCCATCAATGCCCTATGATTTCCGCATATTGTTACCGCTGGTGCGGGCATCATTGGAGGGAATGGGACATGTTTAGGGGATGGCAGGGCAGTGGGATTTGCACTGCTGTGGTTGTCTAGTTATGCCACTGAGAACACCTTCTTGGTCTTAAAATCTTAACATCTGGAATTGAATAGAGGAGCACCGGAAATGTTGTTATGATGTTTATTTACTTGTTTCTTAATTGTCTATTGTAATTTAACATTTTATACTGCTTCATTGTTATTAACTGGCATTGTGCCCTGTTAGGCGCCCTGAGCCTTCGGGGAGGGCGGGATAGAAATCCAAATAAATAAATAAATAAATAAATATAAATATTAAAAAAAACAATGGGTACAACTTAAGAGAGAAGTCAGCTGGCTATAAAAATTCTGGCCCGATGGTACGGGTGAAATAAAGGCCAGTCGTCAGTAGGTGGGTAGGTAACACAGCAACCTCAGGGAGGTCATATGTTGCTCTCCCAAGCCTGGGTTGCCCTAAAATAGAAATTTAAAAAATGGGATGTAGCCTGTAGCTACAGTGGGGTTATTTGGGGCTCTACCTCCTTTCTTAAAGGGACTTCAAGATTTTCCCTTAACCCCCCCCCCTTTAAAACAGGTGGAGTGGTGGTGGTGGTGAAAGAGTCATATTTGCTTAAGACAAGAAAAAAAAATCCTATTCATTGATAACTTCAGCCCCACCAGAAAAAAAAAATCCCCACAAGCCACAAAATCCTGGCTACGGGTCTGCTTGGATTTTTCAGCTCCCTTCCACTTTTCACTTTGCAACTAGATTTTACTGTGAAATGGCAAAATCCACTCGCAAACCATCACTAAAGGGTATTGAAAATGTACTGACAGTGCATTATTCAGAATGTGTGGAAGTGCAAGTTTGATCTATGGGTTGGCACCATACTGTGTTTCCCACGAATAGAAGACACTTCTGCCAGTAGAACACAACTTTTCTACCTCCCCCCACCCCTGAAGTGACCCATTTATCTCCCTGAAAAGCTGCTACTGGGGGGACAGAGGACCCGCGGGAATGGCATGCCGGCAAAATCAGGGCTCTGCAGTAGGAAGAGGAAATTGAAAGAAATTAACACAGCCTTTTCTGTTAGTGGCAAATTTAATCTGGACTCAGACTCCCTTGCAACAAATCTTCCTCCAACAGAGGTCGTGGTCAGACATCGTACTTTCCAAGTTCTGATCACCCCTCTATATCCAACTTTTTCTTGGGTGCAGGAGGGTTTTGATCAGACATATCTCCTGTTACTGGCTTCACCACACACTCACCCCATGGTTGATTGCCCAGATTATTGCTGTGCGGCAACCACAGAGTGAGCAGTCAGGCAGTTCTTAATTTTTTCCCCCGTTCACGCATACACATAACCATGTATTCAAAGTGCTGCATAGATTTTTTTCCCCCATTTTGTTGTTTGCACATGTGCCAGCAGGGGTCTTTTTGAAGCAGGCACTCTTTTGCATATTAGGCGACACACCCCTAATGTAGCCAATCCTCCAAGAGCTTACAGTAGCCCCTGTAAGAAGAGCTCTGTAAGCTCTTGGAGGACTGGCTACA
>NW_015165835.1:898195-899770 GCF_001447785.1 Gekko japonicus | reverse complement strand
TCCCCCCCGTTCACGCATACACATAACCATGTATTCAAAGTGCTGCATAGATTTTTTCCCCCCATTTTGTTGTTTGCACATGTGCCTATTCAAAGCACTTTTTCCATTTTGACAGCTCAGGGATCCCTCCACCAAGTACACTATTCTCATTGGTTACTACACAACCAGAAATCACTCTCTTTCCCACTTGGTCTACCTCCCTTTTTTGCTCATTTTTTTATTGTTGCCTTGAGATGGAGATGTAGAGTTCTTTAGGAATGCTAGTGTTGAGCCTGCATCTGTGCTTGAAGCTCCTGTGGCTTTGGCACCATGGCTTTGGAGATGTCTTCATAGCAGTCAATATTTCTGTGGAACTGTCAGAGTGCCTCCTGGACATTTCTGTCTTTGCAGATAGCCAAAAAATCCAGTCTCTCCTCTCATTGCCATGAGATGCCATGCACACCAGCCATTTTGACAATCTTAAAACTTCCCAAATGGCTTGAATCCAGGGCTATTTTGGGGCAGGAACGCACAGGAACGGAGTTCCGGCTGGCTCCCAAGTTGGCCATGCCCAGCAGGAACTCATTAGTATAATAGGCCACACCCAACAGCAGAAACTCATTAGGATTGGCTACATTAGAGGTTTGTGGCCTAACATGCAAAGGAGTTCCTGCTACAAAAAAAGGCCCTGGGTTTTGACAACAAACAAGGTAAACAGAATAGGGTTGCCAAGTCTGGGTTGGAAAATACCTGGAGACTTTGGGGGTGGAGCCAGGAGAAGGTGTGGTTTGAGGAGGGGAGGGACCTCAGCAGGGTACAGTGCCACAGAGTCCCCCCTTCAAAGTAGCCATTTTTTCCAGGGGAGCTGATTTCTGTCGGCTGGGGATCCATTGTAAAAGCAGGAGATCCCCAGGCCCCACCTGGGGGCTGGCAACCCTAAAACAGAATAAGAAGCAAAAGGTGGGTGTGGCTGGATGACCACACTTCTGGTAACATGTGGGTTTGGCCTAATGTGCTAATGAGCTGTGCTTTCAGGGGGTGTGGCCCAATATGCTAAAGAGCTCCTGATGTTGGGTGTGGCCTATTATGCTAATGAGTTCCTGCTGGGCTTTTTCTACAAAAAGAGCCCTGCTTGAATCGATGGTGGAGTGATCAGACATCTGGAGATGTGGAGTGAATCAGTAAATATTGGACTTTCTCCAATACCAAAGCACTCTGAAATAGAGAGGGGTGAGAATGGAGGGCCAACGGCTGGGGAGCAGGATACAGATGTCACTGTCTGAACATGCATTTTAAATCCACAGGGCAGCAGCAATGACATCAGATCTAACAGCTTGTCTGACCACATCCAGAGTCTTCCTTTAACAACAAAAGTATCTTCTCCATTACAGGAAGCCTTTCTCCATCTCAAAAGACCTTCTCCACTGGACACATTTCTTCTCTCTGCCAGTGCCTACTAAATATGTGTGTCTTTTAAATTACTTTTTGACCGGCAGAAGCTGATAGGAAGAGAATCAGGGGAGAGAAGTGTTTTCTCTCTCCATCCTGTCCTGACTCTTTACAAAACTGAAAATAGGGGTCTTGTTGTTGTGTTGG
>NW_015165835.1:895319-897336 GCF_001447785.1 Gekko japonicus | reverse complement strand
TTATGAGGTAGGTTAGGGTCAGAGAGAGTGGCCCATAGCCAAGGGCAAACTAGGAAGCAAACTGCCAAAGGAGGAGGAGGAGATTGGATTTATACCCTGCCCTTCACTCAGAGCAGTTTACAATCTCCTTTATCTTCCTCTCCCCACAACAGGGGCTGAGAGAGCTCTAAAGAGAATTGCTCTTCAGAGAACAGCACTGAGAGAACTGTAGCTTGCCCAAGGTCACTCAGCAGCTGCATGTGGAGGAGTAGGGAATCAAACCCAGTTCTCCCAGATTAGAGTCCACACTCCTAACCACTACACCAAACTGGGTCCCCCAATGCAGGGAATAAAGTCAAAACATCAGGCTCCCAGCTCCCTGTTTCAGGGCCACATTGGCTGCTCATGCCTGCCTGGCATGCTGGGCACTGGCTGTGCTGCCCGCCCCTCCCTCATAGTGGCAGCTACAGCTGCTGTTCCTCACACCTGCCAGCAGTGTTCCCTCTAAGCTGAGTTAGTGTGAGCTAGCTCACAGTTTTTTTAACCTCCAGCTCACACATTTTTGTCTTAGCTCAGGAAGAATAGCTCCAGAGCAAACTAATTTATGCTGTAGCCAAATTGCTTGCTCACAACTTTAATGCCAGTAGCTCACAAAGCAGAATTTTTGCTCACAAGACTCCACAGCTTAGAGGGAACATTGCCTGCCAGAATGCCCACCCCTTTCCTTGGCAGCTGTGGCTACACCTGCTCATCCATTCTTCCATTTGTGGAGGCAATGCCTGCCCACCCCTTGCCTAGCTGGATCTTCACCTGCCTACTCATCTGCCCTTTCACTTACAATGAGGGCATTGGCGAGTACTGCTTCTTGTGCCCACCCACTTTTTTATTTCTGTTGGCAGTGACTTGAACCCAAGTCATTCAGACTCAAATCCAGCCCTCTATCCACTAAACTACACTGATATTCAGATTCTTAAGGAAAAATGTGAGAGGTGCCTCAGACCAGCAGCTACCACTGAGGCAGCAGATTAGCATTTCCAGGGGTCATTTCGTAGAAAAAGAGGGGTAGGAGCTCATTAGCATAACTTATTAGCATAACTTATTTGGATATGCCACACCCCCTGACATCACTGAAAGTGTGTCAGAAGGCAACACCCACCACTCAGGCTCCACTGGACTGTTTTGGATTGCTAGCTATTGGGGGGGGGGGGGGAACGGGGAGATGTGGCACGTGCAGATCTGCCCTCACAGAGGAGGGAGAGCTTGTACCTGAAGGCAGGCTGGGCGTGCGTTCTACAACTTACCTGGCTGCTTCTTGCTTCTCGTGGCCCAACTGAGGGCTGCTGGGAGCAGGGGGCAGGACTTCTTGCATGTGCCGGCCCCCTGGGCTCCTTACTGCCGGAGCTCCGCTCCTGTGCGCTCCCGCAGGAAATGACCCCTGAGCATTTCCTTCTTATAAATTTATCCTTTCTTGAAAACCATTTGATTGGGGGGGGCACGCTTTTGGGTTTCTTACATTGGCTTCCATTTATAATATAAAAACATGACTGCTTTCCAGCAGTTACAGTGGGAGAATTTAGGTATTAGTGTTCATACAAAATCTGAAGACCAAATCTCTTGAAGAACTTAAGTACATTTGTATTATTACCTGGGATTTCTCTCTGTTGAATAGCGTATACATATCTCTTCAAGAAATGATCACAAAATACAGAGAAGAAAAAGCACTACTTATACTAACAGAGCTTTCACAGGAGGAACCCTGAGTAATCTAGATCCTTCCAAAGTGGAAGGAGCTCAATAAAGAGTATTACTTCTGGTAGCCCCCCCCCCAGGGGTTCCTACTCTATTTAATTGTACACAATTATCCAGTATTTCCCCTCAATGAATGGAGAGCCAGTTTGGTGTAATGGTTAAGTGTGTGGACTCTGATCTGGGAGAACCGGGTTTGATTCCCCACTCCTCCACTTGCACCTGCTGATGTGACCTTGGGTCAGTCACAAGCTCTGGCACAGCTGTTCCTGAAAGAGCAGTTTGTGTCAGA
>NW_015165835.1:888399-895197 GCF_001447785.1 Gekko japonicus | reverse complement strand
CTTCGTCTTCTTCTTCGTCTTCTTCTTCGTCTTCTTCTTCGTCTTCTTCTGTAAAATAACTGTTTCTCCCCCCACACATATGTTGCTTTCACAATAACCCTGTGAGGTAAATTAAGATGAGGCATACAGTGCTATCTTGAAGGCAGTTTCCTGAGAGTAGGCCTCATCACCCTGACCTGAATGGCCCAGGCTAGCCCAATCTTGTCAGATTTAGAAGTTAGGCAGGGTTGGCCCTGGTTAGTACTTGGATGTGAGACATCCAAGGTCACTACACAGGAAGGAATTCCAGGGTCACGGTGCAGAGACTGGCAATGGCAAACCACCTCTGAATGTCTCCTGCCCTGCCATAAGTTGGCTGCGACTTGATGGCACTTCCCCCCACACTAGGCCCCCCCTTGAGAATACTTGAGTTGAGTAAGGTTTGAGTTGAGTAAGATTTGTAGAGGACTTGATTAGGATTGCTCTCAGAGACACCGTTCCAAGGCCACCAAGCGAGCGTTCATGGCCCAAATGGGCATTTGAACCCAGACAGGCCTCTTTGACAGTCTAATCACCTCACCATGCTGAGTCTCCACAGCACACCTCAAGATACCTGAACTAAAGACAGCAATATAAATTTCTCCTTGAGACTCCTGTAAGCCACTGCAGTTCAGAGCAGGCATCCCTGAACTAGACAGAAGAGTGATCTAGTTCAGCAGAAGGTAGCACTGTGTGTTCCTATAGCTACCTTTACTGCACTACAGCCAGGGGTCATTTCCTGCAGGAGCAGAAAGGAGCAGAGCTCCAGCAGTAAAGAGCCCAGGGGGTGGGCACATGCAACAAGCCCCACCCCCTGCTCACAGCAGCCCTCAGTCAGAGCAAGAAGCAGCCAGGTAAGTTGCAGAGCTCCTCCCGGCCCCCGGTCCAAAACGGTCCAGTGACACCTTTAAGACCAAGCTTTATTCGGGTACAAGCTCTCCCTCCTCTGCAAGGACAGATCTGCATGTTCTCTCCCCCCCCCACTAGCTAGCAATCCAAAACAGTCCAGTGGAGCCTGAGTGGTGGGTGTTGCCTTCTGACAAACCTTCGGTGATGTCAGGGGGTGTGGCATATGCAAATGAGTTACGGTAATGAGTTATGCTAATGAGCTCCTGCACCTCTTTTTCTATGGAATGACCCCTGACTACAGCTGACCAATTTTGACTGGCATCTTTCTATCTGGCACTATGGTAGTACCAGGGTATATAAATACTAGAAATAAGGCCCGTTGTGGAAATAAATACAACGGGATCTAGAAAGAGGCTCTGGGAGAGTGCTCTGGCTTTGGGCAAACAGTGTCAGTCTGCTTTTAAAACATGAATCTGGGACCTGCACACCACCAGAATACAGCAGATTCCATATGCAACTGACATTCCAACTGCCTTGCGGGGGGGGGGAGTTTGAGGTGTGGAATGGAGTGAAGTCCAATCAGCTTCCATATGCAAAAGACCAGGTTGTCGCAGCAGTTGTGGTGTGGGCGGGACCCGGGCTTTGCCTTCTGATTGGTGGCGATATATGCTGAGGAGCAGTGCTATCAGCCATACACTAAGGGAGTGCATTTTAGAATTAGAACTTTGGCACCCACTATTCAATTATATATTAGGAGAGATTATAAATGTTGCAACTAAAATTAGCTAATTGATGTCCCCTATGCTTAATCATGCTTAATTTTGGCTGGGTCATACCAATTATTTACACATTATCAAGATTAGATACCTGGCATTCAATTACATGGATTCTAGAGGCCTGATCTGGATAACCCAGACTAGTCAGATCTTGTCAGATCTCAGAAGCTAGGTAGGGTTGGCCCTTCTTAGTATTTGGATGGGAGGCCGCACAGAAATACCAGGGTTGCTATGCAGCCACAGGCAATGGCAATGGCAAACCACTGTTGAATGTTTCTTATGACTTTATTTCTTTAGAAAGAGAACAAGCTCCAGGTAACAAGCTGAAGAAAATATTAACATCCAACATGGAGATAGGGGATTTGTAGAGGACCTGCCAAGAAGGAGGAGGAGGGAGGGAAAAAATTCCAGACAGACTTGTCCAAAATATCACAGCACCTGTAGCAACTTGTGTGTGTGTGTAAAGTACCATTAAGTCACACCTGATTTATGGTGACCCAGTATGGCTTCCAAAGCAAGAGACAAACACAGGTGGCTGCCATTGCATTCCTCTGCATAGCTACCCTGGTATTCCTTGGTCGTCTCGTCTCCCATCCAAATGCTGACCAGGCCTGACCCTGCTTAGCAGCCAGATCTGACAAGATTGGGCTAGCCTGGGCTGTCCAAGTCAGGGCCTGCTACAACATAGTAACATAGAGCCAGTTTGGTGTAGTGGTTAAGTGGGCGGACTCTAATCTGGGATAACAGGGTTTGATTCCCCACTCCTCCACTTGCACCTGGCTGGATGACCTTGGGCAAGTCATAGCTCTGTTTAGAGCTGTTCCTGAAAAAGAGCAGTTTCTTTCAGAGCTCTCTCAGCCTGGCCACCTACCTCACAGGGTGTCTGTTGTGGGGAGAGGAAGGGAAAGGAGTTTGTAAGCCACTCTGAGACACCTTTGTGTAGTGAAAAGCGGGGTATAAATCCAATCTCCTCCTCCTCCTCTTCTTCTTCTAACACCCACTACCCTCTGAGAACAATCGTAAGCAAATCTCCTCAGAAGTAAATCCCATGTTATTCACTGAGGCTTACTCCCAGATTAGTGTTCTTATGATTGTAGCCTTGTGTCCCAATGATGCTGAAATTTTGATTGTATGTTTCTCAGAGCAAAGCATCATGCACACGGATAGCATGAACTAGTAGTAGTAGCAGTAGTGGTGGTGGTGGTGGTGGTGGTGGGAAGCACAATAGCAAAACCAGCAACACCAGCAACAGTGATAGCTAGTTCTACCATCCTGAACACTGGAATCACAAACTTGCTATTTAGCAACTGTCATCTCAGAACGTCAAACATTTTTTTCTTTGTTTAACAATATGACATTTAATCATTGTCAGTGGTGCTGGGCAAGGGGCAGCCACAGCAAAGTATTTATCTAATTGCCCGTGCACAGACATTTTTATTTCCTATAGCAAAACATGCTTGAATTGTTCAGAGGCAGTTAAACAGTGCATGAATCGACCACCTCCAATTGTTGCTACCTGCTAGCTGTGCGCCAACCAAATTCATGGGTGAGAGAATATTCCTGCTAATAACATAAAAGAAAGGGGGGGGGGACAAATCACATACTAGTATAATATACGCCATGTCATTATTGTGCAGGAGTCAAAATATATAACATAACACAAAGCATAATGGTATTTTTATCTAAACCGTTATTTGTATATATATAATCTGATCTCTGCTCAGAATTGCTGCTTTGATGGGCTCTCCTTTTCCAGAAGGCATCTAGATGCTGCTTTGCTTTAGAGCTGATTGATGGTTTTCGCATAAAAATCTAATAACATGCAAGAGAAAGCAAAGGTACACACAATTAGTGCTACAATAAATACATAAAACAAAGACAACACAAGGATTCCTGGAATGAGGCAAAAGAAGAGCAGCTGGCCTAATATTAGGCAGTTCAAAAAGACAGAGAAGAAACTTACAGTTGGATAAAAGGGAAATCAATTTCTGTACCAGGAAATACAGTTATATCTGCTGGGGGCATTCAGGTCACTCTTTTGGGTTAAGAAACTGGAACCATGGTTTCCACGAACCAAGATGAAAAGGCTTGGCAAGTTAGCATAACCATGATCTTCCTCAGTTAATCCAGCCGTTACTCTAGGGTAGATAGGAGAACAGATTTCCACATAAGCTACAGTTATCTTCGTAGCCAACACTGAACTGAAGGAAAGGTTTAATCTCTGGGATTAGTTTGCTGGTACAAGTTGAGAGAAGGACTATTTTAGGGATTTTCTCAGTTCAGCTGTGCAGTATCAAGCTCTGTGTTTCCAAAATCTGATCCAAATCCCCTTGCACTATGAGATGAGAGTTACCAGATGTCAGGCATTGACCTTGAAACGTGGGTTTTGGGGCTCATTCTTGCAGCCTCTGGGCTGCCAGTTGAAATCTCATGGCTGTCAATTAGCCCTCTCACTCCATGGCTTCTATTGAGATGTCTAATGCCTGCTTTTGGTATCTACTGCGAAGGCCAGTTGGGGATTGGAGGCAATGATCTAGCACATAGTATATTCAGTACATAGTTTATCTCCATGTTACTACTACTGTTACTATCCCTGCTGCTACAACAATGTTGTTGTTGATGATGATGATGATGTCAGTGAATAACCCATCTTTTCAAAACCCTGTGGTTGTGAGTACACACATTTGAGCTCCTGGCCTCCCGGCAAAGCCACTGGAGGCCCGGGGGCTGGTTTGCCACCCCGAAGGATTGCGAGGCAGCAACAGCAGAGCCATGATACTGGGCGTCATAACGCGGGCAGGGGGTGGTGCCGGCACTGCAAAAGCCAGGACTCCGCTCCTGGCCAGGGCAGTTACTTCACGTGCTTGCCCACCCTCCCGTCCTGTTCTTGGTATAAGTTGTTGCCGGTTGCCTACTGGGGCCAGGTAGGAATTTTTTGCTTCTATCCAGTATTGGCTGAATGGGTGAAGGTGTTTTCGCCTACCTTGCACTGAGGGCAGTGGATTGAATGGTTGGTTGTGGTGGTCAAAATCTAAATAGGTTGGTCACTTGGCAGGTTTGTGTGAGCAAGAAACTGGAACCGGTGAGCACCTTACGGCATTTTCCCATTAGGGAACAGGGGGTCATCAAGAACTGCCTTTGGATTTTAGGGTCCAGGGTGGAGAATGGTGATCACCTCTGGGAACCTCTTAGGGTAAGGCTCCTCTCTGCAAGTTGTAAGGCTTCAGGGCTAGGCACTCCTAGGTGGTGACCAGTTTTGCTGGGCTGCTGGTCACAAGCCAGACCGCTGGCTCAAGACCGGAGCTGGGTGACCCACCCATGAAAAGGGCAAGGAGGATGGTCAGGGAGTGACGCCTGCTTTGCCTGTTCCATGCTCGCTTAGTTGGTCCCTTGCCGCAACATTATGCCAAATAGTTAATAAAGTGGTCCTTGTTTACTTCCAGACTGTTGTCTGTCCCGTTATTCCAACGGGGGCGGGGGGAATCACAGATACCATATGATACACTTCCTGATAGTGTGTGCAAGTATTTGTTTATTTGTTCGATTTATATACTGCCCTCCCCGCAGACGGGCTCAGGGTGGTTAACAACAGTTTCAATACAATACTATTAAAACAATCATTAGATTGCGTCACTTGTAAGACCATCTTACAAGTTTTTATGTACTTAATACACCACTGTGTATATGCATGTTATAATGTTATGAAGGCAAAACTTAATAAAATATATTGTATATAAAAAAACAACAATCATTAAAATAACAATTAAAACAGTAAAACCATAATATACTGTGCAACGACTAATTCTGATTAGTTGTACTGATATTAAGCTCCGTCCACTGATGTCAATTCAGCAGTACTGATGTTAAGATCCAGGCTGCTGAGGAGGAGGAAGCCAGGAAAAGAAAGGGATTCCCGCCACCTCAACCAAAATCCTGGTGGAAGAGCTCCGTCTTACAGGCCCTGCGGAACTGCAATAGATACCTCAGGGCTCCTATCTCATATGGGAGATCGTTCCATCAGGTAGGGGCCTGGTGTAATGTTAGGTACTAACACTAGTGCTGCTTTTTTAATGTAAAACATTTATTAGCCACCTTTGTCCCTTGCAGAACTCAAGGTAGATTACAATATAAATGAAAATTATTTAAAAACGCACACACACATCTGCTCAGCAACTCAGCCATTTCAAAATCATCATTGATTTTGTTTCCTTCTCTGGTTTACTTGCGAGGCCTGGTTTCTCACTCTCATCCAGTCTTTCATGAAATATTTGTGAGGGTCCTTCACCTTGTTGACTAACTTTAACTACAAGAGTCTTAATGAATTCACTATATTATCTTTTTAGTGCCTCTTGCTATCCCTGGTGAAGTTTATTATTTACTGGCTTGAGACACTCCCAGTCTTAGGCAATTCCATAAATTTGTAGACGGTACCTTGTCATCCTCTATTTTTCTGTCTCATTCAGGAGGAGTAGGAAGAGAAGTTTTATGGGGAAAGGGCAGTGAGGCCATAATGTTTCATGCATATGGTTAAAAAGGGAACATGATGATACACTGCAGTGCTGTCTGTGGCTTAAAATACTGATTTGCAAAGTTTCTCCCTTTAGCCAATGCGTCTCAGGGCAGCTTGCCTGATGAGGAGCCCTGACATTTCTGTGCCTTTTAGCTGAGTCTAAGGCATGTTCAAGGTCACACGCATGGGATACTAATTGAGCTTTCTGAGCCTCATCCCTACTGTGTAGGAACCGAATGCACAGGCTGGAACAATGAATGTCATTTCTCTTTACTGAGCATCGATAGATGTTGCAGTTTTGCGAGTAAGAATCCAGGCCTATGATTCTTCCAAGATGTAAAATCTTAACTTAACTTTGAAGCACACAGAACAGGTAACTAACAGGTACAGTGCAGACCTCTCTCCTAGTCTACAGGAGATCCAGAAAGGACCGAAAAGGCAACCCCCGCAAAAAAAAAAAAAAGACAAAACTTCCAGGCCCCAATTTGTTACTAGGCAACATCAGCCCTCTGTGTGTACAACTTTGCAAGTAATTAACCAAAGAAGAGGAGGAGGAGGAGGAGGAGATTGGATTTATACCCTGCTCTTCACTACCTGAAAGATTCTCAGACCGATTCCCCACAAGCAGCTGTGCCATCATCGCTC
>NW_015165835.1:868069-888205 GCF_001447785.1 Gekko japonicus | reverse complement strand
GGAAGAGCGAGTGCGGCACAGCTGCTTGTGGGGAATCGGTCTCAGAGTAGCTTACAATTTCCTTTCCATTCCCCTCCCCCCAACAGACACCCTGTGAGGTAGGTGGGGCTGAGAGAGCTCTATTGAGAATTCATAACTGACCCAAGGTCACACCAGCAGGTGCAGGTGGAAGAGTGGGGAATCAAACCCAGTTCTCCCAGATTAGAGTCCGCGCTCCTAATGACTACACCAAACTGACTCTCCATTCCTGCAGTGTATGATCCATTGTGATTGCTATCCTAACAAGCATTACTGGGAATGGTTGGTAGTGGTCAGCAAGCCATCCTTCGGGGAATACAATAACTCCACCTATTTCCTGCCGGGGAAGTTTTTTGGGACAGAATAAGAATATGCAGTCAGCTACCCCAGATTATTTGTGCTGGGGCCCCAGAGTCTATTTGTGTCACAGAAGAGATAGGAAGTGCACCATCCGCCACTGCAGCTGGCAAACAGCCTGTGTCCAGATGTCATGATAAGCCACAGTTCATAAACCATAGCTGCATTCGATTAGTTGGTGAGCGTTGAAATGGGAAGCTAAACCATGATTTATATCTAACTTGCTGACGGTGTGTTTGTACTAATTCTGGCCTGTTGTGGTGTCTGAATACAGAAATTGCATTTTGGCTGGACAGAAAGGGGGAGGGTGGCTGGTGACTGGCAAGAGAGAAAGGACGGGCAAGCACTGTAGAGCCAGCATTGTGTAGTGATTCAGAGTGGTGGACTGTACTCTGGAGAACCAGATTTGTCCCCCTCTCCTCTTCATGAAGCCTACTGGGTGACCTTGGGCCAGTTTGGTGTAGTGGTTAGGAGCACGGACTCTAATCTGGGAGAACCAGGTTTGATTCCCCACTCCTCCATATGCAGTTGCTGGTGTGACCTTGGGTCAGTCATGGCTCTCTCAGAGCTGTTCTTTCAAGCCCCACCTACCTCATAGGCAATGCCCCCTCTAAGCTGTGGAGTCTTGTGAGCAAAAATTCTACTTTGTGAGCTACTGCCATTAAAGTTGTGAGTGAGCAATTTGGCTACTGCATCAATTAGTTTGCTCTGAAGCCATCCTTCCTGGGCTAAGACAAAAAGGTGTGAGCTGGAGGCTAAAAAAACCCTGTGAGCTAGTTCACACTAACTCAGCTTAGAGGGAACAGTGCTCACAGGGTGCCTTTTGTGGGGAGGGGAAGGGAAAGGAGATTGTAAGCCACTCTGAGACTCCTTCGGGTAGTGAAAGATGGGGTATAAATCCAATCTCCTTCTCCTCCTCTTCCTCCTCTCAGAACGCCCTCAGCTCCACCTACCTCACAAGGTGACTACTGTGGAAAGGAAGGTGATTGTAAGCTGCTTTGAGACACCTTAGGATAAAGAAAAGCAGAGTATAAAAAAACAACTCTTCTTTTGTAAAAGGTGGAGTTCAAGTGTGCAGGAATTCAGGGAAGTGGATAGATGAGTGACAAACCTTAGCCAAGAACAAGGAGGACTAGGAAGCTTGGTCTGTCCGGCTGGATATCCTCTGCTCCAGTTCCCCTGCAATTAATTGCAGATAACAGATAGCAAGTGGGTTGCATGTAATGAGGCTTTGACAGAGGCCAGGTGATGCAAGGGAATTTGGGATAATGTTTATGGATTCAGCTTGGAGGTAGGAAAGGAGGCAAGCTGCAGATCAACTGGAACGGCAAAGGAACATTGTGGTCTATAATATACATCTGCTAGCATAACAGGGGTTTAAACATACCAGGATCCTGGCCTCCCATCTTTACTTTTCCATCATGGATGCTTAATCATCTCCTGGTCCTGCTTTTGTCTTATAACAATTAGGGAGTGAGTCACCCCTGCCCTAAAACTCTTTGGCTGTGTCCATGTGAATTCAGATATAGATCTTTACGTGATTACACTATCTCACAGTTGTACCATCACCACCCTTCATCCACTGCCTCAACCAAAAGTTGTTAAAAGAAATAAACCCTCCAAGCAAAATGTTTGAGCTGAGATTTACTACTTAAATCTTTCTGCATGCCATTAGGATCTGCCAGTAAACCCTGCAAATCTTGCAATCAGTCCCTGCAATCCCTTCATGAATAGATGCTACTGACTAGGTAAAGGTAAAGGTTCCCTTGCTCGAAAGCCAGTCGAATCCGACTCTAGTGTTGCGGTGCTCATCTCCGTTTCAAAGCCGAAGAGCCAGCGCTGTCCGAAGACGTTTCCGTGGTCATGTGGCTGGCATGACTAAACACCAAGGCGCACGGAATGCTGTTACCTTCCCACTGGAGTGGTACCTATTTATCTACTTGCAATTTCTTGCTTTCAAACTGCTAGGTTGGCAGGAGCTGGAACTAGAGACGGGAGCTCGCTCAGTCATGTGGCACCCGGGTCTCGAACTCCTGAACTACCGACGTTCCACAGCCTGCAGTTCAGCGTCTTAACCACTTGAGCCACCACAGGCAATGCATTCAGTGCGAGTCATTTACAGGAAGCATCCAGCCATGTGTTGAAGTTCTTGATCTCCATGTTATTGATAAATAATAACCTTTTGTCGGAAAATGTTCTGGGCTTGGATCCTGTGACCAAGATCCATGCTCACTAGATACAGTCTCACATGGAGTATGCTTCCTCTTGTGCTAGCACTTGCATTCGTGCAAGATCAATGGTTTTTGGTGAGCAAGGTCTCACCGAAAACTATTAATCTTATGCAAATGCAAGTGCACTGTACAATGGCTAGCACAAATGGAAGCAATGTCCACAACAGAGACCATCTAGTATTCGCAGAACTTGTTCATAGGATCCAAGCCCTGGTTTTCAGCCCTGGCTCCTAAATACAAGAACCCTGGTGTGGAAAATTTGAACCCTAGATCTGTTTTAGTGTATGTCAATCTGTGTCACAGCGTGGTGACAACACACTCTGTGATTTCCACCCCCATCCCTGTAATTTTGAATCATGGTCCTTCATCTAGGATTGTTGTTGTTCAGTCGCACAGTCGAGTCCGACTCTTCGCGACCCCATGGACCAGCTCCCGCCAGGCCCTCCTGTCTTCCGCCGTCCTCTGACGTTGGCTCAATTTCATGTTCGTTGCATCGATGACACTGTCTAACCATCGCATCCTTTGCCGTCCCCGTCTTCTTTGACCTCCAATCTTTCCCAGCATCAGGGTCTTCTCCAGTGAGTGCTCCCTTCTCATTGGGTAGCCAAAGTCTTTGAGCTTCAGTTTCATTATCTGGCCTTCCAGGGAACAGTCAGGGTTGATTTCTTTTAGGATTGACTGATCTGATCTTCTTGCAGTCCAAGGGACTCTCAAGAGTCTTCTCCAGCACCATAGTTCAAAAGAATCTATTCTTTGGCGCTCGGCCTTCCTTATAGTCCAACTCTCGCAGCCATACATGACTACTGGGAATACCATTGCTTTGACCATGCGTACTTTTGTTGGCAGGGTGATGTCTCTACTTTTTATCATGCTGTTTAGGTTTAGGTTCATCTGGGAAAGTTCTAAACTAATTAGGCCTGCTACACTTCCTGCTATGACAAAGTGAAATATTGAAAGTGCCAGATATGGAATCAGACCACTGGTATATCCAGGTCAGTATTGTTTACTGTGATGGGCAGCAGCTCTCCAAGGTTTCAGGTAAAAGTCTTTCACATCACCTACTACCTGGTCCCTTTAACTGAGGACACCAGGGGTTGAACTGGGGACCTTCTGCATGCAAAGCGGACTCTCTGCCACTGAGCCACAGCACAGGAAAAGCCTAGGAAATCAGGATGGCTATCCTAACCAGGAAGGTTCTCTGCCCCTAGGGTAAGGAAATGCTAGTCTGAGCTCAATATGGCCACACGTAGGCATGTAGCAAAAGCGTGTGTTTCGTGTCTCCTCCCGGTACAAACAATGAGTGCCAAGAAATAAACTCATAAAATATGCATGGAGATGTATTTTTATTCAATAAAGGTTTTATGTTCCCATCTGCTGCGCAGTGGGGTAGTAAGTCTTCATCGTCCATACATCCTCACTTACAAAAAAGAATGAGTGCTATAAAGCTGAATTAATAATAAGCAAGCTCATCCAGAGACAGGATTTTAAAAATCTATGTTGCCACAGCCAATGGGTCTCTACAAGCAAAGTTGTTCTGTCACACCCATTTGCTTTCCACACTGAGGCAAGCCTACATGTCTGACATTCATTCTGTCATTCCTGTTCAGGAGAAGTATCATGCCCTGGCTCTGAGGAAGAATGGAACAAAACAAGCTGGGGGGGGGAGGGGAAACATGGCATCTTTAGGCCATGTCGATTCACTGATTTATCAGGTCCCATGTTTTTTTTTGTATTAAAAAAAACCATTGGCTTCTAGACATCACAATCTGCATTTCGGTTTCAGAGGTTTTTGTTTCGGCATTTTTATCTGGAAACGACAACTTCCATCGATGTCAAGGATGAGGAATTCCAATGGGTTTCAGTCACACTTCTTGCTTATTAACTTGGGCCACTCACTGTAACTCGAGACATAATACTGTTTCTCCCTCTGCGGACTTAACATCGATCATACGGCTGCATTTTTAAAAAGTTTATTTATTTATTTAAACGGAAGGAAGACAGAATGGTACAGCTCAATCTTATTAGATCTTGGAAGCTAAGCAGGGTTGATACTTGGATGGGAGGCCACCAAGGAAGGAAGACTGTGCTTAAGAAGGCCACCTCTGCTTCTCTCGTGCTTTGGAAACCCCTTGCTGGGTACATAATCATTTGGTTGCAATCTGGCCTCACTTACATACATGCTTATTTAAATACGTATCTCACTTTTTCTCTCTGAAGGGACCCAAAGTGGCTTTCAACTGCAAGAAAAAAACTTAGGCCCCTGCCACACAGCAGGGAACACAGTGAAAAGCGCGGCTTTTAAAAGCTGCACCAAAGTTGTGACGCTGCAGCGGGATCCCCCGAAGCCGCGGTGCATCACTCCCCGGCACGATCAGATGCTGGGGAGGAAGAGTCGGAGGGAAGAGGGAGGCTGCCAAACTGCGCATGCTCAAGCATGCGCAGTTCGGCCGGAGGTAGGGATGTGTCGGCACGCAAGGACGCGCCGGCCAATCCCACGGCTGGTTTGAGGCGCTCTACTTCGGAAGAACCACCCAGGTAGGTGGTTCTTTTTAGTGCGGGTTTTCGGGCGGGAGGGACGGATCGGGGACGGGCAGGCAACGATTCCCAGATGTTGCCGTGGGATCGTGCCCATTTGCTCCGCCCCCTCGTATGAACAGGGCCTAAATAAACCAAAAAGACAAACAAGAGAAAAGAACAAAGACGAGTGCAATGTTATAGAGAATTACTCTAAAGCCCATTGATTTATTTAGTACCTAAAGCAAGATGGCAGGGGGAGCACTTGCTCAACGAGATGTTGCAGCTGATGGAGATGTTCTCCAGCCTCTTCCTCTCCTAGCTTCAGCCAATTAGCCTTATTACTTTAGGAATATCACCAAATGGTAGAAATGGTGTAAAAAGTGTTGGGGTGGCAAGCAGTTTGGATGGAGGTTCACAACTGAAACGGTGCTTTCCAATTCACATGACAAAATTCTGTAAACACCTGCAACAAACTCATTCAGATTTGTTTGGACACATCCAAACAGCTCACCAAACATTTGGCTCCCTATTTGTGACTGGGGGGGAGGTGCAGGAGGAGGAGAGGAAGAAGAGGAAGAGGAAGACGATGACCACCACCTGAACCACTCAGTGTTTGAGTATCCTTTGCTGGTGGCAGAAAAGGACATGGTAAAGGAGAAACACGACAACATGATGTCAGGACATGGGTATATTGCCCAAGATGTTATGGAGGAGGAATGTGTCACATAAGTGTTGTTTCTGGTAACTGCCCATTTTGAATAATATGTAATTCTGATCCAAAGAGTTTTCATAAATAACTGACATTATCCATTTCATCTGACCAGAAAACAAACCATGAAGGTATTTATGTATGTATGTATTTATTTATTTGTTGCATTTCTATGCTGCCTCTTCAGAGTCCAGCTTGAGGTCACTTATAAGCTAGAACAATGTAACAATGCAAAAACAATCCACAAAAATGCCATTAGACATAAACAGCATTAAAAAAGGAAAAAAAAAACAACAATCCATAAAATAGAAACAGAGCATTAAAAAAGCTGGTCAGATAAAACCCCTAATTGGAAACCTGGGTAAAAAGAAATGTTTTGGCATGTTGTCTAAATGAAACCTAAATAGGGGGAAGATGTTCCATAGGCAAGGTCCCACCACAGAAAATACCCTGTCTCTGTTCACCACCCACCTTACCTTTGAAGGAGAGGGCGCAGAAAGCAGTGCTTGCCCAATTGGCAAGTGGATGGTACAGGAGGAGATGGTCTTTCATGCACACCTGGCCTCAAGCCATTTAGGGCCTTAATGGTCAGAACCAGCCCAGAAACAGTTGGATAACCAGGACAGATCTTTCAGCACAGGGGCAATATGATCTCTGTAGACAACCCCCGACCATAGCTTGGTTACCAAATTTTGGCCCAATTGAACTTTACGGATCATTTTCAAAGTGCATTACAGTAATCTAAACTGGATGTGATCAGAGCATGGATTGCTCTGTGGCCAAATCATGCTTTTCAAGGAATAACTGTAGCCAGTGAACCAGCCTGTACTGTATGATTGCTGGCTAGGTTTCTGGGTCATTTACAAATACAGCTCAATTTCTGAGAAGAAGCTTAAGAACGATCTTCTGGAGTACATAAAAGTCATAAAATGACTATAAATGTCCCACTCATGTGGAACACCGAGTTTCTCATTCTCATTGGCACATATAGTAGCAAATAGCAATGTTCTTGTAGGTCTGTTCTACTAATAGTATTGGAAGCATGTGCAAATATAAAAGTAATTCTTTTTCAACTGCTGGCTTTTCATATTTGATTAACATTTACCGGTAGCCAGTATGTATGTTTCAGTAATAAGTCATTTTGCAAAAGTAATACCTACTTTAATTAAGACAGTATCATGGTGCATGTATGTGTACACATGTAAAATATTCGCAGAGTTCACAGTGGGCTTTGGAGTGGCTTCAGAGTTCTATGCAAATAACAAATATTAGAAGGGAAGATATTCTTGGAATTACTTGAAGTTTGTAGGCTGCAGGGCATAGAATACAACCATTTCCAGTGATAGAGTAGACAGTGGTGACATTCATTTCCAAATGTAAAAGTGTTATTATCTACAGCTGAAGAAGAGTGTCTCCAGTAAAGCAACCTGTTCCCGCAGACCCATGAAAAAAAACAAGCTGGGTTGTTTTTATCAAATATTGTGCTATTTATTACACCTATTGCGCAGAATGGAGAAGGGTGAAATATAGCCTGATCTTTTCTTTGGGACAGAGAAAGATGAGAAACAGCAATAGATACCCTCTGATATGGATCCCAGGCTTATCGTTGGTGTTCCCTCTAAGCTGAGTTAGTGTAAGCTAGATCACAGTTTTTTAGCCTCTGGCTCACACATTTTTGTCTTCGCTCAGGAAGGATGGCTCCAGAGGAAACTAATTTATGCAGCAGTCAAAATGTTTGCTCACAACTTTAATGCCAGCAGCTCACAAATTATTATTTTTGCTCACAAGACTCCACAGCTTAAAGGGAGCATTGCTTGTCACATGACAAGGTCACCTTTTAGGATGCAAGCAAAATGGAGTACAGTCTCAAAAAGCAATGCTTTGGTTTTGTTATTCAGAATAGAACCATGGAACTATTATGGTTCCTTCACTTTCTGAAATTGATACTGTATAGAAAAAGACCAGTGATTGTGATTTTTGGTCTCAGAATTATAAGGTTCCTAAATAATCGGCAGCCATCCACCTTACACTTTGAGGATAGTCCACTTGAAACTGGCTCCCCGTGTTTTGTTCACCCCTTTGCCAGCTCCTGGAGATAGGATTAAAGGACTTTCCCCTCACCCAGTAGCATGGACCATGTCATCCAAATGTGTTTTACTTCTTTCTTTTAGGCGATGTGACTGCCTGCATATTGGCATGGTGGACCATGCATGGAACCTGGCCTGTAGTTAACATGGGGCCACTCCAGTACTAACGGCAATCATGATGTGGAGCATGACACAAACTATGTCAAGGTATTGGGCAGCATCTTACTTTAGTCTGGAGTAAGTTCTTTCACCTGAAGGTGACTGCCTCCATTCTAAGGAGCCCTCTTCTGCTGCTGGAGGAATAGCCACTTAAGTTGGAGAAAGGTTCCTAAGGCTAGAAGAAATCTTCAAAATTTGCTCAGTGGAATTATAGTGTACAGGCCTCGACCACCACTTGTCTTCTCTTGATCACTGACTAGGCTCACCATTGCTTCCCCATTTCCAAACTGACCAGTTTTTCTCAAAGTTGACCTCTTATCTATGGTTAGAAATAACGCGCACAGGAAGAATGGTGAAAGTGGGGAAAGGGCTATGTCCAATCGAGAAGTTTTGTAAGGAGTTTCAAATGCTTTCACACATCACTCTATGTGCAACTCTGCATGGGAGGAATCCAATGGTAGCAGAGCCACCATGTAAATGCACTGCTGTGAGTCTCCCAGGACAGTTGCCCATCTTCTACTTTTCACCCTGTCACCAAACTAATATGGGAAGGGTCTATATGTCTCCAAGAACAGTTTGACGACAGCCCTGCAAGCTTCAACACTAACTGCCCTCCAGATTTGAGTCTGTTGCTGCAGAGCAGTAGATATAGGGTATGTGGTGGTGGGGTGGTGGTGGGGAATGCTGCGCACAGCCAATGGCAATATGCCCATGACAAAACATCAATAAAAGCATTTCAGCTTCCATTTGTCAGGGGATTATCTAGATCTTTATAAAGTTCCTTCAACTCCCTTGGGCCAAATGAAGATACAGATTTGATATTGCAATTAAATGAAGCTTTAACTTTATTAATGGGAAATCAAATTAGCCAATTAAGCCACCTAAGCAATAGAATCCAATCAACACCGAGTCAGCTTTTCGAAAGACAATTCCATCCAGCTTCCCGGTCTGAAGTTGGGTCCATCTGTTGTCCTTATTATAAGATAAATTAAACTCTTAGAATGTCTAGAATTGTGTGGAAGAGAAAAAAGCTCCATTCTTGTCCCGGTTTCCAGGTCCCGGGACGTGGCTCGCCCCTCCCAGACACCCCGAAAGCACCCTACTTATGCCAAGAATGACCGGAACCAGGGAGAAAGGGGTGTCCAGCCAGTACGGAGCACAGGAGCAAGGGCTGCCAGGGGCGCACACAACAGCAAAGCCGAGAACTGCGAGGCAGTGCCTTCAAGGGAGACACGGTGTGAGAATCGAAGGATGCTGCAGAAAGAGGCACACACCCCAGAGGAATGGTGACCAGTGAAGAGAGCAACACAGAGAACGGTGTGGCAGCCGGTCTCCCTGGCCCCACCCTGCACCGCCACAGCCACACACCCACCCGCCACACCAGGAGTGCATCGGGAGTGATAAAGGGGGGTGGGGCTAGAACAGGGAGGGGAGACACGGGACAGGAGGTGGTACTGGGGAGTGGGGCAGGGATAAGAGGCAGTGTCAGCAGGGAGGTCGAGGAGGAAGGACGCAATGCCGAGGCTGGGGAAACGGAGCTGACGCACAGAGAGAGGAGCAGCTCACCACTCCCCGAAGTTGAAGCAAACTGAAGGCCAATGCAGAGTGGACAGAGGGACGGCCGAGGTGACATTAACCTTGTCCCCTGTCTTTCTGAGACCTCCCTTGCCTCACCATTCTTACAAATGCCCGGCGTCCCAGTGCAGGCCGCGCTGCAGCCATGGCCACGGGGACTGGACCACCCAGGAAGGAGGGAGACCGTCACAATTCTACCAAGGTTTGGGATAATCAGTGGGGTAAGGGGAGGGCTACGGAACTAGTATGCTGTTCCTTTTGGAAAGGAAAGGGTGTGCTGCTGTAAGTCCAGAATCACTACTGCCACCTATGATCCTATTAGCAGTCTCATTGTTTAGGGCTATGGCTCAGTAGTAGAGCATCTGTTTGGCATGCAGAAGGCCCCAGGTTCAATCCCCAGCATCTTCAGTCAAAAGGATCAGGTAGAAGGTGATGCGTGAATGCCTTCAACCTGAGACCCTGTAGAGCTTCTGACAGTCTGTGTATACAATCCTGAGTGTGATGGACCAGTGGTTGATTCAGTATAAGGCAGATTCAGGTGTGTCCATGTGTGTTGTCAAGGAAGCAATTCTTTGGTTTATCCAAAAACAGCTACCTTTCTCGAGGTGGCATATTAGTGACTGACAGATTAAAAAAAAGGGGGGGGACTTCTGGTTGTAAAGATGGCTGGACCACAAGAGACAATGAAGACAAAAAGAGATTGAATGGGTGCAAGAAGTGGTCACTATTAAGCAAAAGTGCACATATCCCACCATGTACAGGGTAATGTGGGGAACATGCATTGTGTGCTTTCTTATAGTATGATTCCTCACAGGAATGCTTTAATAGTTCTACTTAAAAAAAACCAACTTCTTACATTACCTATTCATATCTCTTAAGCTTCGTTTTTTAAAAAGTGTGAACAGCTGGGAAGGAGAATTTTAAATGGGCAGAGAAGTGTGAGTCACACATTCTCTTGCTAGAAGGACAATTTGTGAAGTGGACTTGTATATAGATATGAAGTATCTTTACATCATTCTTCCATCCACTGCAGTATTATCTACTCTGATTGGCAGAGGGTCTCAGGTATCCTAGTAGCTTCCTACCTGAGATCCTTAAAATGGAGAGGGCAGAAATTTGGTCAGAGACCTTGTGCCTGCAAAGCATGTGCTCTGCTGGAGAGCCACAGCCAGTGCTCATGACTTCAGGTGATAAACCAGTTTCTAACCCATAATCAAAGCCAGGCATTCTGCAATTATAGATCTACAGCAATCCAACTATTTATTGTATGTACCTTAACATCAAGTGGTTGGCATGAGTCCTGACCTGGATGGCCCTGGCTAGTCCAATCTCATTAGATCTCAGAAGCCAAGCAGGGTAAATTCTGGTTAGTATTTCAATGGGAGACCACCAGTGAAGTCCAGGGCTGCTGTGCAGAGGCAGAGGATGGGAAGCCACCTCTGAACATCTCTTGCCTTGAAAACCCTATGGAGTTAGCATAAATTGGCCGCACACACACAATCGGCCTGAAGGCCACCACTGGTCAGGAAAGAGATCCAAATAACAATGGGCCTCTTTATCTCAGGTACCTGCCATCTCTTGAGTCCTCTGGCCTAATTAGACATGTTTGCACACATACACACACAAATCCAACATCCACCTTTGCTGTTTAACACTGGTCCTTTCTGGATTTGCCTGCCACTCCGGATTTTCTCAGTGTTCGAGTCGAGGCGAATTAAGCCCATGGCGAAACAGCATCCGAATAACTCAGGGGCAACGGCAGGCTGAAACCGGGCTGACCACTGAAGGGAGGTATTGTAATGCAGAACCGGGGGGGCAGTATAAAAAGAAAATTGAACTCAATTTTAGTGCAGAATGGGGGGGGGGACCTGAATTGAAAAGAAGGTTGAATCCAGTTTGAGTGCAGAATTGCCTGGAGGACACCGCGGTGAACATGGATTACAAGGAGTGTGCGGAAATGGCCACTGTCTCAGTACCTTTCCCATCTATCATCTGTTCTGTGTGACTGGTTGAAATTGATGGCCTGCTTTCAAGATCTAGTCACCAACCCCTATCTTGTTCACCAACCCCTATCTTGTTCTAACACCCACTTCCAAGCAAGTTCTTCACGGCTATTTTCCCCACCAACATCTCTGCCTTTGGACGCTGGACCATGCTCGATAGTTTCCCACCTATTTCTCCAATGTCTTCTGCTTGGTTTCCCATACCAGGCCCACTCACCTCATCTCTCCATCTATGAATCACCTGAAAAGTGGCCACCAGCAAGAACAAACTTATTGTACTTGGTTCTTGTATATGTGTCAACTGGTATTTCACAGCACAGCCAAATGTGCGAAACTTGACTCCAGGGCACTGATCTCTCATTCGCAAATAAAGTAAATAGACCATGTCCTAGGTCACATTTCACTCAGACCACATCCTTGGCATGAACTTTGAAGAAGTAACTGATATATTACAACCATAACAGGGTATGCCAGTGGGTAATCTCTACTCTGCTATGAAGTTTACAGGCTGACTCATTCTCTCTCAGCCTGACCTATCCCACATGGTGGTTATGAGGAAGGAAGAACCATATAGAGAAGAAGAGGAGGAGGAGGAGGAAAGACTTGGAGTCTCAGAGCGGCTTACAAACTCCTTTCCCTTCCCCTCCCCACAACAGACACCCTGTGAGGTAGGTGGGGCTGAGAGATCTCTTCCCAGAACTACTCTTTCAAGGACAACTCGAACAGAACTATGGCTTGACCAAGGTCATCCAGCACTGGCAAGTGGAGGAGTGGAGAATCAAACTTGGTTCTCCCAGTTTAGAGTCCACACACCTAACTAGGGTTGCCAAGTCACTTACTTGGCACAGTGGGGGAGAGTCCTTCCTGCCCAGGATATTCACTGAAAGGGCCCCCAACCTGCCGGTATGCATCAGTCTGGCGGGGGGAACCCCGCCCACAAAATGCCTGGTTCAGGCCGACGTGCCTGGTACGATGACGTCACCCGGAGGTGACGTCATCACGTTGGGCACGTTGCCAGCCAACACTCTAGCAATCAGCCTGGAAACTCTATGGTGCCATAGAGTTTTCAGGCTGATTGCTACAGCATCAGCCGGCAACGTGCCTGGCACGATGACGTCACCTCTGGGGGATGTCATCGCACTGGGCATGTCAGCCCAAACCGGGCACTTTGGGGCGGGGTTCCCCCACCGGCCTGATGCAGACCGGTGGGTTGGGGTCCCTTTTGGTGGGAAAAAACCCATCCCCCCAGGGGACTTGGCAGCCCAACATTTAACCACTACACCAAACTGGCTCTCCTGAGTTCTTGGAGGAAGGTAAAGTGTGCTGTCAGGTCACAACTGACCAGGGATCATTTCGTAGAAAAAGAGGTAGGGGAACTCATTAGCATAACTCATTAGCATATGCCACACCCCCTGACTTCACCAGAAGTGTGTCATAAGGCCACACACCCCGCCCCCAACGGTCCCGGCTGCCGCCGCCGGCCTTGCAGCTCCACTGCCAAGCCCCATGAGGGGTCCAGCGGTGGACCTGCAAGGCCAGCGGGAGTGCAAGGAAGCCCCGCGAAGGCCGTCCCTGGCCCCAGGCAGGCAGGGGTGGGGAGAGGCAGGGAGGAAGCAACTTACCCTCCCTCTTCTCCTGCCTCCTCCTGGCTGAATGAGGGCCGGAAGCGGGGTGGCTGGAAGCGGGGAGTGGGGCTTTGTCATGTGCCCCGCCCCCGTACCTCACCCAGGGGAACTGCAATCCCCCGTGATTCCCCCCAAAATGACCTCTGCAACTGACTCATGGTGACCCCATGAAGCTCCACCCCATGAGGTTTTCAAGGCAAGGGATGAGCAGAGGTGGTTTGCCATTGCCTTCCTCTTCATAGTGTCCCCAGTCGTCCCTGGGTGGTCTTCCATCCAAGCACTGACCCTGCTTAGCATCTGAGCTCTGCTTAGATCAAGCTAGCCTGGGCTATAAGGACTGCTACATCCTTGGAGGAAGGGTGGGATAAAAATCTGTTAGAGAAGGAATAAGGATGGGCAGGAATGGGTTGGAATAAGGAAACATTTTGAACTATTTCACATAACAGCTTGCACTACGGCTGAGTTTATTTTAATGCTTCTCAATAAAATCAGACATAGGGGACAAAAGGCCTGAAAAGCAGGTCATTTCTTAATTCTGGACATTTCCCAGCCTGTTCTGGAAAATGCTGCTGTTTCATAGTACATTATGGAAATTAGGTAAAAAAGGGGGTCATTTATTGAAGTTGTTCCCCAAGATGTACCTGAGAAGCTTGTCTTCGGCATTAACTATAATGCATGGTAAATATCGTTACGTGACATTGATATGATCAGGAATCAGGATACAAATGGATTCAAAACTGGTTCATCCAACACCGCATCATGTTATTTAAACCAGCCCTTCAAATATAAAATGGCTGTTCAATAAACACACCATTATTACATGCTACTAAAACGAAATCCATTTTAAACCACAAAAACGATGTCCATTTGTCAAACTACAGTTGGACCCTGATGCAGTCGTTCTCTATCTCCCCACCAGAAAAAAAACACACAGGCACACAAACACCAATGTTTCTGCAAAAATAGCATACTTGCCAGACCTGTTTCGACCTGCTGGTCTTTTTTCAATGGCATCAAATTGCAGCTATAAGTTGAAGCAGTTCTGAGTAGAGCCAATCATCAATCTTCCAGACTCATGGGGCAGATGTAATTCACTGGGTAATTCAGAGCATTCTGTTTCCTACTGTGCTGTGAAGACAATCTCTACAGGTCTTCCGCTCTCTTAATTATGCCCAACTCCTTTCCATAGCATCCTTTCCATAGTGTTCTGCAAAGCCAGCCTTTCGACTCTCTCCCAGAGCATTAGGAATTACAACCTTTCCGGCCCAGTGTCAATTTCCAACTTTTCCAAGCGATTTTCTAAAATCAGAAAGATTTTTTAAATAAATGTCAACATTGAATATATACATTTTTTTTTTCAGCAACATAGATGCATATTAGACTTGGTCCTTGCAGCATATGAACTATATCACTACATATTAAAGCGGAGGAGCTTTTATTTCTTTCTTTCTGAGCTTTTGTCAAGACTCTTTTCAGAAGCTCCATCTCAGTTTTCGAGATGCGAGGAAGAAGAACAAAGCAGTATGTCTGCTTTGAGTTCATTTGGGGAAATCTCTTCATATTTCTTTCCCTGGTGATCTTAATAAAATCAATAAACAAAACGATAAAGCAGGGCGCTGTTTAACATTTATAGGCTTCTGATTTAATTTAATTTGATTTCACTTCTTTATATATAATTCCTGACTGTCATTCTTTTTGTAATATCTGTTCCTATCAAGGTGGAAAATAGACAGAGAGGGAAGGAAATACTATTATCATTAGTTAAACAACATATTTAAAATAGTATACATGGAAAGTGCTTTATGATGTCTATGTCTTTTGAGGGGTATTTGTGTGTCTCTATGTGTGTGTGCTTGCATGCCTGGAAGTCATGGTGACTTCTGGTGACCCCTAGTGGGGCTAGGACATTTCAGAGAGGTAGCTTGCCTTGGTGTCCCAGCCCTGGTATTCCTTGGAGGTCGCCCTTCCAAGTACTTGCCAGGATCAGCACTGCTTAGCTTCGGAGATCTGATGAGATTGGGCTTGCCTGGGCTATCCAGGCCAGGGCTATAATGTTTACTTCTTCATGGTGCTAGTTTTCTCCTTTTGGAAAGAGTCAGCATGATGTCATGGTGACAGTGTCAGACAAGAGTATGGAAGATCCAGGTTCAAATCCCCACTCAGACACGGAAGCCTGCTGGGTGATGTTGGGCTGCTCAAATTCTCTCGGACTTGCCTGCCTCACAAGGTTGTTATGAGGATAAAATGGAGGGAGGGAGAAGAATGTAAGCTGCTTTGGGTCACCGTTTTGGAGACAGGTGGGGTATAAATGAAGTAAATGAATAAATATAAGATGCCTAGTTGGTGATAAATATTTATCAGAAGACAAATGTGGACAATCATGACCTGATCAAAGAACAAATGTAAAGAAAACAGTCGTGAGAGTCTGACCCACAAATCAGGCAGTCAACAAGACTTGCAAAGAAAATGCTTTCTGTATATTATTGTCAACAAGCACTACAACACAGTGAACAAATTTCTTCAAATCATAAGGAAATCCTTGCGTAAAAAAAAATCAACGTCATCTCCGGATTATATAACAACATTTCAAACTTGGGTCTTCCTCAGGAAATATTCTGTAGTGTACAAAAATACTATTCTTTAGAAAATGCACAAAGTGAAAAATGAAAAACAGTATAAAATCCAAATACAGTCTTACTTACAGAGTAGTACAAAAGCTCTCACACTCATAAATTGCTTTACCAAAAAAAATCAGGTGAGATCTTACACTGTTTTTAATCCAATTTTGAAATGTTGTTATATAATCCGTAGACAGTGTTGATGTATTTTTACACATATAGGATTTTCTTATGTTTTGAAGGAATTTGTTCATTGTGTTGTAGTGCTTGTTGACAATAATATGCAGAAAGCAATTTTCTTGCAAGTCTTGTTGACTGCCTGATTTGTGGGTCAGACTCTCGTGACTGTTTTCTTTACAAATATTTATTAGAGCTATTGTACTTAACTCTCCTGGGGCATGAGCATCTTATCTCTTGTCCCTGTGGCTTCCGCTCCCTACTCATATGGTTTGCTTACCTCATTTGCCTAAACAGAATATGCCAATAAAACTCTGAATGCCAGCTGATGTGGGGGCAGCAGCAGGTGGATCCTCCAAGCCACACAACATCAATAAAGGATCTTTGAGTAAGTGTCTTGTTCTTCTACAAGCTTGGAAGGAATATTGAGGGAATTCAGAAGTGAAATCTATTGAGCAATGCAAATCTTGAGGCTGGAGAATGAGTGAACACAAACCATCAAAATAATATCAAGCATCTATACTCAAATGCTAGATTCAAGCCTGGTAGCACCTTAGAGACCAACAAGGATTTTGAGGTATAAGCTTTTGAGAGTCAGAGCTTCCTTTGTCAGACAAGGGAGCTTTGACTCTTGGAATACCCCAAATTCTTGTTGGTTGCTAAGGTGCAACTGGACTAGAACCTAGCTGTTCTCCCACAGAGCAACATGGCTACCCACTGGAATTATACTAGAAAGACCATTTCAAGAGCCAGCCGTTCTGAACATTCAAATGTTGTTCAAGTTATCCCACTCAAGGGTGGAGACATGAGGCCAAAGTGAGAAAA
The DNA here is from genome assembly GCF_001447785.1 of Gekko japonicus. Lineage (NCBI taxonomy): Eukaryota > Metazoa > Chordata > Lepidosauria > Squamata > Gekkonidae > Gekko > Gekko japonicus. The sequence continues at coordinate 871,304 of NW_015165835.1, read as the reverse complement.
GGCAAAGATAAGACAGAACAGGGATCCAAGCAGCGATCCGAGCAAAGATCAACACTCTGAGGCAGAAGCCAAAGCATCTGAATGACAAAAAATCCAAAAGGCAAGAGGTAGGATCCATGTGGCAACACACATCACACATAACTGTAAGCAGTCAGACCCCCTCTCGTTCCTGAGAGACAGCACCCCAGGGGTTCATATGCCAGGCAAATTTGACCTAAATATACACAAGGTGCCATCAGGAGGTCTAGCAATGGGGCCAGGCATTCGCTCAACAGGAATAAGCAACCAGGAGTGCCAATGAGCTTCAGTCCTGTTTGATGAATGATACATGTACATTCCTGTGGATCCAGAGTTCATACATCTTCCTACCAGGGTCGGTTCCAGGTTTGGGGAGGGGGATGGGCAGAGAGTTCCAGGACACCCTCTCCTACTCTGCTTACCACCACAACCCCTGTTCATCCCTTCTTCCCTCCCACCCACCTGCATGCCTCCCACCTGCTGGTATGCCCTCCCCTGTCTGCTCATGAGCCCTCCCACCACCCACTCTCAGAGCTGCCTGTGCCTCTGTCCTTGGTGGCACTGGGCAGTGCATGTGTCTAGTGGCATGTGAGTGGAGGAGTAGCAATTGAGTGGGTGGGATCAGCATCAATGGGCCCTGCCAGAAGCCCTGGGCCTTGTCAGCTGCCTCACCTCAGGGCCTGTGGTTGCTGGCCCCACCCCCTACAATGGAGACAGGCAAACACCCATAGGGATGCCAGCTTCCAGGTGGGACCTGGGGATCCCCCAGACTTACAGTTCATCTCTGGACTACAGAGATCAGTTCCACTGGAGAAAATGGATACTTTGGAGGGTAGACTCTGGCATTGCAGCCCACTGAGATCCCTGTCCTTCCCAGCCCCCATCCTTACATCTCCAGGAGTTTCTCAACCTGGATCTGGCAACCCTACCACCCCTCCTCAACTGGTAGCCAGAGGGAGTACCTAGCAAACTGTTGGAGTTTCAGTCATTACAGAGTTAAGTGTTGTTTGTTAGGAAACAGGATGTTACTTTACATAATGTATTCCACGGCGGGAAAGTTTGTGGGAGTTGCTTACCCTAATGAAGTGACCTGTAACCTTTGTATTCGTCAACGAACAACTTGTTTGTGGAAATGCTTTGATCTAGCATTCATGTATTCACAAGGTTTATGGCTCTTTGTGTGAAACAGACAGGAAGCTCCCCTCTAGAAGCCCAGACATGGCTAGAAAGATGTAGCTCTTAGAATGTAGTACTGAAAGTAACTGCAAGTATGTAACTTTTTGTTTTATTTCTTTTATCCAAAGTACCTTACCCATGCTTTATTTTGTTTTGTAGTAAAGATATTTTTCTTTTACTAATGTGACTCTTGTGTTTGCAAAACGACCATCGATCCTGAATCTCAGAATCCCATCACAAACCCAAACACCTATGATGATATCACCAGAAGTGCAAAAACAGGAAGAACAACTACAGTCATGTTTCCTATGCTTCCCTGTGGCCAGCCCATTGAAGCCACTCTCAACTCCCTTGGACATTAGAACAACTTTTTCAATGCTTCGCCATCTTCCTGTTCACATTGCCCCAATCTCAGGCCAGGCAGGGGGGCAGACACCTATCTACTCTGCTCCCTCATGATTCAACCACTCTTGTGTATCATTAGAGTTTGAATTATCGGGACATCTCTGGGTGACTCGATGAAGGTCTAGTCAGGACAACATGTCTAAAGAATCCTGCAACCAGGTTTCTTTTCTTCTAACATCTGCAAAACGACCATCGATCCTGAATCTCAGAATCCCATCACAAACCCAAACACCTATGATGATATCACCAGAAGTGCAAAAACAGGAAGAACAACTGCAGTCATGTTTCCTATGCTTCCCTGTGGCCAGCCCATTGAAGCCACTCTCAACTCCCTTGGACATTAGAACAACTTTTTCAATGCTTCGCCATCTCCCTGTGCACATTGCCCCAATCTCAGGCCAGGTAGGGGGGCAGACACCTATCTACTCTGCCCCCTCATGAATTATCAACCACTTTGAATTATCAGAACATCTCTGGGTGACTCAATGAAGGTCTAGTCAGGACAACGTGCCGAAAGAATCTTGCAACCAGGTTTCTTTTCTTCTAACATCAGAAACAGTTTTCAAAAAGTGGATCTCATTTCTAAAGATCTGTAGCCAGTGCTAGGAGGTTCAATCATTTCTGTCTTTTAAAAAATGCCACGGGCACCGGCCATTTAAATACATATTAACATCAATTATTCCAGCAAGCTTCTTGGTTTAAAACCCCCCAATGGATTGGTTGTTAAGTATTAATTCACTGAGTGTTTGCTACAGGTCTGTGGAGAGATTGCTGATTTCTGCTGTTTCTTCTTTTGTCTCTTGTACTAATAGTTTCATAATACACACACACACACACACACACACAAAATCAGATGGGTTTTTAAGGTCCCCCTTTTCTCGTCATAAGCAATTGCTGTAGTTGTTCCAGAGATATATAAGCCCACCGAAGGGTGTTAGTTAAGAAATCATGAATAAAAAGGTAGGTGGTCCAGAAAACAATTTCGAAAGTAAATTGCCCACACTATGAACACATTCGGGAGACTTTCCTTTTTTCTAATGGAAACAATCAACACAGTGGGCTTCTTCAGATTTCAACCAGGGCAAAGGATTTTAAGAGAGGGTTTATGCTCACTTCTGATGACACAAATGCAGGGAGAGAAAGTGGATATCTTGGTTACTCCTGTGTGTATAATTAGTGTCTTGCAGTCCAAGTCATCTCTCCAAGGGACCACTTGCCCAGCCATATATCTGTACCTTTAATAGGAGTGAGAGACAGAAATATGAGCTTGGATCCACCACGCATTTCACATGAGAGCAAAGACAGGAGGGGGGATGTAAGAAAAGTAGCACTTTGCAGGCATAAATTATGGAGGGGAACCTCCAGAGGATCCAAATTTTTATACATTTATCCAGGGGTCATTTCCTGAAGGAGCACACAGGAGCGGAGCTCTGGCAGTAAAGAGCCCAGGGGGCGGGCACATGCAACAAGCCCCACCCCCTGCTCCCAGCAGCCCTCAGTCAGAGAAAGAAGCAGCCAGGTAAGTTGCAGAGCCCCCCCCAGCCCCCCAGTCCAAAACAGTCCAGTGCCATTTTTAAGACCAAGTTTTATTCAGGTACAAGCTCTCCCTCCTCTGCGAGAACAGATCTGCACATTC
>NW_015165835.1:867574-867965 GCF_001447785.1 Gekko japonicus | reverse complement strand
GTGAACTTTCTGGGGAGGTGCTTGTTTGCCATGAGAACAAGTAGCACACTCCAGAACAAGTGGCACTGTGGCAGTGTAAGCATGCCACAGTGCCACACAGAAACCCCAAAAGACCAACAGGAACAACATTTATACAGGTCCTGCCCTGTGTAAATTGATGGTGCAACCAGAAGTCCAGGGAGGTAGCAGGTCAGGCCAGAATAGAGTTGGGTAGAGTTTACTCTCTCTCCCCAGCAAGGAAAGTGGTGTGCAAAGCAACACCACCAACCTTGCAGGCTGCACATGCATTCAGCAATTGGCTGAAACTGGCCTCTCCCCCCCCCATTGGTCTTTTGGGGTTTCTATGTGGCACTGTGGCATGCTTGCACTGCCACAGTGCCACTTGTTCTGG
>NW_015165835.1:853495-867171 GCF_001447785.1 Gekko japonicus | reverse complement strand
ATATGCAGCCTCATTGGCCTTTGCCTCGGAACACAGAGGTCGTTTGCATATGCAACTTGATTGGCTTTTGCCTCTAACATTCTAAACAGTTTACTGTTCTGAGGTAAAATGTGTCCTATCTCCAGGTGAGGGCTGGAGATCACTCAGAATTACAGCTGCTTTCCAGATGGCAGAGATCAGTTCCCCTGGAGAAAATGATGGGCTTTGTATCCATATATGCTGCTGAGGTGGCCCCCGTATGACAGCCAATCTGACATAGCAGTCAGGGCTTCAGAGCACGGGAGAGGCTGCAGGTGTGTGGGGGGTGGAAAGCTGAAGAGTGAGGGGAAAATAAAGGTAGGTTGATGATTGGTTGGGAAGGAGATATAGTTGCCAACCCCAGATGGGAAATTCCTGGAGATGTCAGGGATGGAACCTGGAGAGGGGAGGTTTCAGGAGGCGTGGGACCTTGGACAGGTACAAAGCCACAGACTCCACCCTCCAAACCAACCATTCCCTTCTGGGGAACCATTGTTGCCAATCTCCAGGTGAGGGCTGGAGATCACTCAAAATTACAACTGTTCTTTAGGTAGCAGAGATCAGTTCCTCTGGAGAAAATGGTGGACTCAGTGTCATTATACCCTGCTGAGGTTGCCACAGCAAATTGACACTGAGTGTCCAAGGCCGGGGCACCCGCCCAGAGCCTCTTTCTAGAGGTCATTGTATTTATTTCCACAACGGGCCTTTTTCCTAGTAGAATGGGGCTGAATTGCCACGGAAGTTCGGCGGCAATTCGGTGGCAAGACGATTCAGATTCTCTCATCTGAATCGGCTCGCAGCAGCCCGAAAGGGGCCCGAATAGGCCATTTTCAGGAGTGCATTCGGTTCAGACGAACCGAATGCACATCCCTAGGATCAATCTTCTCAGACACTGAAACCTTAAGAGTTTAAAGCCATAGAGTCCACCATGGAGAGAAGCCATTTCTTACATGCCCAGGGAAATGCTGATCACCACTTTTTCTCCAGGCCAGTTTGGCCAGGGATCCTGGAAATATTTTTTTGTCATCTTCTGGGCATGGAAAAAGGTTCACTGGGGGGGGGGATTTGTGAATTTCCTGCATTGTGCAGGGGGTTGGACTAGATGACCCTGGAAGTCCCTTCCAATGATTCTATGATTCCTCCAGATGAACTGAGCTCTGTAGTCTGAAGATCAGTTGTAATTCAGTTGCAACTCTATGTGAGAGGTAAAGGAGCAGAGCAGAGGAGGGAGGAACAGTGGCAATACTGGTTTTCTACCCACTGTTCTGTATAGTTTGCACAAGGTGAAGGACAGGCCTGTAGGGATAACCAACTGTTGTATAGTCTGGGTCTCTTTCCTCCTTTGCAAATTATTTCCACCCATAGATAACAGGGCAACTTTGAGAAGTACTGGTCAGTTAGAGAAAGAGGAACCTGAGTACCAATAGTGGGGTCTTGATTGGTGATCAAGAGATTAGAAGAAGTGGAAGTAGGCACTAAGCTATCCACTACAGATGCCAGACCCCCCGGTGTGGGTGGGGTTCCCCCAGTTTCAGGTGCTCCTCTCTACCCACCCAATCCCCCCCCCAAAAAAATGCAAGAAGCCAGAAATAAATGTGATGTGCCTACATGACCTGGAAGTGACATAGGCACGTCAGTGACGTGGAGGGGGATGATGCTCTGGGTTTTGGGCAAAACTCTATGGCAAAAGCTAATTCTACCATAGAGTTTTGCCCAAAAACTAAAGTGTCACCCCAATGTCCCTGATGTGCCTACGTCACTTCCAAGTCATGTAGACATCTTGCATGTATTGTCAGCATTCCTCTCCACTCCTGGTAAGTTCATCCCCCTATCTCCCACTAGCAGGTCTGAGGGACCTGGCAATCCTACTGTTCACTAAGCAAAATTTGTAAACTTATTCCAGTTTAATGTGTGTGTGTGTGTAAGTGTTGTCAAGTTGCTTCTGACTTATGGCAGTCCTATGAATTAAGGACCTCCCAAACATCCTATCCTTAACACCCTTGCTCAGGTCTTGCAAACCGAGGGCCGTGGTGGCTTCCTTGATTGAAACAATCCATCTCCTGCTAGGTCTTCCTTTTTTCCTGCTGCCTTCATCTTTTCCTAGCATTACTGTCTTTTCAATTGATTTGTCTTTTCGGTGGTCCACGGTATCCATAAAACTCTCTTCCAGCTCCATATTTCACAGGAATCAATTTTCTTCCTGTTAGCGTTTTCATTGTCCATCTTTCATACCCATACTTAGTAACAGGGAATACTATGGCATGAATTACCTTGTTCACCAGTGACACTGATTAAGGGGCCTCCCTCCAGTGTAAGTGGTTCTTCCCCTGAGAGAAGAGCCACTTCGGTAGAAGGAAATTTCCTTAGGCTGGATGAAATTCCTCTAACTTAAGGTAGGATAATACTCAATAGAGATAAAGCATAAAAAGAATAGGAGCCAAAACAACCTAAATAACTATAACTATAACTATAACCATCTATCTATCTATCTATCTATCTATCTATCATCTATCTATCTATCTATCTATCTATCTATCTATCCACACATATTAATTTCTACCACAGAAGATTAAGATTCCCCCCCCCTTTCCCCCTTCAGGGTAGGGCTGATCACGTCTCCTCTATCTGTGATCCGGCATATTGTTCAGTTAAGACAATGACTTACAGCCTATATGTCACATTGTTTCATGTTTGCTTGCTTTGCCAGATAGCTTGAGCTTGAATTTCCTCCTCTGAACTTCAATTCCCGAGGGGGAAGAATGTGCAGTGAACACATACTTTAAAGCACTTATCAAAGAAGTGCTGATTGAGAGAGAGGACAAGTTGCTGAGTCGCCCGGCAGAGAAAGCAAAAATAAATCCCTACCTTTGCAAGATCAAAGTTCAGCTCTTGCCATCAGCCTCGTTTTCCTAATTTCTTGCCCTCGCTCATTTTTAATGGTCTATACAATATTTAAAGAAAGCTGTGCTGTGTTAGATTTCTGGGTGGTTTTTTAAAAAAACTTTTAGTGGAGCAAGGCAGTCGTATTGGTTCTATACAATTATTCTGTCTGTCAGTGTTTTATATAAGTAAGGTTTTCTTCCAGTGTTACACAAGAATGCCATTTAGGGAGGGACGAGGGGGCATCATGCTTCAATACTGGCCCATTAACAAGACAAAAGTATCCCCAGCATGCTTCAGTATGGTGTAGTGGTTAGGCGCGCGGACTCTAACCTGGGAGAACCGGGTTTGATTCCCCACTCCTCCACATGCAGCTGCTTGTGTGACCTTAGGTCAGTCACAAGTTATTTCAGAGCTGTTCTCTCAAGAGCAGTTCTCTCAAGAGCCCTCTCAGCCCCACCTACCTCACAGGGTGTCTGTTGTGGGGAGGGGGAGGGAAAGGAGATTGTAAGCCGCTCTGAGACTCCTTTGGGTAGTAAAGGGCAGGGTATAAATCCAATCTCCTCATCTTCTTCAGCCACAGCCCAGAAAGCCCCAGGCAATGCCAGAGAATACTATGCTACATGCCTTTCAAAAACTAACTTTATAGCTAATGTTGCCAACCTCCAGGTGGAGACTTTAGTTCTCCTAGAATTATAACTGATCTCCAATTTGTCTGGGGGAAATGGCAACTTTGGACTCTATAGAATCACATCCCTCTTGAGCTCCCTCCGCAGATTTTGCCCACCCTAGGCACTGCCTCCAAATCTCCAGGAATTTCCCAATCCAGAGTTGGCACCCCTAGAAGGAGGGAGGAGCAAAGGGATGGCACTTTGTACACCAATTCATATCCCAAACACAATAATAATTTTGCAGGGTTTGAAAGTGGAATTTTTATTTTTCAGACAGTGTCTAAGAAAGGTACAAAAGAGAAAGAGACAGACACATAAAAGTAAAGAGGAGCATGTGGTGGAAAATCCCATCAGGTCACAGCTGACATGCATCGACCCCTTGGGGTTTCCAAGGCAACAGACGTTCAGAAGTGGTTTGCCCTTGCCTGCCTCTGTGTAGCAATCATAGACTTCCTTGGTGGTCTCCCATCCAAATACTCACCAGAGCCAACCTTGCTTAGTTTCTGAGATCTAATGAGATCAGTCTAGCCTGGGCCATCTGGGTCAGGTCAGGGCATGACTAGAATAAGGGTTTGAAAAGGCTTGCTTTCTACAGGATAACAACAACCAATCAAAAAGGAGCTTGGAGCTATGCCCAATGTTGGAAACAAGACAAGGTCCCTGAAATTGGGGAATGGATAAAAAAAATTACTTTTTATGGTTGAAATGGACAAAATGACAAGGAAACTTAATAACTTGGAAGCAGAAGAATTTTTTTGCAGACTGGAAAGACTTTAAAGAATACTTAGGAAAATACTGGGATGTAAAAGACAATTTGATTTGCTTTGATAACTACTGAAAACCAAAAGATAGTAGAAAATAGATAAATGTATATGAATAACAGTTGAAAGAAAAGTTACCTATAGATGTATTATGAAAAAGGGAGGTATGAAGTGAATATAAGAATTGAGCTGGAGGTTGGAGCACTGTGGGAAGCCAAAAAGGGGGGGGGGAAGAGGAGGAAAGGATGTATAACGATGTAAGTATTGATATATGTTTAACTTTTTAATATATCCTAATAAATTGTTTGTTTGTTTTTTAAAAAGGAGCTTGGAACTGATTGGATGAAACAGAACCTCTTCACCAGGACTGGGTGAGGGGTCCTTTTCAGATGAAAGGTAAATTACAGGTGGCAATTGGAACATGGAGATAGTGTGTGTGTGGGTGGGGTACCTCAAAAGGAGAGGCCTAACTTCCCTCAAAACACACCAAGTAAAATTTCCATGAAGAAAAGTTAGGAATAATAGATCACAGTTAAAAGGATAAACAGGGTCAGTTAGCAAAATGCACTTTTCTTTGTTTGCTTTTTAAAAAGTTGTTCTCTGTTGCTTAATGTTTTACTACCTAAAAAAGAAGGGGGGAGGATGGATCTGCAGTGCAAATTTTGCTGGAAAATGGCTGTTTGGTGCATTGTGCCTTTTAACTGAGATTGTTATTTCCTTTTACTTGTTATATAGTAAAAAAGTTTTGCACAGGGTATTTGGACCTATACCTAGATGTACCCTTGTTGCAAACATGATCCCAATCTTGTTGGCTTAAGCGTTGGAATGTGACTTTCTTGCTGTTGTTCTTAATTTAATGTTCAAGGAGACTCATATCAGGAATGCACAGATTAAAAGTAAAGGTTAATACAATATTGCAAAATGCTTCCAAACAAGTCAGTGCATTAGGGGATTTGTACCTTATTAATTAATTCCCTGTGCCTTGATAGGAGCGGTGGCATTGGAGCAGATAGATTTACTGTCTTTTGAAAACACCCTATTAATTACATCACTTAATTTTTTTTCAAAATGTTTGCTCTGATCAGCACATGATATCATATTCTGGATATGCCTTACATCCCCATAAAAAGTGACTTTCAGCCTTGTGTTCTTTTCCCATTCTTTCCATTTCAGACAAGTGCTCCACAGCAAATCTAACAGATACAAGACCTTTCTGATTTTACAAGCCTAGCAATTGAATTTTTCATGAGTGCTTGCCAGACAAAATAGCCATATGAAATTGCTAAAGTAGGTGCATGAAATACACACAGAAAATGAATTGTGATTGGCTTAGACCTTTGCATTGGCAAATCAATTGGAGCCGTTCCTTTGTTAGATTCATAAATTTCAAGGGGACTGCAGCTACCTTTGGTAGCTTCAGATGAGTGAAAGAGAAACAATGATTCCTAAAACATGAAAAATCTGAGCTAAGGCAAGCCCCAGTATGGTTTGGTTTAGCTTTCATTTAGTTTAGCTTCACAAATATGTATGGCATCCTTCTGCTGGGGCCGTTCTAATCTTCTCTTTATTCTTCCAATTTTAGTATATGTGTCGGATCCAATCCCAAGGAACTTACTGTCTGTTGACAGAACTAAGATAATACCATTTCTGTTAAAGGAGGAGGATCCAAAGATTACTTTAGCCACTGCAAAATTCTTCTTGGTGGTGACTATGGGCGATTCTGCATCTAGCATTTGCTCCACATTTTCTCAACTGGGAGGAAAAAGTGCAGCTCAAACCCATATTCAAATAGCTTGGGGCAATGCCATACTGATTGCAGTTACCCCTGAACAGCCATAAAATGGCCATAAATCTATGCGGAAGGTACCATAAAATCCAGTGTTCAAAGGAAGTGAAAACAGCATGCAATGCAAAGGGGAATTTCTGTTCCAATGTGGGTTTTGTAAAACAACAGAGGGAAAAGGCCAATGCAGAATCAGCCTACATTGAAGGAATGTGTGTGTGTATACTAGGAGTAAGGTCCATTGTGGGAAGAAATACAACGAGCTCTAGAAGGAAACTCCAGGTGAGTGGTTGGTGGGGTGGCAAAGGGAAGGAGAAAATAGAGGGAGGCAAGCCATGTTTTTTTCCTTCTGCTTAGCTATAAGGCAGGGTAGTATGGGAGGACAGCCTCATGGTAATAGGTATGGTTGCCTCCACCCCTGACTTATGGTTTTTTTGGGGGGGGTGTGTGGGGGGTGTTATGCAGTGGCAGCTAAGGTAGAAAAGCACCTTTCTCCTATGCCATGTTTTCTGGGTTCCAAGGGTCTGGGAAACGGTTCCATAGCCAATTACATGGTTGCCAACTCTGGGTTGGGAAATATCTGTAGATTTGAGGGGTAGAGCCTGGGTAGAGCAGGATTTGGGGTGGGGAGAGACCTCGGCAGGGTATAATGCTATACAGTCAACTGCACAAAGTAGCAATTGTATCCAAGATACAATGGGCTGCAGAGGGACTTCAGCAGGGTATAATGCTATACAGTCAACTGCACAAGTAGCCATTGTATCCCAGATAACTGGGAAATTTTCTGTAGGGGAAATGATGTGCTGTGGCTGGGGAACACAGTGATATCTGGGAGATCTCCAGGTCCCACAGGGAGATTGGCAACCCCAGTGACCATTTAAGGGAATATTGGGATATGTATTTTACCTCAGGGCACATTCAGTGACTCCCAACAGGAACAACAACTGTTTAGAATGTTAGAGGCAAAGGCCAATCAGGCCACGTATGCAAATTACCTCTATGTTCCGACTGGCTATGGGGGGGAGAGAAACAGCAAACTGTTTAGAATGTTGGAGGCGGGACTCAGGCAACACAGCCAGTGGATAGGGACACCTTCTGAGTGACAGATCAGGGGGCCTACTGATTTCGGAGCATGTGGAATGTTCACAAAGTGCCACCACCAGTGTGTGTGTGTGTGTGTATGATGAGACTAAGAATACAACATCAGGATAATAATCAAACAGGGTTAATTTGTGTTTGTGAATAATAATGATGAAATAATATGAGAATAATTTAATGTGTCCTGACTTGAGACCTTTGGTCAAATGAGTCAACCATTAAATGAAAGGTTAATTTCACAAGTGGGCAATTGACATGGACATCCTAAGAGAACTTCCCTTGGAGCAAACCTCACTGAATAGACCTGAGTAAGAATTTTGGGTAGATCTGCTTAGTCTTGCTCTCTGAGTGCTGGAATCAAGGGCGACCTAATGTCTACTGCTCCATTGTGCCATAGCTGGATTTTTCCCCATATCTGCCTCACTTGCCTTCCAGTTTAACTTGGGTTTCTAAGATAAACTTGAAATGATCACATGTGCAAACTGTAACAAATTTCAGTTCTTGCTTGGTTTTCTTCCTTACAAAGATCCACAGGAATACCCATGCATGCAAAAGTACATTTGCAGGATGTAAAATGATGATTGGTATGTATTACCACATGTGGTGGAGTTGTAACAAAGCTCAAAAATATTAGTGTAAGATTCAAAAGATGATTCTTGAAATCACTAATGTAAACTTGGAATTAAAACCAGAATATTATCTGTTGAATATGCTTCCTGAGGAGATTAGACACGATGACAAATATTTAATAATAATGATTGTAACATCTGCTAGAATGTTATGGGCAAAATACTGGAAATCTGACAAAACTCTGAATGAAAATGAATTACCTAGCAAACTGTTAACTCTAGCTGAGATTGATAAAGTAAATGTTATAGTGCAAGGTAAAGATGATGAGATACATCAAAAGAGATGGTCGAGGGTACGTAAATGGATTCAAGTTAAGTTATAATGACAGGCTTGAACTGTATGAAACATAAGATGCATATGGTTGTTTGTATATACAAAAACTAATAAAAATAAATATTTAAAAAAGAAGTACATTTGCAGGAGTATGCATGTGTGGTCCTATACACAATCCCCTCACCTTTCTTTTTGTCCTGTGATCTGAGTCACTGCCTAAAGGTGGGACCAACATGTATGCATTGACTGCAACACTCTCTTTGAACAAGGTGTTACAAACAGTGTGCGTATGAATTTGTGCCTGTCAGAAACATAAAAGGTATAAAAAGACACAAAGTGGGAAATGCAGAAAACGGAATGTGCTCAGAGTTCCAAAGACTGTCCAAAGTTAAAAAATAAGAATAATAATCAGTCCAGTGATGGATTCACTGCAATTCTTTGAACATGAGCAGGTAATTCATATCCCACCCTCACCTGGAAGGCCCAGGCTAGTCCAGCCCGGTCAGATCTTGGAGGCTAAGTAGGGTGGGTCCTGGTTAGTACTTGGATGGGGGTCTACCAAGGAAGTCCAGGGTTTCTATGCAGCAGCAGGCAACAGGAAACCACCTCTGTTTATCTTTTGTCTTGGAAACTCTATGGGGTTGTGACATGATGGCTCCAAAGGGATGGCACTTTGTACACCAATTCATATCCCAAACATTTTGAGAGAAAACTGAATGGAGAGAATTTTGCAAGATTCTTTAATCCGAATGCTTTTCCATGTTGCTGTTATTATTGATGATGGTGATGATGATGATGATGATGATTCCTGCATCTTCAAAACCAGCCTGTCAAGAAGAAGGTGAGACCAGTACTATCGCTCTGACATACTATCATTACATTAGCAGGAAGACCTTTTTTAATGTCTGGTGCATTCAGCGTCAAAATCTGCAATTTATGCCTGGAGAGTGATGTACAAATCCAGCCACAGATACATCATGTGGGGCTGTGGATTATGTAGTTTTGACTCTAAATCCCAACAATGTCAATGGAAATTATGCTAGAAGAAACATGTTCAGGATTTCGGCGTTACTAAACCATATCCAGATGGCTCGATCAAAATGACAGATGACATTCTTGAATCCCTTCCACTAGCTATATGTTACTTAAATGACTAGGAAAACAGCTTTTTGACATCTGAGTAATAACTACAAGATTCCATTACTGCAGCTCATTTGTATTCTGCATTCCCAATATATCAGCGTGGTAGTTTTCCAATTGTTCTTTCTCAGTTTATGAACAATGAGAGATTAAACATTTTTTTAAAAAAAAAATACTGCAAAGGCTGAAGATAATTAAAAATGGCATAGTTGAGTTTCGATGTTTGATTTAAATATTGAACAACACTAATGTGGAATCATTCAGGAGTGATGAGGGAAGAACGCTAGGTTTTAGAGGAAGAGCAATACATTTGCATCATGCGCAGATGGAAAATACGTGTCAGATCCGGTGATCTGTGATTGGGGATCTACTCATCGAAGAGAATCCTCCCCACCTTCAACAGGTAGAAATGCCTTCAGCAAACAAGAAGAGAGGATAGAAGCAAAGTCTATATGTGCATGGTGCTGTTAATTGCTGTCCCTGTCTCCAGCTGTATACCCATGTGCCTCCTGAAATGGAATGCCATTGAGCACAATGTTAAGGGCTGTTGAGCAAGGTGAGAAATCAGGGGAAATTATCCTCCCTCAGTTGGCAGAAATGCTCTTGCACTGGCAGATCTACACCACAGGATTCAATCTTGTTATACTATCTAACATAAATAAAATATTGGCAAACTCTATTTGAACATTCTTCTTCTTTCCCTGTTTATTAATAAATGTGCATTCACACACACATAATAAAGTAAAATCCAGACAGATCTCCACACAGTTTTGGAAACCCTCCTGAAACATTTTACTGAAATGTTTTTGGTTTCCCTTGACATTTTTTTCAGAAGTTCTGACTGAATAAGAACTTCCAAATTAACTTCATATTTTACTTTGGGCCCAATGTGATGATCCGTACAGGTCCCCTCCACACAATTTTTTTTTTTTTTTTGCTGGTGTGTTCCTTACAATGTACTCAGATTGGTTTTCTACCCATCCCCATTTATATTTCTGTGGAAGTGATATTGGGTTGATGATTTCGATCTCATAGGTAGAGCATTCTTCTACACAATGTAAGCACAAATTCCTAATTTATAGACACCATTCTATTGACAGAAGGAATATGCAAGGACAAGACCAAAGTTTGCTCCTATAGCCACATGACATAGATGTCTGGCCCACATATGAACAAGCCCTTTAATATCTGGGCACATCTCACTGGCACGCTGAGTGTTCTTACTGCTTCCCATTAGGATCTTCAATGTAATTACCTATTCCACAACGAAGATAAATTTTACGAGGAAATAAAATGAGCTGGATTTTCAGGATTCATAAGAATGGGCTTCAGAACTGGTCAAGGTGAGCAACCATCCTAGATATCAAGTTTAGGAGGCAGTGATTCAAAAATCCATACTTTGTTTGACCAGCCTAGCTTGATACTATCGTACTTTGGTCACATTATGAGAAGACAAGAATCACTGGAAAAGGCGATAATGCCAGGAAACGTCGAAGGCAGCAGGAAAAGAGGAAGACAATATGAGAGGGACTGACTAAATCAAGGAAGCCATGGTCCTCTATTTGTAAGACATGAGCAAGGCTAATGATAGAACATTTTGGAGGTCATTAATTCATAGGGCCACCATAAATTGGAAGTAACTTCCAATACAGACCTTGATTCCCAGCAAACGAACTGCTATTCGGCCAAAGAAGGGCAACACATATAATCTCAAAGTGGTGGCTGTCTCAAACTATTTTCTTCATGCATCTTTGATCAGCTGCTAAGTAAGGATGGGTGGGAGTAGGCAACTGAAGGAGCCAGCAAGTTAGAAAGAATAGATTAAGAATAACATGGAAAACCAGCAGTCGCTTCCATGTTTTGTCATCAGGTGCTACACATCTGTGTGATTCATGCAGGGCATTTCTGAAAATATGTGTCAACATGGCACTGTGCAGGCTTCTGTATGTGAATGTCTTTAGTGATCAAAAAGTGATCTTTCGTTTGTCACCAGCGGATAAGCTGATTGCAGTCAACCCACTGACTAGCACGTCCTATATGGCCACATATTTTTTTTTATTCATTTAAAATGATGCACTCAATAACTGGGCTTTGCATCTGTTTCACTCGTTAGTGCCTTTGGACTGTCTCAGTGCAACATTCAAACTGTTGCTGTGGCAGTCTGTCATTCAGAAGACAGGGCAGCGACCTCATTCCATAATTGGAAGAGGAAAAGGAGAAGAACAGCATGAGGGCCGTTATCCAAATTGCACCATTTTTTATTATTATTGCTGCCGCACTGAAAAAGGCACGTCTCTGGAAATCATGGGTGATTGTCTTTTGGTCCAAACAATATTAACAAATTGATGGAACAGTGTAAATATGGCTTTGGCTGGAAGAGAATCAGAACAGTCTGCTGTCGCATGCATCCTGATGCCCCTTTTGGCAGGACAGAGAGCGAGGCTTGCGCTGTGAAATCTGCGTCCCAATCCAAGAAACTTGAGTCACGGATTCCGTTCAGGGCTGTTAATGATCTAATTATGATTTAGAGACAGTAAACAGATAATCCGTGAACAAAGAGCACTTGCAAAACATTTTCAGCTTACAAGGGACATTTTCTTAGCCTATCTTTAAAGACCAAAACAAAGACACTGTCTGCAGGTCGGCGTGTTGTATAAGGAAAGGAGGGGTATACAGCTCTGTGGAATAACTGGAGATGTGTCCAGTTTCCATCCTTTGAGATTTCTGGGACAATCTTTATGTGGGTTTCGTTCTTTCAAAATACATTTGATTGCAGTTTCACCATCATATACAGAGTGCATATATACTGTTCCATATGGTCATCTCAAATATCAAGCACAATAAAATTCAAATATTAGCTAGCATAGATGATTGTACAGTTGAAACCGTCATAAGGAAATATACCTACAGCTTATATAGAACCTAAGAGTAATTAACCAAGATATCCCATGCCATTAAACAACATAAGTAGCAGTAAAAAAAACACAACAACAACCCTTTACCATAAGGAAATGTCATTAATTATATTAGGGGTGGTTTCTTGTGAAATGAGATATTCTAGAATAGGAAACCAGACAGTCAAGAAAGTAGAAGATGAGAGAGGACATTCGAGTTGGTTAATATTGTCAGACAACCTGGCCACTTTACATGGGTTTCAAGGGGTATCTGAGAATCTCCCTAAGCAATATCTACTTTTCCTGATACTTTCAGCAATGTACAGTCTCTTGTTTTGCTTTCTGTTACTGTCTAGCAAACCACTGATATTTGCCCAGGCTTTCTGCTTCCCTGAGTGGCTCCAGACATTCAGGGATCATGAAAGAACACATGAAGCTGCCTTATACTAAATCAGACCCTTGGTCCATCAAGGTCAATATTGTCTACTCAGACTGGTGGCAGCTCTTCGGGGTCTCAGGCAGAAGTCTATCACATCACTTACTGCCTGGTCCTTTTAACTGGAGATGCTGGGGATTGAACCTGGGATCTTCAGCATGCTAAGCATATGGACTGAGCCACTGCCTGATTGACACTAATCAAATCTGGCCATGTGAAACAGGCTCACAGCTACAGGGGGAAGGCTGTGGAGGCAATGTCCCCTTAAAATACACCACACCCATCTCTGATTTCCCAGTTTTATTTTTTTAAAGCAGTGTTTCTTCCCTTTTCCTTATGGAGCTATAAAAGAAAATGTGCAAGCACTTTTTCACCCAACTGCTTCAGAGAGTGAGGGAGCAGGTAGCTTGGTCCAGAATTAATTCATCCCTTATTGACCAAGATCTTTCTCACATGACCTGTACCATAAACTTTTCTCCCACGTCTTTGCCCTTCTTGTTTCCTCTCAGTAATATCAACAGTGACAAGTCAGATCAGTGGGCAGGAAATATGAGTGAGATTGCTACTTTTTCAGGGTAACCTCCTCTGTTGGCAGTGAGAATTTTTTCTCAGGTGTAGGTGGGAGAATGGGGGAGCAGGAACCGAAATATGAATGCAGTTTCACTTAGCCTGATAGCTGCTTTCGATGGTCAACTGAAAGCCCCTTTGCCACAACTTGACTGTCTGAAGGAGTGTTTGAAAACCTGAAGTGAAACACGGTTGCCAACATCCTGGAGGGGGAAAACAGTCCTATCCCACTAATAGAAGCTTGATGAGGTATTGTTTAGAGACCCAGTTTGGTGTAGTGGTTAAGTGCACAGACTCTAATCTGGGAGAACCGGGTTTGATTCCCCACTCCTCCACTTGCACCTGCTGGATGAGCTTGGGCAAGCCATAGTTCTGATAAGAGCTGTTCTTGAAAAAGAGCAGTTTCTGTCAAGAGCTCTCTCAGCCCCACCTACCTCACAGGGTGCCTGTTGTGGGGAGGGGAAGGGAAAGGAGTTTGTAAGCCGCTCTGAGACTCTGAGTGAAGGGCGGGGTATAAATCTAACC
>NW_015165835.1:849922-853477 GCF_001447785.1 Gekko japonicus | reverse complement strand
TCCTCCTCCTCCTCCTCCTCCTCCTCCTCCTCTTCTTCTTCTTCTTCATTTACCAAATTATATTATTTACCTCCATGGCATGAGGTTCCCACACATTAAGCCTCTGCTATAGGGATTTTTGTTCCAGGTTGTTGGCATCCCTATGCTGTACCTCTGAGCATGTACAAAATGCCTTTTACTCAGCAGGGAATAACCACTGTCAAGTCTCTGACATTACCCCCTCCACCCAATCTGGAATTAGAGCTTGAGAACTGAAGAGGCATAATGCAACAATTTAACCTTTTTTAAAAAATGGTGCTGTGTTTTCCATTTCTTCATTTATTCAGTATGCCACCCATCAGTCATCACACACACATACACACACAATTAACAAACTTAATGCACCCTTTCTAACCTTGTGGTGGCTACCACACAGGGTGTTGGGACCCGGACGTGACTTGTGAGTCAGGAAACCAGGATGGGATTGGAAGGCCAGGGGAGGCTCATTAGCAAATGCGGGGTTCCCTCTGCATTGTTTATGAACTGGCTATGATGCACAGCCTATTGCTCACTAATAGGAGATTGTGATGCATAGTAAAAAGGAATACTGGACTAGTCTAACTCAACATATTTCAGCAGCTCAACAGAGTGAGCCCTGGTTAGTATTTGGATGGGAAACCTCCAAGGAAGTCCAGGGTCCCTATGCAGAGGAAAGCAACGGCAAACCACCTCTGGGAACTCCAAGAGGTTTTCCTTGCCTTGAAAACCCTAAGGGCGACAAGGTTTTCAAAGGAAGGAAAACCCCTTTGGGTGCTGAGTGTCAGTGGTATTTGGGGGACGTGCAAGGGGCTGTTGTCAGAATAGGAAAAATAAGCTCTCCCAACCCTTTCTAAGAGACTGCCTTTCCCAAGGATCCAACCTGATAAAGCAGTCTTTCAGTCTTTCTCCAACCTCATTTCAAAAACTCCTCTGCATTTACAGAGCCTACTCAGGGGCCACTGCTTCATTTTCCAACAAAGTACAAGCATACATTTCAGCTGACCCTGATGAAATGCTCTCCTGCCTTTTTAACTGACACTTGTGTGCATTTGTGATGTATATCCCTCTCACAGGCCATGAAAAGGGTCGATCCTTTGCAAGGAATCCATATATAGCTACATTTTTTGGGCAATGTATTGATTTGTCGAGGTGCCGATTAAGAAGTGGATGTGACGTAGAACAATCTGAAAGCTTCCCCGCAGACAATCTGAAGGCTTCCCCATGATTCTTTGAATTAGATGCACTATCACTGCAGTACGATAAGAGAAAGAAAATGTAATTAATGCAGTACAAATGTTGAGATAGTTCTGAACTAGGAACTAGGAGCCGAAGAATAGATTCTTTTGAACTATGGTGCTGGAGAAGACTTGAGAGTCTCTTGGACTGCAAGAAGATCAAATCAGTCAATCCTAAAATAAATCAATCCTGACTGTTCCCTGGAAGGCCAGATAATGAAACTGAAGCTCAAATACTTTGGCCACCAAATGAGAAGGGAGCACTCCCTGGAGAAGACCCTGATGCTGGGAAAGATTGAAGGTCAAAGAAGACGGGGACAGCAAAGGATGAGATGGTTAGACAGTGTCATAGATGCAACGAACATGAAACTGAGCAAACTTCAGAGGACGGCGGAAGACAGGAGGGCCTGGCAGGATCTTGTCCATGGGGTTGCGAAGAGTCGAACTCGACTGTGCGACTGAACAACAACAACAGGAGCTTCAGAGGCACAAAATGCAGAGCTTTCCTCACCGAACTCAGCTAACTCTTTTTATTGGATTCTTTTCTCACAATTGCATGTAGATTAATGGTCAAAATGAGATATGATGTAGATCAGTCTATTTAAGGGGAAATTACAGCTGGGTGCAGCCTCAATTTGCAGCAGGGCTGTGCATGGTGGGGAGTGGAGATTTAACCTTTTCATCCCCTCTGTGTTTCACAAATGAAAACTGGGTATTCCATGCTGCTCCCCACTCCTCCTTCTCCTCTCCTTCTCCTTCTTCTCCTTCTCCTCCCTTTCCTTCTTCTCCTCCTTCTCCTCGTCTTCTTCCTCCTCTAAACTTATGAATCACCCACCCTGTGAGCAGACTCTGGGCAATTTAAAGCATTATAGACATTTAAAATACAATACATAGGATCCTTACAATTATATAGTTAAAATGACTAAAATAAAAATTATATAGTTAAAATGACTAAAAATAAAACAAGGCATTGAAAGCAACCCAGATGGCAATAAAGTAATCCTATAAGAGTGCTCCAGTTTCAACATGCAAAACTGTGTCACTGTCTTCCTCACATGACACTGGGGAAAGGAGCACCTTCAGATTTTGAAGGAAAATACAGTACAATTCTGCTTATATAGAAAGAGAGCACAAAAGAAGTCCTTCTGCGGAACCACCCCAAATCCCACATAATTTTCTCCCATGAATCATGGAAATCAAGGACATGGATCATACTTTTGTGTGTGGTTATACAGATGACCTTCTTCCACTAATAGTAATACATTATATATTAGTACACGTGAAAACACGTAGGACTTTATTAAACCCATTAAAGAGATCATCAACTGAAAGCAATAGGATTTATGGGTATGAGTGCTCTACAGAGACAAACTCTAGACCAAGAAATTGTAAAGATCCTATGCTTTGTCTGTATAACATTATCGTTTGAAGACTGACAATTGCTTAGGATTTTTTTTGAAATCTGCCAATTATGTGTTAGTGGCTTGCTGCTAGAACAAATTTGTTTGTGGATCAGGATGGATGACATTAACTTTCAGCTAACATTGAGAGAAGATTTATGTTCCTGTACTGTTTCCCACACAGTACCATGAACACTGGAGAGACCTAGCTGGTGGTTTGCTACTAACATTTCCGTATCTGCAAGAAAGGCTGAGCCAAAAAGTTTGCGGGCAAACCTGTTTGCTCGAAATAGGGTTGAAAGCTTTTACAGAATCATCCCCCCCCCCCATCTCAGACTTGTTTTGCTGCCCTTTCTGTAATTCATACTGTTGCAGTCTCACTGTCTGCTGCTGGGTGCCATTATTTTTTTTCTCCTGGACATCTAAATCAAAAGGTGTCAGGGTAGGAAGAGCTGTCCCTGTTCTGTTTTACCTTCAGATGTCATCACGATGCCAACTGTGATGATTAAGACAGCAAATTGGATCCATTTGTAAGTAGCTGACTGCCTTCTCATCATGGGGAAGTTACCTTCACAATGTTGGGAAGGGGGACAGGCAAGGACAAAATGATGACCCAGCAAGGATGGCTCTCCTTGGTAACAGGACTGACTTATCCAGTGATGCTGAAGGGAATGAAAAAGAAGGTCCCCTAGTTTAGTTTGCCTGCAAAAAGGTCCCAGTTCAAAGATGCCAACTCCAGTTCAAACATTTCTATGATAAAACCAGCTCTTATAGAAGTCTGTCAGGAACCTAGGAGCCTAGGAGATCCTAGGTGTTCGGATCAGGCGAGGCAGAATGCCAACCAGCAGCTCAAGAATGCTATGGAGGGCGGTCTGGGCATCTTTTTGTTGCACCCTGATATA
>NW_015165835.1:841694-849644 GCF_001447785.1 Gekko japonicus | reverse complement strand
GGTGGCTTGAGATCGGAGCAGGTGCATCGCCCATAAGGAAATGAAGGTGGTCAGGAGTTTGACACCTGTCATATTCCTCAGTACATTTCCGGTAACCCCTCGCTAGTATTGGTTGCTATTAAATAATTAATAAAGTGGCCCTTGTTAAATCCATATTGGTGTTTTTCTCGTTATTCCGACTGGGGGGGGGGCAATGCAAGCCCCAACCCCGCCGAGCCTGCGCTGGTGGAGGAGGGCTGCTTTACCTCCGCAAGAGGCATGGCGAGTAAGGAAACCTACAGGGGGCAGAGCCAGCCTATTTAGGCTTGGCTCCTGCCCCTTGCCCTACCAGTCTTTCGGCGAGCTTGCTAAATCCATATTGGTGTCTGTCTCGTTATTCCGACTGGGGGGCAAAGCTGAATCTCATCAGATTTTGGATACTAAGCAAGATCAGCTCTGGCTAGAATTTGGGTGTTAGACTTTCAAAGAATATCAGGGTCATGATGCAGAGGCAGGCAATGACAACCAACCCTGAATGACTCTTGCCTTGAAAACGCTGTGGGGTTGCCATAAATTGGCTGCACCTAGAATAATAGAGTTGGAAGAGACCTCCAGGGTCATCAAGCCCAACCTCCTGCACAATGAATGGAATTAACAAATACCTCCCCCCACCCCCAGTGAATAGGAGCTGCGGTGGCTCAAGTGGTTAAGACACTGAACTGCAGGCTGTGGAAGGCCGGTAGTCCAGCAGTTTGAGACCCGAGCTGCCGCATGACGGAGTGAGCTCCCGTCTCTAGTTCTGGCTCCTGCCAACCTAGCAGTTCGAAAGCAAGAAATTGCAAGTAGATAAATAGGTACCACTTCGGTGGGAAGGTAACAGCGTTCCGTGCACCTTGGTGTTTAGTCATGCCGGCCACATGACCATGGAAAACATCTTCGGACAGCGCTGGCTCTTCGGCTTTGAAACGGAGATGAGCACCGCAACCCTAGAGTCGGACTCGACTGGCTTTCGAGCAAGGGAACCTTTACTTTACCTTTTTACCCCCAGTGACCCCTGCTGTATGCCCAGAAGAGGGCAAAAAAAAAATTCCCCTCCAGGATCCCTGGCCCAACCTTGACAGCACGTTCCACCACCAGAGATGCCTGAACAGGCACAAGTTAAACTCATATGCTGCTCACCACCTATAAACAAGGAGCTGATTTTTTTTTAATCAAACAGCCAGGGTCTTTGTGAACACATGAGAACATGTCTCCCTGTTGTATGTTCTGTCAATATGCCAATAAAGGTCCTTATTGATTGATTGATTGATTGATTGATATGGAATCAGACCATTGGTTCATCAAAGTCAGTACTGTCTACTCAGACTACTTCTCCAGGGTCGCAAGCATGGGTCTTTCACATCACCCACTGCCTGGTCTTATGAATAGCGAGCGTGTTTGCCTTTCCTTGCATTCAAACAGGGATTTTGGTTTAGAGAGCTCAAGCTGAGCTCCGGTTATAGGGGGAATCAAGAGTAAATGCAATAGTCAGGGATTGTTTCTACATATTAGATCTTTCATGAGAAGAGATTTTTCTTGATAAGTCTCTCTCACACAATATTTCCACTAATCTTTGTTGGCTTTGGACCATTCTCACATTTCTTTATTCTACATAAACAGCATCCTCTGAGTCAGTATCGTTTTGCCTAAACTCGATTCTCTTTGAGACTGAGCATGACATGTTCAAGTTCATTTCTGGCACACTATATATTGCATAACTATTGTGGGACTGACCTGTATGAAGAAGATTGTGATTGATTTCCTATTTTTGCTAATATGTGAGAGAATCTGGCTATACTTGGCTAGTCTGGGAGGTTTTCCTCCTTCCTCTATGCCCTTTTCCAGTGTTGAATTGTCTGTTAATTCTGTATTCTCTGTGTAAATCAATTTGTATCACAAGCTTGTGTATTACTGAGATTAT
Organism: Gekko japonicus; assembly: GCF_001447785.1. Classification (NCBI taxonomy): domain Eukaryota; kingdom Metazoa; phylum Chordata; class Lepidosauria; order Squamata; family Gekkonidae; genus Gekko; species Gekko japonicus. The sequence goes on along the minus strand of NW_015165835.1, from coordinate 847,705 downwards.
TTGCAAAGTACACACTTTACCTCTTGTACATTACTTAGAGTGCATGCACATTGATAGTTGCCTTGTAGGATTTTTTTTTTTTTGCATACTACTAATAGCAAAATGACAAGAATTAAAAATGAATACACACATTAAAACCAAAGCTATCCTATTGTTTTGCCTCAGCATAATGACATTTCAGGCAAAATGGCCATGCGATGCAATGCAATCTATCCCCCGATTATTTTTGTTTTATGAAATTCATCTTAGGCTGCGAACAAAAACAGCAGACTACCAGGGCAGGGGAGATCTCAACCTCCCCCCCCCTTTGCAAGGGGTTTTGCATGGAACAAAGTGCCAGTATCTAGAGATTTACTTCTTGTGAAGGAAACGCATAGCTGGAGTGAGGCGATTTTGACAAGGGGAAAGGTTTAAGAACTCCCTGGCTCCCCACTGGCCTCCTGTGTTATTTTGCAGCTGGTATGACTTCATTTTCTAAAATAAACAAAAAAAGAAACAGTGCAGGAACAAACCACATGCAACCAAATACCAAACGAAGACCACTGAATGCATATCTATCATACCTAGTATCCTCTGATACTCATATATCTAATTGTTGCGTATGTTCCGTAATACGGATGAAAAAAATCCAAACAACAGGGCTACCCAGAGCTAAGGTTATGTTTCTGAAAACCTAGGGGGAAATCAAGATGTTTAGACAAATATTAAAAGTTGTTTGCTTTTTTTTAAGTTGGGGGTCTACTCCCCCCAACAGTAATAGTATGTCTCTGGATGCAGAGGTGTCATTGTCAGGATCCTGGTTAAATCAGTTCTCAAAACCAATCACTTCAAAGAAAGCTAACTTTATTGAGACTCTGATAGATACCATACTGGACACAAGCTATTGTTGGGACTGAAGTTGAATGCACGAATGTTACAGATATAGTGTCTTCAAGTAAGGGCGCTAAAGATCAGGACCCAATCACCCCACAGTATTTGCCCGCCAGAATTGTCAGCCACCCCCTCCACTAAGCACATACATCTCCCAGAGCATCCCTCCCGTCAAAATGAACAGTTGCCTACCCCCCCCTTAGACACATAGCCTCTACATAGCAAGAAAAACAGAATAGCAGACATTTGAGAAGCCAAGGCCTTTGGCCCCCACTAAGGTGACAAGCCTCTGGCACATCAAAGAGAGAGGAACCACCTCTCTCAATGGCAGGTGAGTTGTAAAATGCATATGGAGCCTGACAGTCATATGGAACCTCCTCTTGGACTTTGGGTGGCAATTTAGGTTGCCAAAGTGACCCAAAATAGCAGCCAACTGCTGCAAGAAAGTAGGTGAGTTGGGAGGGAAGCAGAAGACAGGAGAAGACAGGGAGGAGGGCAAACTATATATATGAGGCAAAAGGACAGCTAGCAAAGGAAGAGTGGCTGCCAGCATGTGGGGCAATGGCTGGGGAAGGACAGACTCGGTGTGGGTGGAAATCAGATGGAAGAAAGAGCAGGCAGTGTTGGGTGAAGCAGGACCAACTCACCTACTTCCCTGTCACAGCTTCCCTCATCTGAGCAAAGCCTTACTAAAGCCCTCCCCTGCAAACGAGTAAGATCAACAGCTGCCCATACACATGTATGCTCTGTTATGGCCCCTACCTTGCAGAACGGCGTGCCTGAGGAGACCAAGAAGCCTCTGTGAACTATGTAAAAAAGAATTGTTCGGGAGGGCATTTTTGTAAAGGCAATGGAGCTATGGCATAACTAAATGGTTCAGGTATGTGTTTTGTTAAAGAGAACAGGACCTTAGTCTATGCCACCGTGTGTGGTATGTATTACCTGTTTTTGTATGTCTTATCCTGCTCTTACAGCATTGTTTTCTACTTTTGTAAGGCCACTTCCTGCCTGCTTTGACACACCATGTCTAAAACTTCTTTTGCATTGTTTCCAGTTTTTGTAATCCTACTCTTATTGCATTGCTTATCAAATGCCTCATGCTATGTGACTACATTGACTTACACCGTGTAGTCTGCCTTGATTCACAATGATAAAAGTGGACTGCAGATAGTGTAAATACAATAAATTAATGAGTTCTTCCCCTCTCCAACATGCATTTTGTGGTGACTGTTGCACAATCTTTCTATTCTCTTTTCTTTCTGCCTGAATATCAACTTCACTCCCAATAATCACCAAAATCAGAAGTTGTATATTTGTCTTTGCTCCTTAAGGTTTTCCCTGCACTTCTGGTGCTTATTGACTGAACATTTAATAATAGGTGTAATGTGTTAAACACGTTGGCATGTCACTATTGCTAATAGTCTCCACATGCTGAGCATCACACTCCTGTTGCCATGTGTTAAACTTCCACAGTACAAACAATGGAAGGAACCTACTTTACTCCAAGGGCTGAGATGTATTTCCCTGTTTCTCTCTTCCCAGCTCAGGTCCTGACCAACAGACACTGTAATAGAAGGTAAGCTCAACATAAGACAAAGGACCAGTGACTTATTTAATGCTTTGGCTGATAGGACTGGTTTGTCAAAGGAAAACAAAGAGCCAATTTGCTTGTCCAGAATCACCTATTCAAACACCAGTAAATATAATCTCAAGTGGAATTTGGAGGACCCGCCATAGGAGGAAAGTTAAAACGTCTTTTTTTATCAAATCCATAGCATTTCCCATTTTTTACTAGTCCTCTGAAGCCATGTGAATATGCACATACTAAATATGCCTAGAGAGGAGCAGGCAGGGCTGCCAAGCCCTAAGTCAGAGATCCCCCCAATCTGAGTGCCCGGTCCCTGCTGCCACTAGGAGCAGTGGCAAGGAAAAAATGAAATAAAATTAACATTAATAAAAACTCACCAGCATCACCCACAGGGTGATGTTACTTCTGGAGAGTACCCCAAAGTAACAGTGATGGCTCTAGGGATTGGTAGTTCTAGGGGTTGCCTATTCCTAGAGCTACTGCCATTGCTTCCAGGTATTCCCCATGACTTTATGTCATGATTTAGTGATCATGCCAACCCCCAACATCATACCGGTTGCCAGGACTGCATCTGCTGGCTCCGTCCCTTGATGTCTGCCCATTCATCTGAACATCTGCAGTGAGCCTCTGTATGCATACATGTGTAGCTCTTGCATGCAACTGGGACCTTCCTTTTTTCAGTGTTCTTGGTGGTGAAGAGGATCCTATACTCATGAATGCATGCAGGGGAAGGGGTTGGGATTCAGTGGTAGCCACCCCCTCCACTAAGCACATACATCTCCCAGAGCATCCCTCCCGTCAAAATGAACAGTTGCCTACCCCCCCCTTAGACACATAGCCTCTACATAGCAAGAAAAACAGAATAGCAGACATTTGAGAAGCCAAGGCCTTTGGCCCCCACTAAGGTGACAAGCCTCTGGCACATCAAAGAGAGAGGAACCACCTCTCTCAATGGCAGGTGAGTTGTAAAATGCATATGGAGCCTGACAGTCATATGGAACCTCCTCTTGGACTTTGGGTGGCAATTTAGGTTGCCAAAGTGACCCAAAATAGCAGCCAACTGCTGCAAGAAAGTAGGTGAGTTGGGAGGGAAGCAGAAGACAGGAGAAGACAGGGAGGAGGGCAAACTATATATATGAGGCAAAAGGACAGCTAGCAAAGGAAGAGTGGCTGCCAGCATGTGGGGCAATGGCTGGGGAAGGACAGACTCGGTGTGGGTGGAAATCAGATGGAAGAAAGAGCAGGCAGTGTTGGGTGAAGCAGGACCAACTCACCTACTTCCCTGTCACAGCTTCCCTCATCTGAGCAAAGCCTTACTAAAGCCCTCCCCTGCAAACGAGTAAGATCAACAGCTGCCCATACACATGTATGCTCTGTTATGGCCCCTACCTTGCAGAACGGCGTGCCTGAGGAGACCAAGAAGCCTCTGTGAACTATGTAAAAAAGAATTGTTCGGGAGGGCATTTTTGTAAAGGCAATGGAGCTATGGCATAACTAAATGGTTCAGGTATGTGTTTTGTTAAAGAGAACAGGACCTTAGTCTATGCCACCGTGTGTGGTATGTATTACCTGTTTTTGTATGTCTTATCCTGCTCTTACAGCATTGTTTTCTACTTTTGTAAGGCCACTTCCTGCCTGCTTTGACACACCATGTCTAAAACTTCTTTTGCATTGTTTCCAGTTTTTGTAATCCTACTCTTATTGCATTGCTTATCAAATGCCTCATGCTATGTGACTACATTGACTTACACCGTGTAGTCTGCCTTGATTCACAATGATAAAAGTGGACTGCAGATAGTGTAAATACAATAAATTAATGAGTTCTTCCCCTCTCCAACATGCATTTTGTGGTGACTGTTGCACAATCTTTCTATTCTCTTTTCTTTCTGCCTGAATATCAACTTCACTCCCAATAATCACCAAAATCAGAAGTTGTATATTTGTCTTTGCTCCTTAAGGTTTTCCCTGCACTTCTGGCGCTTATTGACTGAACATTTAATAATAGGTGTAATGTGTTTAACACGTTGGCATGTCACTATTGCTAACAGTCTCCACATGCTGAGCATCACACTCCTGTTGCCATGTGTTAAACTTCCACAGTACAAACAATGGAAGGAACCTACTTTACTCCAAGGGCTGAGATGTATTTCCCTGTTTCTCTCTTCCCAGCTCAGGTCCTGACCAACAGACACTGTAATAGAAGGTAAGCTCAACATAAGACAAAGGACCAGTGACTTATTTAATGCTTTGGCTGATAGGACTGGTTTGTCAAAGGAAAACAAAGAGCCAATTTGCTTGTCCAGAATCACCTATTCAAACACCAGTAAATATAATCTCAAGTGGAATTTGGAGGACCCGCCATAGGAGGAAAGTTAAAACGTCTTTTTTTATCAAATCCATAGCATTTCCCATTTTTTACTAGTCCTCTGAAGCCATGTGAATATGCACATACTAAATATGCCTAGAGAGGAGCAGGCAGGGCTGCCAAGCCCTAAGTCAGAGATCCCCCCAATCTGAGTGTCCGGTCCCTGCTGCCACTAGGAGCAGTGGCAAGGAAAAAATGAAATAAAAATTAACATTAATAAAAACTCACCAGCATCACCCACATGGTGATGTTACTTCTGGAGAGTACCCCAAAGTAACAGTGATGGCTTTAGGGATTGGTAGTTCTAGGTATTGCCAATTCCTAGAGCTACTGCCATTGTTTCCAGGTATTCCCCATGACTTTATGTCATGATTTAGTGATCATGCCACCCCCCAACATCATCCCAACATCATACCGGTTGCCAGAACTGCATGCTCCGTCCCTTGATGTCTGCCCATTCATCTGAACATCTGCAGTGAGCCTCTGTATGCATACATGTGTAGCTCTTGCATGCAACTGGGACCTTCCTTTTTTCAGTGTTCTTGGTGGTGAAGAGGAGCCTATACTCATGAATGCATGCAGGGGAAGGGGTTGGGATTCAGTGGTAGTGCATCTGCTTTAAACATAGAAAGAATCCCTGTTCAGTCTTTGGCATCTCCAGTTAAAAGCATCACGTAGCAGATGTAAAAGAACTCTGAAGACCTGAGGGTCTCCTGAGCCCCTGAGGAGCTGCTGCTAGTCAGAATCAGACAATACTGACCTTTGTAGACCAATGGTTCAACTCAGTCTCAAGCAGCCACATGTGTTCATTTGGGCTCACTGCAGATGTTTTTGTATGCACAGAGGAGGCAGGGCCAGCAGGTGGGAAGAAGAAGAAGAGGAAGAAGAAGAAGAGGAAGAAGGAGGAGGAGGAGATTGGATTTATACCCCACCCTTCACTACCCAAAGGAGTCTCAGAGACGTTTACAATTCCCTTTCCCTTCCCTTCCCCTCCCCACAACAGACACCCTATGAGGTAGGTGGGGCTGAGAGAGCTCTTTCAAGAACTCCTCTTAAGAGAACAGCTCTGAAATAACCCGTGACTGACCCAAAGTCACACCGGCAGCTGCCTGTGGAGGAGTGGGGCATTAAACCCATTTCTCCCAGATTAGAGTCCATGCTCCTAACCACTACACCAAACTGGCTCTC
>NW_015165835.1:838705-841673 GCF_001447785.1 Gekko japonicus | reverse complement strand
TTCCCTACATATTCAGTGAGCAAGAAAAAAAAGGGCTGCAGACAGCAATCCTGCTTCCCAGTGAAAGGACAAATGTTTGAATAGGACTACTGTTACCACTGAATTTTCCTTGGGAATCTGCTCAGGTCTAATCTTCTGCAGGAATTTGGAAGAATACCAGAAGTCTTTCTATAAGATCAGTGAAATTTATCACTGGGTGGTGGTCGTGGTGGTGGGATCCAGGTATATTTATATTGCCCACTCACATTTTCAATTACTTCTGCTTTCATACTTCTTCCTCAGCTGTTGAACGGGTCAAGACACCGCTAGGGAATGTAACTTTATTTGCTCTTTGAAAGGGGGGGGGGGCTGGAACATGAGGAAATTACTAGTAAAGTGAGGTGTTTGTCAAATAATGTAAATACTGCTATTTTTTTAAGTGACATTAATCATCTATCCCTTTCTTTTATCAGCAGGATATAAAAGATACTTGGCAGTTGGAATGAACTAGCTGGATATATTTTTCTCTTGTGTCAAGAAGGCAAAATGTGTCCAGGCATTTCAGGAATTATCTGGGTCATACCATCATGAATTGTGGGAAATAGCCTATTTTGACAAGGGCATATGTTGAAAAAAGCTTAACTTGCCCCAAACCATATGTGGACCAAGAGCGAAAAATATATATCAGGCACAGAAATCATGGGCGTGCAATTGGACATCACTGACCTGATAAAATGCCCAATATTATTGAGTTCAGATCAGCAATATCCAATACCATGAAAGGCACTTCAGATATTCACTCCCAATGATATTGGAAACACCTAGAATCCAGTTAGGAGGCCTTTCTGCTGTTCTGCAGATGGTGCATCACTCCCAATGATATTGGAAACACCTAGAATCCAGTTAGGAGGCCTTTCTGCTGTTCTGCAGATGATGCATTTAAACTTTAAAGGGCCATTATTTTCAGTAAAGCTAGCCATCAAAACCCAGAGACTAAGTTGACTGCCCATTGAAAATAATGGCTCTTTAAAGTTTAAAGGGCTGATGCACCATGGACCAGCTGGGGCACACTTCCACTCTTCCCGCTTGTGGTGCCTGCAGGCACTTCAAAATTTATGCTTTAATTTAGCATTGGAATTTTGGAAAGTGCAAAATTATTGTTTTCACTCAATTTGGGGAGTATTGATTAGGGGTGGGCACGAACCGGCTCAGGAATTAAATTTCATGTTGAATTTTGGCTGGTTCATGGTTTGCAAACTCAAGTTCATGGCATGTCAGCCAGCATTAACTTTTCAGTAGTTCATTCCGGTTCATGAATGGATACATTTCCAGACAGTCTCTACTCAATCTAGATGTTTACCAAACTTCAAAACAACAGGGGGGTGGAACTTGGAGGGCATGTAGAGGAGCATCTGGAGAGAAGTCCCCTGTGACTTGGATGTCTCTAACTTGCACATGATCCATTCTATACACTCCTGAACCTCCTGAACCTGTGCCTGTCATTTGTCCAGAAAGCAGTTTCCTGGGGGAGTTTCCTGAACCTATATATCCCTGAACCACAAACTGGGCATTCTGTCACAAAGATATGGACCTCCTCGGGAGTCTCATCAATCCTCCAGAATGAGAAGCCATACTTTTTTAAAAAAACTAGAAAGAATGGCTATTAATTTCTTTGTGTTCCAAGTTATTGTGCCAGACATGTTTGGAGTACTGTTAATCAGAAGCCCTAAAAGTAATACAAATGATCAGGCTTTGGTTCCTGCCGGAGCACACTGGAGCACCACTCTGCCAATCAGGAGCCCAGGGGGTGGGCACATAAGCCCCGCCCCCTGCTCCCACCAGCTATCAGTTGGGACATGGTGCGGGGGCAAAACGTTCCCCCGCCTCCCTGAGCCCCGGGGGGGTGGCCTTGGACTCGTAGGGGCAAATTCCACCTCTGGCGCAAGAGGTCATTCTGGCTCCCCCAGCTCTCCTTCGGGGCTCCTGAAAAAGTTATGGCTGCCGCTGCTGTTCTCTCCAGCAGCTGTGACACCTGTACAGGGGGGAGGGCCGAGGCAAAATGTTCTCTTGCCTCCCTGAGCCCCGGGGTGGTGGCCTTGGACACGTAGGAGCAAATTCCACTTCTCGTTGCCACTCGGACATCACACGCGAGAGGTCATTCTGGCTCCCCCAGCTCTCAGGAGGGGCTCTTTAAAATGTTATGGCTGCTGCCGCTGTTCTCAGCAGCAGTTGCAATGCCCGCGCGGAGGGAGGGGCGGGGCAAAACGTTCCCTTGCCTCCCTGAGCCCCGGGGTGGTGGCCTTGGACTCGTAGGGGCAAATTCCACCTCTCGTGTGACAGATCATTCTTGCTCCCCCAGCTGTCCTTAGGGGCTCTTTAAAAAGTTATGGCCCCCAGCAGCAGCTGCAACCACCGCGGGGGTGGGGGGGGACTGCTGAGCTGCCGTCCCCACCTTTTTCAGGCTCCAGGCCTGAAAAACGGCCTGCAGAGCCACCACCCCCTCCTTTTTCAGGCTCTGCGCTAGAACACCGGGCCTGAAAAAGGGCCAGTGGAATGTCAATTTCGGCCCCATTATATCCTATGAGCTATTGAAGTCAATGGTGAAAACATAGGGTATAATCTGGGGGCTGGAGGGGAGGGAGTTTGAGGGAGAGGCTCCAAACCCACAGGGTAGCTGATGAAGTCTCTCCCCAAGATACCAACCAAAATTGAAGAACACTGGACCAGGGGGTCTAATTCCACAGGCCCCCAAACAGGTTGCCCCTATCCCCTCCATTTCTTTCCCACCATAGAGAACAATGGAGGGGATGGGGCAACCTGTTTGGGGGCAAGTAGAATTCGACCCCCTGGTTCAATGTTCCTGAAACGTGGCAGGTATCTTGAGGAGAGGCTCCAGCAGTTACCCTGCGATTTTGGAGCCTCTCCCTCAAACCCCCTCTCCTCCAGCCCCCAGAATATACCCTATGTTTTTGCCATTGACTTCAATGGT
>NW_015165835.1:807170-837488 GCF_001447785.1 Gekko japonicus | reverse complement strand
CTTTGCATTTATATCATGCTTTCAACTTTAAAAGGATCATAATGCTGATTGTGTGAACTTAGGCAAATCACGAGAGGTAGAGCAAGAAGGGTTGCATCAGTGCTTAGTTCTTGTGGCCCAGGGAAATGCTGATTGCCACTTTGGGGGCAGGAAGCAATTTTTCTCCAGGCCAGTTTGGCCCCCAGTGATCCTGGAGGGGTTTTATATATATATATTCTTGGCATGGTGGGAAAGAATGGATCCCAGGTGCTTCTGCCTGTCAGAGGTGCTGGTGCACACTTCCGGTGATGTCAGGGGGTGTGGCATATGCTAATAAGTTATGCTAATGAGCTCCTGCAGCTCTTTTTCTAGAAAATGACCCCTGCAAATGATATTACAAAGACAAAAAACTATTTTAAAACATATTATATAACACATTGAATGTTGAGGTAGAGTGCCTAGATCAGCCTCTTGCACCAGGTGTGGTGCACCCCGTCCCATTCAGTTGCAAAGCTCACAAGATGACCTCTGGCCAATCACTGTCTTTTAGCTTAGTCTATTTCCCAAGGCTGTTGTGGAATAATGTGGTGGAGGGACAGAAACCATGTATGAACTGGGCTGCTTAAAGGAAGGGGTGTGTGAAAATGTAATAAATACAGAAAGGTCTCTAAAAGTGCACTCTGACAAATAAAAAACACATTACAAAATATATCTGTATATGTAAAACACTGTCCTTCTAAAAACAGGCTTTTACAAGACCAATTTGGAGCACTACAACAAACAAAAATAGTAATTGTTTCTATTTTTCATTTTAAACTTTTTATTGTCTAATTTTCAAAACTTATACAATCAATATAACACTATAATAATCAATATAACAAACAACTGAGCAGTTATAGATAAAATATAACAGAACTCATAATATATAAATGTAGTGCTTATGACTTTCACATGCAGTAAATATCAACAACAGAAAAGTTGAATTGTAATAAATCTTATATTCTGTTGAAATGCAATAATATATACTTTTTTTTCTAATAGTGACCCCTTTGTAGCTATTAACATTTTCTTGATGCTTATAGGTGCAGCAAATTTAGAGATTTAAGGTCATTTGGAATGACATGTTGTTTGGACAAAGAAACAAATAAAATAAACCATTTTTTCAGTAAAGTTAAAGCATGGGGAATGGGGATCATATTGCTGTAATTGGTCGGTAATTTTTTCCATCACAAATTGTTCCCAAATTTTACAAAGCCATACTGCTGAAGTCAGAGCTGATTTAGATTTATTTTTCCAGTTTTTTTACTGCTACCAGTAAAGTGAAAATTAGCTTCTTTCTAATTTTTGGAACTGTAGAATCAAGCCAGTAATTTAAAAACAACACTTTAAGTGTGAGAGGTACATAATAACCTGCAATTAAGTGTATTTGATTCAATACCTCCCTCCAGAATTGTCTACTTTTTGCACATTGCCACCAACAGTGTACATATGTGCCTACCTCTGCACATTGTTTTCCAACAGAGTGACGAATGAGAAGACATCATGTGCAAAAGTTTGAGTAGTGTATGATACCACTGAGGTACTAGCACCCTTTAAATGTTTCCATCTTCTTTTGCAGTATTTATAACTAACCATTCCCTTCCCTATTCAACACATGGAAGCCTCTGAGATATTACAGTAGGATTACTGAAGCTATCACTGTGAGGGAAATAGCTACCAGCTGAGACACTGCTGAGTTTAAAAAGGAAATATTTGAAAGGGAATAAAAGGAGTTCCAGAACAAACGTCCAGAGCAATAAAACAGCAGATTTATTGTGGCTTTGGAGCTTTTCCTGCATCTTTTGCATTAAATATATCAACTGGGTGTTGCCTGGACCAGTCAAAAACTTCTCAAACTCATTACTTGTTGGCATGAAGCAATTTGCCACAAAATACTATTACTTCTGAAGAATGAAATTAGACAAAACAGACCCTCAAAACTCCCCCAGACAGGGACCTCTAAATTCACTTTGAAATTTCAGCAGAGACAGCTGGTGGCCGCTATAATTTGGATATCATCTGGAGGACAGCCACGCCCACTTCCTGATCAGGGTAAGTGAGTGGCTATGGAATTCTTTTTTAGACTTTACGATAAAAAGGGTGGAGATATTATGTTCTCTATACATGGACAAAAAGAGCAGACAAAAATACAACTGTGATCCAAGCATCATGTGTTTTTTTACAGGCAAAACTTGTACAGAGTCCTCCAAAGCATGTGATCTTTTTCAAAGTCCAGACTAGGCATCCACATGGCTCCCTTTAATGTTTTCTGCAGCCTATTTCATGGCCCACTCTTCTTTGAAGTATGCTACTTTCCCTCTTCCTTTTGTCTCTTGCTTCCAACTGTGCCACCAGCTGCTCTTTAAAAACCTTTTCCCAACTATTTTATCGCAAATTCATCTGATCATCATCTTCTATGAGGGAGCTCACTTGAAGGGTTTTTTTTTAATTATTTGATTCTTTTTCTTGTTTATTTGTTGTTATTCAGGCATTGGACTAAAAAAAAACACCCTGGAGATTTGTGGCATGAGAAATCCATTTTTATTAAGAAAGCGTCCCACACAAGTTCAGCCTTCTAAAGTAATGCAATATTTCATACATCCATATGTTTTCAAAACCCAAACCCGACTATTACTTAGCTGAAGTTATTAAGGCCACTGATTGCTGGTGTTAGAATTGCCACTTTGGGGATATTTCCCCCCCTGAAAACTGGGGAAGAAATATTCTAACAAGCAAACAAAACAGGAAACTGTCTAAGTGGGAGCTGTAGAGATCAATGGGCATGGAATGGAATAGCTCTGAACAGGAATACATTGGTCACATGACATATTTCTTTGTGTAGGATCCAGCTAAGATTCAGGCCAGTTTTATACTAGAAAAGGAAAATGTTTGCCAATGTTTAAGAAGGATGGCAATGCAAATCTTGCTTGTTTAATTTTCATTAATGCGAGAAAAGAAATACCCCACAGAATGTCAATGCCTGCTTTAAAGTTGAATTACCGTGTGACATACCTAGAATATGGCCAATACTTGGATATCCTGGCAGCAAGTAAAATGGCACCTTTGTGCAATGAGGAACAGCTGCTGGGATTGGCCATCTCACATTCCTGGGCAAGAAATGACATCAGGCTGATGGGATGATCGTCTTCTTCTTCTCTCCCCCCCCCCTCTCTCTGTGTGTGTGTGTGTGTGAAATGCCATTCACTTTGATTTTGACTTATGGCAACCCTATGGATTAATATCCTCCAAAATGTCCTATCTTCAACAGCCTTGTTCAGGTCTTGCAAAGTGAGGGCCTTTGTGGCTTCCTTGATTGAGTCCATCCATCTCCTGTTGGCTCTTCCTCTTTTCCTGCTTCCCTCAACTTCCCTAGGATTATTGTATTTTCCAGTGATCTTGTTTTTTCATGATGTGACCAAAGTACGACATCCTCCGTTTGCTCATTGTAGCTTCTAGGGAGAGTACAGTATTGATTTGATCTAGAACCCATTTATGTGTCTTTTTGGCAGTCCACAGTATCCATTAAACTCTCCTTCAATGCCACATTTCAAAGGAATAAACTTTCTTCCTGTCAGTTTTCTTCATTGTCCAATTTTCACACCCATACTTAGTAATTAGAAATACTATGGTGTGAATTAATTTGGTCTTGGATGCCTGCAACACATCCTTATACTTAAGGATCTTTTTCCAGCTCCTTCACGGCTGTCCTTCCCAGTCCCAATCTCCTTCTGATGTCTTCATTGCAGTCTCCCTTTTGGTTGATGATGAACTCAAAGAATAGAAAATCTTTAACAATTTCAGGTTCTTTATTGCCAAACTTGGATGCTGTGTAATTCCACAGTTGTTAGATCCAGGTCGGTAGCCATGTTGATCTGCAGCAGTGGAACAAAGTCTGAGTCCAGTGGTATACCTTGAATAAAACCATGTTGGTCTTAAAGGTGCCACCGGACTCAAACTTTGTTTCTCAGTAGTTGTTCCTTTTGTCTTGATGTTCAGCTGTACTCCTGCTTTGGCACTTTCTGCCTTAACTTTCAACAGTAGTGATTTCAAGTCTTCACTATTTCCGGCCAGGAATGTGGTGTCAGCCCTGACCAGGTTATCCTGATCTTATCAGATCTCAGAATCTAAGCAGGGTCGGTCCTGGATAATATTTGGATGGGAGACCTCCAAGTAATACCAGGGAGATGGTGAGCAGGCAGGCATTGGTGAACCACCTCTGAACCTATCTTGCCTTGAAAACCCTATGGGGAAGCCATAAGTCAGCTGTGATTTGACGGCAAAAAACCCCAAACACACAATGTGGTATCATCTGCTTATCTCAAATTGTTAACGTTCCTTCCACCATTTTTTTCTTCACCTTCATTTAAATCTAATCCAATTTTCCATATGATATGTTCTGCATACAGATTGAAGAGACAAAGAGGTAAAATGCATCCTTGTCTGACAGCTTTGCTAATTAGAAACCATTCTCTATCTCCATACGATCCAGGTCGGTAGCCATGTTGATCTGCAGCGGTAGAACAAAGTCTGAGTCCAGTGGGATACCTTGAATAAAACCATGTTGGTCTTAAAGGCGCCACCGGACTCAAACTTTGTTTGTCAGTAGTTGTTACTTTTGTCTTGATGTTCAGCTGTACTCCTGTTTTGGCACTTTCTGCTTTAACTTTCAACAGTAGTGATTTCAAGTCTTCACTATTTCCGGCCAGTAATGTGGTGTCAGCCCTGACCAGGTTAGCCTGATCTTATCAGATCTCAGAATCTAAGCAGGGTCGGTCCTGGATAATATTTGGATGGGAGACCTCCAAGTAATACCAGGGTCATGATGAGCAGGCAGGCATTGGTGAACCACCTCTGAACCCATCTTGCCTTGAAAACGCTATGGGGAAGCCATAAGTCAGCTTTGATTTGATGGCAAAAAACCCCAAACACACAATGTGGTATCATCTGCTTATCTCAAATTGTTAACGTTCCTTCCACCATTTTTTTCTTCACCTTCATTTAAATCTAATCCAATTTTCCATATGATATGTTCTGCACACAGATTGAAGAGACAGAGACGTAAAATGCATCCTTGTCTGAAAACTTTGCTAATTAGAAACCATTTATCTCCATACTCTATCCTAATAGTAGCCTTTTGTCCAGAGTACAGGTTACACATCAAAACACTGAGATGCTGTGGCACACCCACTGTGCTTTAAAACTAACCATAGCTTTTCATGAACCACACAGTCAAAAGCTTTGCTGTAATGTATGAAACGCAAGCTGATTTTCTTCTGAAATTCTCTCATATGTTCCAGTAACCAGCACAAATTTGAAATATGCTCTCTAGAGCCTCTTCCTTTTCTGAATCCAGCTTGAACATTGGCATTTCTTGTTCCATATACAGTAACAATCTTTTTTGTAAGATTTTGAGCATCGCTTTATTGCAAGAAAAAATAGTACTATAGTCCAATAGTTGCTGCAGTCTTTGGCATCTCCTTTTTTAGAATTGGAATGTAAATCAACCACTTTCAGTCTGTGGGCCATTGTTTTGTTTTCCATATCTGTTGACATTTCTTGTTAAGATTTTGATGGTCTTTTGTTTCTGAGGCTTGGTATAGCTCTATTGGTGTCCCACCTACTCCTAGTGATTTGTGAGCCAATGGCTCTCAGTGCATTTTTCAATTCACTTTCTAAAATGGTAGGTTCTTCTTCAAAAGATTCTTCTTGAAAGTAATCTGTCATCCTTTCATCTCTTTTGTACAGTTCCTCAGTGTGTTGTTTCCATCTTTTTCTTTATTTTGTCATGTTCAGTTAATATATTTCCATGTTGATCTTTCAGCAGGCCTAACCATATTTTAAATTTCCCTTTGATTTCTTGGATTTTGTGGAACCGATCTCTTGTTCTTCCTTTTTTGTTTATGTGATCCGATGTCCACATAAGAAATTATATGTGGGTAAAATGAAAAGGAAACTTCAGGTTTGCATTGGAGAACATAAACATAATTTCTTAAATTAAAAAAAAAAATTCACCTTTAGTACAACTATTGTTGTGTGTGTTTTTTTAAGAACATAATCATGCCCCAACTGATATCTTCTTTTGGGTTATATATAGATCTAATATCCACAATGGAAAGTTTCTTCTTAGAAGGGAAGCAGAATGGATTCTGAAGTTGACAACCTTGGTACCACATGAGTTAAAAGAAAACATTTTCTGGAGCCAGCATGGTGTAGTGGTTAAGAACGACGGACTCTAATCTGGAAAACCGGGTTTGATTCTGCACTTCTCCATATGAAGCCAGCTGGGTGACCTTGTGTCAGTCACAACTCTTTCAGAGCTCTCTCAGCCCAAAAATAAGTCTAGCTCTCCACTAAAAGAGCTAGAACTTAAGGCTGCCAGACAATCTTAGGATCTCCTGGCTATACTACACATGATGCTATATGATAATTAACTAATTATTTTTCTGGCTGGCTTTGACTTAGATAAATGTTGAATGAAGAACAGTACATTCCCCCCCCCCCCAAATACTGATTTTGTGGGAACACTGCTGTGTTTATATTCTACAGGCCAGCACAAATTTGTGGTTAAAAAGGGTTTATTCGTTCTATGAAATAATCGTCAACATTAATAGCTTGGGAGCTCTCTTGTCTGTATATGTCTGTAATAATGGTTGTAACATCATTCTAATTTCCTAGCAGTGTTCTAGTAGCTCTTGATAATCAAGAGCTTTGTACATGCTCAGAAGTATAAAACAGTAAAACCATTAAATCACAACAAAAACAGAATAAAGTACTCCATAAAAACATGATGGTCTCCAAAGATGGTATCAGTCATTTCATTAGGGTGATATTGTCCTGTCGATGGTCCAAAGACAAGTCCAGCAGTATCAGTGCCATGCAAAATTGTGAAAGAACCAGATCGAGTCTGGGCCTGTCTGCAGTGCTGCCTTCTCCTTCTGCCTGGCTCACAAGATGGTGAGTGTGGCTGCTGTGGCGGTGATGACAGTTTCCGCTCCCCCTCCTCTGCCTGCCCGCTTGTGATTACTTTGTGAAAATGGCATGCAAGAAGCCGCGAGTCGGTGTTTCAACCATTATCCTTCACGGTGGATTTTTGATTTAGTTTTAATTAAAGAGTAATCGTGTGTTAGATCATTGGAAGGGACACTTTGGAGGTGAATTAAAGGGAAATCTGGGACATGCGGAGGGAAAAAAAAAAGAAATCCGTAATGTAAGAGAAAGCAGAGATCTTGTCCAAATTGCTAAATCTATTTAACACTATTAAAGAAGCCTTAAGTGGATTCAGCCACATTAGATGAATTCCAAACAGGAATTTGCACTTATTTGATCAATAGGAATGAGGTTACTAATGTGGATTTTGGAGACTGGTGGGGAATAAAGTAGATCAGCCCTCTTATTTTAAATAGCAGTTTTGCAAAAAAAAGAAAGGAAAGAAACCTTTCTTGCCATCATACACATCCCTGGCAATTCTGTCAGTCCACTGATTACATGAAAATGTCCTATAAGTCACTGTGGGAAAGGATGCTTCCTCTCCTAACCATGGTTAGGGAATTCGGACTCCTTTAGAAACCTCTTTACAGACACCCTTTGTCTCCTATGGGAATTCCTCCCTGTCCCTTTTTTTAAAAGTAACAATGGTTACTGATGAGACCGCCATCCCCCCTGATGGGGGCAGGGTTTCTCCCTGATTTCAGGGACCCTGATCTGCTCACCGGCCACCCCCGAAGAGGTCCACAATGCCCGATGTGCCCGGAGCAATGATATCACCCAGAGGTGATGTCATCATGCTGGGCACATTGCATGGGGGGGGGATTTCCTAACATTTTGCAAAAACTCTATGGTGACCGGAAGACCCTGGAGAAGAGCCTGGGGCCCTCTGCCAAGTAAAGGTAGGGACCTGACAACACTGGAACTAGAGATGAAAGCTCACTCCGTCATGCGGCACACTCGGGTCTCGAACTGCTGAACTACCAACCTTCCACAGCCTGCAGTTCAGCGTCTTAACCACTTGAGCCACCACAGCTCCTTTCCTAACCTGCGGTATAAATGTAGATAGCTTCAAAAAGGGAAGGTGTGCATTTGTGCATGAGGTATGTAACAAAGAAGGGATTCTTGGTGCCTGGGGGGGGCAACAGTAGGAGGGCTTCTAGTATCCTGGCCTCACTGCTGGACCACCTGATGACATCTGGTATTTTTGGCCACTGTGTGACACAGAGCGTTGTACTAGATGGGCCACTGGCCTGATCCAACATCGGCTTCTCTTATGTTCTTAAGTGGTGCACAAGTCAGTGTAGTGCTCCCAATTCTTGTTAATATGGCTAGCACATCAGGTAGCATTATGATGGTGAATATCACAATGTACAAAAGGAAGGGTGGGGTGGGGAAGGCAGCATGGTATAGCCTAATCTCATTAAATCTCGGAAGCTAAGCAGGGTCAGTACTTGAAAGGAAGACCATCAAGGAAGACTCTGCACAGGGAGGCAATGGCAAACCACCTCTGCCTCTCACTTGCCTGGAAAGCCCCTTGCTAAGGGTCACCATAAGTTGGCTGCAACTTGGCATTTTACATACACAATAGAATGAAAGCTTTTCCAGGTGATTTGACATAATTCTTGATCTTGCTTACATAACTCTGCATGCGTGTGGTATAGTATCTAGAAAGAGTAGTTTGGATGAAGATAACTCAAGGTCACATTCAAACACAGGCCCTTCATACATGCTCAGACTCGAGCTTTTCCAGTGGCTGCCCTATTCTCATAGAACAGTCTGCCAGATCCTCAGTGCAATCCTAAAGAAAGTTAGCCTGTTTTAAGCCCATTAACTTCACTGGATTTAGGAATTCTGCTTATGAATGTTCTGGATGCTGAACAATTCCATTCTCCACACTTCTGGTTTTTAGAAAATTCTGCCTAAAAGAAGATGCCTTAGGGGTGTTTTTTTTTGGGGGGGTATGCTAATTAATTTAACTGGCTTCTTGATTAAAGGGTGGATGATTGCCATGTGGTATTTTTAGGGTAGCCAGTCCCTGCCTGGCAACCCCCAAGGGACTGGTGGGGGTGGTATTTACCCTAACAGCAATCTTCTGACGTCACAACATAAATTCCAGCTAAGTATCTTGGAGTGATGTTACTGTTGGAATATACAAGGTCTGTAGTGCACCTATATGAAGAGGATCAGAAGATCACCCTACAGGGGAACAGCTGAAGAACTGATAATTAGTACAGCTAAATTAGGGACTTCCCACAATTCCAAATTATGTCCTTCCTGTCTTCTTATTGGCTCTTCTGGAGATCTTCTGCGCCCGTAGTTTCCTTGTCCTTGTTCTTCTCACAGCAGTTAGTTTAGACAGCTAAGGTTCTCTCTCTTCTATGTTCTACAACAGCTTGTTCTTCTTTAATAAACCTACTTATTTTTTTCTCTAAACAGCCAGTGCTCCACTTCCTTTACAAACTCGGCCGACAGTTATTGTGTCACAGCATGCTCTAGAATTCACACAAAACTCTGGTAAAACTCAAAATGAACTGGCTATGTAGCCGGAAATGGTATCGTGGCATCAGAAGAAGACCATACCACCTTCTCCCCTCCCCCGTTGCCTTATTGAGATTCAGATGGGATGACAATAATTGGGCACATCCAAGTGAGATGCTCAGAAACTTCCATGTCTTTATATCCCGCTTTTGAGATTGCTCAGTCAGTGTATTTTGTTATTCACACTCTTTTGTATCAAATCCCCTGATCAAAAACCACTGCTTTCCCCACTTTTAAATAAAAGTTAAGTGTAGTTCATGGTCTGAATGGGGCATCCCCAATTCTGTCACTATTAACCTGGCCCTTTTAAGGCTAAAAGGGGCACACCAATAGGAAAATGGAAACCCTAGGTGTTTTGTATGCAACATTTTGCACTTTTCATGATTTGGTTCTGTGGTTACCATAGAGTTTTGGGCAAATGCTGGAGTATCATCGGCCAGCCTCCAAGTGGTGGCTGCTGGGATTGCAACTGATCTACAGGCAACAAAGATCAGTTCAGCTGTAGAAAATGGACACTGAAGTCCCTCCCCTACCAAATCCCGCCTTCCCCAGGCTCCACTCCCCAAACCTCCAGCTGTTTCTCATCCCACAGCTGACAACACTTGACATCACGTTGCTGGCCAGATTTCACAGAATGTGATTGTAAGGAATGAAGTCTGTGTGCTCCCACAAGGAAAATGCACAGCTGCGCTTTAGAAAAATACTGACTCACATATCACTATACAGCTCCAGATCCCCCTGTTTAAAAGCCCTGCTCTGTTTGCTAAGTTTATATACCATGCTGATGTTGGCAAGCAGCTGGGATAAAACAAAAGGAATCTGAGATTTGAGTCTGAGACATGATGCTGTTCCCAGATAATGGGGAAAAGTGCCATCGTGTCATGGCTGACTTATGGCGACCCTGTAGGGTTTTCAAGGCAAGAGACATTTAGAGGTGGTTTGCAATTGCCTGCTTGCACAAGGAATGCCCCCAGGTATTCCTTGGAGGTCTCCCATCCAGGGCTATTTTTGGGCAGGAACGCACAGGAACTGAGTTCCGTCTGGCTCCCGAGTTGGCCACGCCCAGCAGGAACTCATTAGCATAATAGGCCACACCCAACAACAGGAACTCATTAGGACTGGCTACATTAGGGGTGTGTGGCCTAACATGCAAAGGATTCCTGCTACCAAAAAAAGCCCAGGGTTTTGACCACAAACAAGGTAAACAGAATAAGAAGCAAAAGGTGAGTGTGGCTGGATGACCACACTTCTGGCAATGTGGGGTGTGGCCTAATGAGCTGCTCTGTCAGGGGTGTGGCCTAATATGCTAATGCATTTCTGCTGTTGGGTGTGGCCTGTTATGCTAATGAGCTCCTGCTGTGCTTTTTCAACAAAAAAAGCCCTGCTCCTATCCAAATAGTAGCCAAGACAGACCCTGCTAAGCTTCCAAGATCTGACTAGCTGAGGCTGTCCAGGTCAGGGCACTTATATAATAGATGAGGCTAAAATAGAAAGAGAACGACGCTACCCTTAAAGGGCTCGACTCAAAACTTTTGAGAGCATGTGAAGCGCTTTAAGCACTTGGGAAAAGTACTCCCTTCAACATTGACCCAAATCCTGTTGCTCTTGTATTCTACACGTTTGAGCCATGAACCAAACTAAACTTCCTGTTTCAGATTATGTATGCCGAAATCAGCCTCTCTTAAGGATTGAGCCTATTAAACAGTCGAAATGATCGTTCAAATCAATGACGTTGATAAATACCCCCCTCTCCCTAGTCATGTTCCGAGAGAGTAAGAAACCGTCTCTGTCCCAGATAAATTCCCATCTAGGAAGATTAAATTGTTTCTTATTCCCTAGAGGAAATATTTTATCACGCAGGTTAATTAAGGGTGTCAGCAACCAAGCTGTCACACCTAATCAGGAAATAGCTCGCAGGTACGAGTCACAAGACAGTGTTCATTGCCCATGCAAGGAAGGCCTCAGCTTCACTGCAAGACACACCCATGGGCATGACTTCTCTGAAATGAAAAGGAGAGGACTACCTCTCACTCATTTTAAAAAATCCAGTTTTAGTAAGTGGCTGATTCTATGGCTAACAGCCAACCACATCCATAACATTATTTTCTGGTAAAAGAGCCTATTTAAAAATGCTCAGATTAAATAACTAAAAATATACAGTCAAATATTTCCTGCAAATATTTAAGACGGGACTTCTCTCAGGGAGAGCTGATGCTAGCCAAGTTAGCATTGGGCCCTCATAGTAAGGTGGTTGACACAAAAACTGCCCAGTGTTTTACAGATTTTCTTCATCAGATAAAGGTAAAGGTGAAGGTTCCCTTGCTCGAAAGCCAGTCGAATCCGACTCTAGGGTTGCGGTGCTCATCTCCGTTTCAAAGCCGAAGAGCCAGCGCTGTCCGAAGACGTTTCCGTGGTCATGTGGCCGGCATGACTAGACACCAAGGCGCACAATTGGTGGAAACCATTATTAAGGAAAGAATTAGTAGGCACATAGATGAACAAAACCTATTGAGGCAGACTCAGCACGGTTTCTGTAAGGGAAGATCTTGTCTCACTAACCTGTTAGTGTTCTTTGAGGGGGTGAACAAACATGTGGACAAGGGGGATCCAATAGATATTATTTACCTTGACTTCCAGAAAGCTTTTGATAAAGTTCCTCATCAAAGGCTCCTAAGTAAGCTCAAAAATCATGGGATAGAAGGACAAGTCCTTTTATGGATCAAAAACTGGCTAGTTCATAGAAAACAGAGAGTGAGTGTAGGTGGGCAATTTTCTCAGTGGAGGGTGGTAAGCAGTGGGGTACCGCAGGGATCAGTACTTGGTCCACTGCTTTTTAACTTGTTCATTAATGATTTGGAGATGGGAGTAAGCAGTGAAGTGGCTAAATTTGCGGATGATACAAAGTTGTTCAGGGTGGTGAAAACCAGTGAGGATTGTGAGGCACTCCAAGGGGATCTGTCAAGGATGGGCGAGTGGGCGTCAACATGGCAAATGGGGTTCAATGTGGCCAAGTGCAAGGTGATGCACATTGGAGCCAAAAATCCTAAATATAAATACACATTGATGGGGTCTGAACTGGCAGAGACTGAGCAAGAGAGAGATCTTGGAGTTGTAGTGGATAACTCACTGAAAATGTCGAGACAGTGTGTGACTGCAATAAAGAAGGCCAATGCTATGCTGGGGATTATTAGGAAGGGTATTGAAAACAGATCAGCCAATATAATAATGCCCCTATATAAATCAATGGTGAGACCTCATTTGGAATACTGTGTGCAGTTCTGGTCACCACACCTTAAAAAGGATATTATAGCTTTGGAAAAAGTGCAGAAAAGGGCAACTCGAATGATAAAAGGGTTGGAACACTTTCCCTATGAGGAAAGGTTAAAGCGCTTAGGGCTCTTTAGCTTGGAGAAAAGACGACTGAGGGGTGACATGATCGAGGTTTATAAGATTATGCATGGGAAAGAGCAGGTAAAGAAAGAGGTACTTTTCTCCCTTTCTCACAATACAAGAACTCGTGGGCACTCCATGAAACTGCAGAGCGTTCGGGTTAGAACGGATAAAAGGAAGTACTTCTTCACCCAAAGAGTGATTAACACTTGGAATTCACTGCCACAGGAAGTGGTGGGTGCTACAAGCATGGATGGCTTCAAAAGGGAATTAGATAAGCATATGGAGCAGAGGTCCATCAGTGGCTATTAGCCACAAGGTATAGCTAGGGGCTCTGGGGCAAGTGATGCTCTGTCTTCTTGGTGCTTGGGGGGGGTCAACAGTGGGAGGGCTTCTAATGTCCTGGCCCCACTGCTGGACCTCCTGATGGCACTGGTATTTCTGGCCACTGTGTGACACAGAGTGTTGGACTGGATGGGCCTTTGGCCTGATCCAACATTGGCGTCTCTTATGTTCTTATGTTCTTATGATTGGCTACATTAGGTGTGTGTGGCCTAACATGCAAAGGGTTCCTGCTACCAAAAAAAGCCCAGGGTTTTGACCACAAACAAGGTAAACAGAATAAGAAGCAAAAGGTGAGTGTGGCTGGATGACCACACTTCTGGCAATGTGGGGTGTGGCCTAATGAGCTGCTCTGTCAGGGGGGTGGCCTAATATGCTAATGCATTTCTGCTGTTGGGTGTGACCTGTTATGCTAATGAGTTCCTGCTGTGATTTTTCAACAAAAAAAGCCCTGCTCCCATCCAAATAGTAGCCAGGACAGACCCTGCTAAGCTTCCAAGATCTGACTAGCTGAGGCTGTCCAGGTCAGGGCACTTATATAATAGATGAGGCTAAAATAGAAAGAGAACGACGCTACCCTTAAAGGGCTCGACTCAAAACTTTTGAGAGCATGTGAAGCGCTTTAAGCACTTGGGAAAAGTACTCCCTTCAAACATTGACCCAAATCCTGTTGCTCTTGTATTCTACACGTTTGAGCCATGAACCAAACTAAACTTCCTGTTTCAGATTATGTATGCCGAAATCAGCCTCTCTTAAGGATTGAGCCTATTAAACAGTCGAAATGATCGTTCAAATCAATGACGTTGATAAATACCCCCCTCTCCCTAGTCATGTTCCGAGAAAGTAAGAAACCGTCTCTGTCCCAGATAAATTCCCATCTAGGAAGATTAAATTGTTTCTTATTCCCTAGAGGAAATATTTTATCACGCAGGTTAATTACGGGTGTCAGCAACCAAGCTGTCACACCTAATCAGGAAATAGCTCGCAGGTACGAGTCACAAGACAGTGTTCATTGCCCATGCAAGGAAGGCCTCAGCTTCACTGCAAGACACACCCATGGGCATGACTTCTCTGAAATGAAAAGGAGAGGACTACCTCTCACTCATTTTAAAAAATCCAGTTTTAGTAAGTGGCTGATTCTATGGCTAACAGCCAACCACATCCATAACATTATTTTCTGGTAAAAGAGCCTATTTAAAAATGCTCAGATTAAATAACTAAAAATATACAGTCAAATATTTCCTGCAAATATTTAAGACGGGACTTCTCTCAGGGAGAGCTGATGCTAGCCGAGTTAGCATTGGGCCCTGTTCAGACACTCCCCTCCCCTCCATCTTCTCATAGTAAGGTGGTTGGCACAAAAACTGCCCAGTGTTTTACAGATTTTCTTCATCAGATAAAGGTAAAGGTGAAGGTTCCCTTGCTCGAAAGCCAGTCGAATCCGACTCTAGGGTTGCGGTGCTCATCTCCGTTTCAAAGCCGAAGAGCCAGCGCTGTCCGAAGACGTTTCCGTGGTCATGTGGCCGGCATGACTAGACACCAAGGCGCACGGAACGCTGTTACCTTCCCACCGAAGTGGTACCTATTTATGTACTTGCAATTTCTTGCTTTCGAACTGCTAGGTTGGCAGGAGCTGGAACTAGAGATGAGAGCTCACTCCGTCATGCGGCAACCCGGGTCTCGAACTGCTGAACTACCGACCTTCCATAGCCTGCAGTTCAGCGTCTTAACCACTTGAGCCACCGCAGCTCCTTTCTTCATCAGATATCCTCTCACAAATGTGAGATTTGTTCTTTTGGGTTCAGAACGATCCCTCCGTATCTATATTCACAGTCATGCCCAAAGTCTGTGGGGCTTGTAACCTACCACTTCACTCATCCAAGTCTGAAGCAGGGTTGCCAGATCCCCTCGAGGGGCAAGGGGTAGCCCTCTTTACGGACCCCTGTTCCACCAGCCCAGATCCAGTCGGCAGGGGGAACTCCACCCCCAAAATGCCTGGATCAGGCCAATGTGCCTGGCACGTAACCGGGGGACACTCTAGCATTCAGCCTGAAAACTCTATGGTATCTATGGTATCATAGAGTTTCTAGCTGAATGCTACAGCATCCCCCTGGTGACATGCCTAGTGCAATGATGTTCGGGTGATGTCATCATGGTCCACATGCATCGCACACGCGCCAGAAGATCTTGGGAGCTTCCCCATCCCCACAAAAGATAGGGACCTGGCAACCCTAGTCTGAAGACTTCTTCCAATTGTGGGGGGGGGGGGGCTCTTATGCCAGAAACAGAGCCTCTTCCCTCAAAGAAAGACTTTTCCAGTTGAAGAAGAGCTTCAAACTTGGCTGATCAAAGTGGTAGGTGTCCTGGGCTCCTCAGGCAGGTTCAGTCAGGTCTTGCCCTCGAGACTAGATAACAAGACATAGATGGCATCAACACAAGCTGGTGGCAAGGAGCTGGAACACAGGCTTGCACTTAGTGGACCAGTTGATCCAGCAAAGCAGTCTTCTCAAGCCTCAGCCTAAATAGGCTAGGAGGTAATGAGACTCAGCTGCACTGCTGGCAGGTGTTGAAGCTCCTGCAGCTGTGCAGTGCTTGGGCCTAGATGCTGCAAAGAAGTATTGCTTCCAGTGTATGGCTCTGGGATGGGATTGTGCACTGCTAGTCTGGCACTTCACCTCCTTTGGATTTTCTCAGCCCAGTCTTTCCGCCACCACTGTTCCTGCAGGGTGGGAACGGGTCCTGGGGGATATGGCCCTGTGTTGGAGACCTGCTCTGTAGAAGCCTGATGGCTCTCTCAGGAGCTGGTGTTGACTGCTCACCTGCCTGCTGTGACAGGGTGGCCTCAGGAACTACTGGCACATTGTCATCCAGCACCTCTGCCATGTTAGGCTGTCCCTGGTCCCACTGGACCTCCTCTGTCAGTGGCCTTGGCTCCTCAGGCTCTTCCCTGAAGTGTCTGACTTACTAAGCTGTTTGGAGGGGGTCATGACTGTAGGTTACATGCTTGAGTCTTGAACTAGTGACCAGGAAGGACAGGAGGTCACAGTTGCCAGTTTGATGTAGTGGTTAAGTGTGCAGACTTTAATCTGGAAGAACTGGGTTTGATTCCCCACTCCTTTACTTATAGCTGCTGGTGTGACCTTGGGCAAGCCATAGTTCTGTCAGAGGTGTTCTTGAAAAGAGCAGTTTCTGTCAGAGTTCTCTCAGCCCCACCAACCTCACAGGGTATCAGTTGTGGGGAGGGGAAGGGAAAGTAGTTTGTAAGCCACTCTGAGACCCCGAGTGAAGGGCAGGGTATAAATCCAATCTCTTCTTCTTAAGCAATGGTAGGACTTCCAGGTCCCCTCAGCTTGCTGGTGGGGGGATTTGGGGGGGGGTGTTCTGATGGTGGGGACATCATGTGATGTCCCTGACATGATGACATCAAATGGAAGTGGTGACATCATGTTGGGGACATCACGTGGCAACATTCTGCATTTTGGGCAAAACTCTATGGGTTTCTGGCCTAAAACCATAGAGTTTTGTCCCAAAAGCAGAGCATCACCATTCAACATCCTGATAAAGTCTGAAGAATCAGAGGAACCCCCACACAGACTGGGGGTCTGGCAACCCTAGCCGGTGGAAATATTGGGAACAGTGACATGGTAGGAGACCACCATTGTGAGCATGATGATGTCACTTTTGGGAGATATCTGAAAGTGATGGCAGTAGCTTTAGGAATTGCCAGAAACTTTGTGAACTGACCATCATCCTCGTGACTCCATTGAGCCTTTTTTTACCCCCCCCCTTTCACTGCTTGGAGTGGCAATGGGAGATTGGGGCATGGAATCCCTCCTCCCTGACGTGGGACTTGGCATCCCTACAGAAGGAGGAGGAGGAGGAGGAGATTGGATTTATACCCCGCCCTTCACTTGGAGTCTCATAGTGGCTTACAAACTCCTCTCCCTTACCCTCCCCACAACAGAACCCTGTGAAGTAGGTAGGACTGAAAGAGCTCTTTCAAGAATTGCTCTTTCAAGGACAGCTCTATGGCTTTCCCAAGGTGATCCAGCAGCTGCATGTGGAGGAGTGGGGAATCAAACCCAGTTCTCCCAGATTAGAGACCGTGCACTTAACCACCACACCAATGATTTAGCCTTCACACTCCTGCGCCCAGCTCCAGTCAAAGAATGTACTTAACAGAAAGACTACACAGAGAAGTCTCGTAATGACAATGGACCAGAGAAGGTCAAGTGGTGTTCCTGTCTTCAGGCTTTTCAGGTCATAGTTGTATGCTGGTCTGAACATATAAGCAAATCTAGTCCCACTGCTACCTTGACTGCCTTAGCTCAAAATGAGTTGGGTCGGACAGTTACTGGAACAGTTCGAGGACTGTAGTAATTAGACTCGGCACATTCTGTCCTGAAGTGGCACTGCTGGAAAAAGCAGTCAATTTCAAGCAAGATCTAGTGAAAGGAGTAACCAATTCACATAGAATGGGTGAGGTTCAGAGATGTAATATTTTCAGAAATTTTGATGCCACGGGAGAGATGGACTGTACCCACATTATTTCAAGAAAAAACCCCAAATTTTCAGAAAAAATAGAAATATATACAATACTTACTTTCCTGTCAAACCTAAACTAATTGTATTGCTTTAATAACACAAAATCCATCATTTATAACTTACTTAGCATATAAAATTGCAATATTTGACATATTTATGGATAGTGATGAGGAAGAGGTGAAAAGGTCAACCTCCTCAAGTGAAAAAGACAACAGAAGGCATACAACTGTTGAGAAGCAATGAAAGCCCTGCATGGTCCCCTCAGGAAGACTAGGTATCCTTCTAGGTGTAGAAACACATGTAGGATTTAAGATGCCCACATTGTCTTTAAAAGTATTTCACTCATTCTGAAACAGAAAATATTTCATAGGGATTTTTTTTCAGTACTCCCCCAAAATTTTTCAGTTGGAAAAAATGAAAAAAGGCCTTGACCCCCCCAGGTCATGTCCCCCCCCAAATTCCACTTTTCCCCTCTGGGTATTCACATCTCTAGTGAGGCCCACTCTCAGCTGTTGATAGACAGGTAAAGTAGAGTTTACAAAAAATCTGATCTAGGAGGATAAAGGATGAAACATGAAAAGCCGATCAGGTATGAAGTTATAAAGTTATACCTGAAATAATTATCATCTGTAAGGATTGGGATATATAAGGTATTGGCACCTATAGCAACAGGGAAATCCAAAACCCTTGTTAAGACTTGAAGATGTTAATGAATTATAACTCAGCATTTTCACATTGGAAAATAGAGAATACCCTAGCTGATTAAAAGGGTTACCCGCTGCTTTCTAAATGTTACAGTTTTTAATATCAGATTTGTCCATTTTTTCCATTTATCACATATTCAGAGATGAAGGGCACTGTTGAAACATGATGACATGTATTATACTGGAGGGCAAGCTAATGCATGAGTCCAAGATGGTATAAGCCGATAATATTAGGTCCTGTGATTGTGCTGAATGAGTGTGTATAAGGTTGGCATCTACATTTGTTGCAAGGTTTGTACCTGAGTTTGTGTCTCTGTTAGGTGGCTCATTGTTGTATGAGAGAATTTGTTTTAGGTTAAAAGCAAGGCATAAAGAATTCCCATTACAGTGAAAGTGGTCAAAAACATATTATGAAATAAAAATGTGAGTATAACTAAAAATAAGTACTATTGCTTGGAATTCAGGTATACAGTCATGTTAGTCTGTAGTGGAAAGTGATATTAAGACACAGCTGACTTTTTTCAAGGCAAGACATGAACAGACGTGTTTTTCCATTGTCTGCTTCTGTGTAGCCACCCTGGACCTCCTCGGTGGTCTCCCATTCAAGTACTAACCAGGGTTGACTCTGGTTAGCATCTGAGATCTGACAAGATAGGGCTAGCCTAGGCCATCCAGGTCAGGGATGGGGATGAGCTTGAACTTGGAAAATGCAGTTCATTTCAGTTTCCAGTTCATGGTGTGCCCTGTTTGTGAGCCATGAACCGTCACCAACTTTTAGATGCCAAACAAATCAATCTCGGTTTGTGAGGTTTATGATGTGGTAGAATGACCCCACCCCCAGCATGCTAGAGACACCAAACTTGCAGGGGATATCTAGCTGACTCTGCCCTACCTGCCCATCAAGTTTGGCAATGGTTGGATTTACAGGGTCCACGTTACAGCCCCCTAAATAAAGTGTCCCAGGAAAGTGCTTTCTGGGGAAATGACAGGTACAGATTCGGTATGTTCAGGAGTGTATAGAATGGACCTTGTGCAAGCTAGGGACATCAAACTCTCAGGGGATCTCTCCCTGATGCTCCTCTACATGACCTTCGTGTTTGGAGTTATGACCCTTCCAAAGAAGATGTCCCCAGGAAAGTGCTTTTGAGGGAAATGTCACATGCAGATTCAAAAGTGTATAGAATGGACCCTCTGCAAGCTACATACACCAAATGCACAAGGAACCTCCCACTGCCCCCTCATTACTTTGAAGCTTGGTGAATATTTTGATTGAGAGGACACAGTCTGTCTGGAAATGTACCCATTCATGAACCTCCACGAACCACTTGAAAGTTCATGGAAAGTTCATGCCAGTTGACCTGCCACAAATTTCAGTTTGCGAACCATGAACCAGCCAAAATTCATCACAAAATTTAGTTTGTGAGTGGGTTCATGCCTATCCCTAGTCAGGGCTAGTATAGTAGCAGAACAAAATTTGAGTCCAGTAGCATCCTAAAGACCAACAAAATTTTCTGGGATATAAGCTTTTATGAGTCAAAGCTTCCTTGTCAGAGATTTGTTCTGCTTGGTAGATAGCTTCCAAAGAACTTTTGGCAAGTGTTCTGTGCTGACTTTTCAGGAAGTCAAACATGATTAATTCTTTAAACACTTTCTACAACTTGTTCATTTAGAAATCTCAGCTTGATTGGCAGGCAATACTGAGATTTGTAACATTATAAACCATATTAAAATTGCTGCACAGAACAAAGGGACTATTGAAAGCTGTGATGGCAAGTTATGAACCCACACTGCTGAAATATTTTATGCCTAGGGGGAGAGAAAAATAACAGAGAAAAACATAATTAATGTAAAACATTATTGGTAGAAATAACAAAGAAATTGAATTAACTTGCTAAAGATCAGTCTGAATTTAATACAAGTTTTTCACAATTAATTTAATGCTTTCTGTCTTTGTCTGAACCTGTAGTACCATCTTTTAAATCTATTAAGATTGAGAGCTTTTTAACAGATTCAGGTGGATATGGATCAGTTAATTCTTGTGTATTGGCATTTTTTATTTTTTTACATCAAATTTTATCATTTAGTGAAATCTTAATTTATTTCAAGTTTCAACAGAGAGAAATGTAACGTTCTGCATTTAGGTAGGAAAAACCAAATGCATAATTATAGAATGTGGGAGACTTGTCTTGCAGTAGTACTTGTGAAAAGGATCTAATATTCTTAGTAGACCATACACTGAACATGAGTCAGCAGTGTGATGTGGTAGCTAGAAAGACAAATGTGGTTTTGTGCTGCATCAACAGAAGTATAGTGTCCATATCATGCAAAGTGATGGTATTGCTTTACTCTGCTCTGGTTAGACCTCACTTGGAGTATTGTGTGCAGTTTGGGGCACCACAGTTTAAGAAGGATGTTGACAAGCTGGAACATGTCCAGAGGAGAGCAACGGAGATGGTGAAGGGTCTAAAGACCAAGTCCTATGAGGAAAGGACCTTGGTATGCTTAGCTTGGAGAGGAGATGACTGAGAAGTGATATGATAGCCATCTTCAAGTATTTGAAGGACTGTCATGTAGAGGATGGAGCAGAGTTGTTTTCTGTTGCCCCAGAGGGTTGGACCAGAATCAATGGATTGAAATTAAATCAAGAGTTTTTGGCTAAACTTTAGGAAGAACTTCCTGACAGTTAGACAGATTCCTCATTGGAACAGGCATCCTCGGGAGATGGTGGACTCTCCTTCTTTGGAGCAGAGGCTAGATGGCCATCTGACAGCAATGCTGTTTCTGTGAATTTAGGCAGATCATGAGAGGGAGGGCAGAAAGGGATGAGCCAGTGCTTGCTTCTCATGGCCCTTTCTTACATGTCCAGGATAATGCTGATCACCATTTTGGGGTCAGGAAGGAATTTTTCTCCAGGCCAGATTCACCAGGGATCCTGGTTTTGTTTGTTTGTTTGTTTTTGCCTTCCTCTGGGCACAGGACAGGGTTCACTGGGGGGAGTGAGAATATGGGAGGTATTTGTGAATTTCCTGAGTTGTGCAGGGGTTGGACTAAATGACCCTTGAGGTCACTTCCAGATCTGTGTTTTTAAGTGTGTTGGTAAAGAGTGCCATCAAGTCACAGCCAAATTATGGTGACCCCTTAGGGTTTTCAAGGCAAGAGACATCCAGAGGTGGTTTGCCATTGCCTACCTCTGCATAGTGACCTTGGACTTACTTGGCGGTCTCTGTGGCAGAACAGGCCTGCTCTCAAAAGTTTTTCCAGCAGCTGGAGAGCCTTTTCATTCCGTCTCAGGTAGCCCGCCACCACCTGACCTTTGTAGGAATTGAGTGCTGGGAGGGTCATTAGAATACTGAGGTCAGGGTCTCAAAACTGTCTGACTTTCCTTGGTCTGAAAGATGCCACATTGGTCTCTACCAGGGCTAGGGCCTTCTCAGTGGCAGCTCCATACTGGTGGAATGAGCTCCCAGAAGACATCAGGGCCCTGCGGTACCTCCTACAGTTCCACAGGGCCTGTAAAATGGAGCTCTTCCACCAGGCCTTCGATTAGGAACTGCCACTGACCACTACATAATTGATAACATCTGAACAGTTAACATCTGAACTGTTAAGGCCCTCTTTGTTAACCTGAATAACAACAGCCAGCATAATTCAACCCTATGGGATGCTACTGTCATCAGCATTTTATCTTTTTTTATCTTTTTATATGTATTTATATGTATTTATGATTGCCATTTGTTGCATACGACGTTATTGCATTGTTTCAATGCATCTGTGTTTTACCGGATTTTAACCTACCATAAGCCACCCTCAGCCTGCTACGTAAGGAGGGCGGGATATAAATTGAATAATAAAATAAATAAATGACTCCCAGCTTCCCTTCCCACTTCTGAGGCCTCTGTGTCTCCTGCTGCTCAGTGCCTGGACATCATGGGGATAGTTTACTGCCTTGTGCACCCCTGGAAGAATAGCCACTTGCCAACTGCTGGCCTTCCTCCTGGCACTCCTTTAAAAACAGTGTGTCCAAGATGGTGGAGGTCTGTGTGGTCCAGAGAACCACTACCAGCATCAGAAGTTATAAAGTATTTATTAAAAAGAAAATGTTAATAAGCATGCTTTAGCACAGCACCAGACTGAGCAAGGGATTGAAAATAAATTGGTAAAATGAAATTCCTCTGTCCCTCTCTCTGTATATGCCCTATCAGATGTTAAAAATAGGACAAGCTCCTTAGCTTAGGATATTACAGATCTCTACAGAGTCACCATTACCTTGAAGCTTTTTGTAGCTCTTCAGGTAACCACCTGGTCAATGGCCGCCTCCTTCAGACCTCAGCTAAGAGTTCTGTCTTCTCTGATGGACTGAGCACCAAAAAGAGCTTCCTTCTTGCTCTCCTGAGGTTTATTACCTCAATTTTCCCTACTCACTGACCAGGTCAGGCCACTTCAGAGAAGCTTGTCCTGAAGTCTATAGAATTTTCCTTCTTGAAGCCTCTCTAATATTTAATTCCTCCACGTCACTGTTCCGTGCTTGAAGGGGGGGGAGATTGACCATCCCATTGTCTCTAGCTAGACCTGTTAGCATTTCTTAAAAGGTAGCTGAGGTGACCCTGGAAAACCATTGACTGATTTCCTCCTCCCTGTCTTTTAAAACTCAGAGTGAAGGGTTTTTTTTTGTTATGTCACCCCGAGAAGCGGGGGGGGGGGGGGAGCATTTCTTCACAGTCTTCCATTCAAGTACTAACCAGGGACAAACCTACCTAGCTTCCAAGATCTGACAAGATCGGGCTAGCCTGGGCCATGCAGGTCAGGGCATTGCTGGTGAAGGATGCAGAAAATCAAGTGATGTAATCAAATGAAGAGTTGGGTCTAACCAGGTTTTCCATGGGTGAAAAAGGGAGGAAGGGGATCCCTTTGATCACCAAAAATACTATGATGGGCATTATGGGACTGCATGGATTAACCTGTGTGTGTATGTGTGTGTTTGTATATAATGTATTTTATTAACTATTAGTTTTTATGTATTTCATTGCATTTTAATGTTGTTTACATTGGAAGGTATCTTAGATTCCTATGAGGTAGAAAACAGAAGAAGGAGAGATTGGATTTCTACCCTGCCCTTCACTACCCAAAGGTGTCTCAGAGCGGATTACAAACTCCTTTCCCTTCCCCTCCCCACAACAGACACCCTGTGAGGTAGGTGGGGCTGAGAGAGCTCTTGACAGAAACTGCTCTTTTTCAAGAACAGCTCTTCTCAGAACTATGGCTTGCCCAAGGTCATCCAGCCAGGTGCAAGTGGAGGAGTTGGAAATCAAACCGGGTTCTCCTAGATTAGAGTTCGCGCACTTAACCACTACCAGGGCTCTAGTCGGGGGGGAGCTCTCAGGTACGGAGCTCCGGAAGAGAACCTCTAGGGGGCGGGGCGGTCACGTGGTGAAGCCCCGCCCCCTTCTTTACCCCGCCCTCTGCTTCGATCCTCATTCCGTTTGGGAATGAGGATGAAGCAGGAGGGTAAGTAGCCGGGCCTTCTGACACACTTCCGGTGATGTCAGGGGGTGTGGCCTTCTGTCACTTCCGGTGATGTCAGGGGGCGTGGCATATGCAAATAAGTTATGCTAATGAGTTATGCTAATGAGCTCCGGCAGCTCTTTTTCTACAACAAGACCCCTGACCACTACACCAAACTGGCTCAAAGTCAAATAATAAATATTTAATTAATAGGCAAAAGCCATGCCGGGTTGCTAACTGAGTTCTCCAGGAATTGTAACTATCCCCCATTGATAAAATGTTAAATTCTGTAGGACAGTGCATGACTGATACACTGTCATTTGGCTGTCACCAAATGCACTTGACTTTGCTTGTAAACTGAGCAGAGCCTTGCTATTCCCAGGGTCACTCCAAACAGTGAAATCCATAAATACTGTCTCTCACTAGTGAAACAACCAATTTTCCTGTAAAATTTAATGATGTAATACTTATAATGGTGGCACAGTGGGGGTAAAAAAGGCTGGAGATGGCCTCACATGGTCAGGTCTTGCACTGCAAATATGTGAAACTGCAAGTCATTCTAGGGCTCCCAGCCTTCACTCTATGGTGGGAGGCCTCCTGCTGCCAGCCCTCGTTTCTTGTTGCCCCTCTGAGCAGCAGCAGGAGAAAAATAACAATAAAAAAACCCCAACTGTGACATTTGCTATGCTGCTATCAGAGAGTTTTACCATAGAATTTATGGCTATTCCTAGAGCTACCCTACATCACTTCTGGCTTTCCCCTGGAAGTGACATAGTGACATAGGTGACATTGCACCCATTGTCCTCCCCCAACCCTCCACCCAGTTGCCAGGCACAGCCTGCAACTCTAACCTCATTATCAGTACAATCTGTTTTCCGATCTATTATTTCCAATTTATACAAAAAGGGCTTGGACTGTTTAAACTGCAATTCAGTATGAGCTGCGGGGAGATCACCCATCACTAAGTAAGACGGCACACAACTGACATAACACATGGGTGAGTGTTCCCAATTAGGGGCATTAGGAGAACAAATGCAAGCCAGGGCTGCCAACCGGTGAATGTTTCTGACTCGACTCTTTAAATCTGCCTTCTGTGTGGTTGTTGCGAGGATAAGAATTAAGCAAATAGCCCAGATCCAGAAAATGCATGTATACTTCTGCAGAGGCAACAGTGATATACAGCATCCATGAACCTCTGCTAACGATTTTCCAATCATGCTTTAGTTAAACGTTCCTGAGGGGCTGTTCTGTTGTTCTCATTTATTTGTTTTACCCCATAATTGTCTTCCATCTTTGTCTTTTTAAGACAATGAGGACTAAAAAGCCGCTCATAATTGAATTCGGGGAAGAAATGGTACCATGCGGATTGATGCCAGCCTTCCCCTGAGATAATAACATGGTGAGCATAAGAATACAGCGGAAGGATCATGTATTTTATTATGAGAAGTACCATGCAGAACAACGGAGAAATTACCGAGAATTGCTCAGCTACAGTATACCAATATGGGCATGCAGCTTTGCAGCATGAGTTATGCGCAGTGATTATTTTCATAGGAACATTGCAAAAATACCAAGCCATTTTGGATGAGTACTACCAGATCCTCATAAATGTGTGTTACCAGAGAAAGTAATATTGGTTTTAAGTAGAAAATGAGCCTCTTGCTGATATGTCTGTTTTGGATGGCACAGACTGGGGAGAAGGCACTCAGATCCTTCAGATAACATAGTTGTTATTGCTGTTTAAGGGGAAAAAAAACATGCTGCTCTGCTTTAATCTATTTTCATGCCGGGGGTGGGGGTGGGGATGGCCCTGAACAATACAAGGAACACAAAACTTTTGGCCTCCAATGGATCTCATCACAAAGACGTCCAATGATTTCTCTTCCTATGGAGTGGTCAAAACGCCACCGTGTGTTCTCTGTAGGACTCCTTCAGAAGTTTCAGTTGGCATGAAACACAGAGACCAATTTCACACCAGAGCTGCACCGCAGTCGCACCTCCCTTTGCTCCGCTTCTATTGGTCAATTTCCCACTTGAAGTGGCACGGCCGCATTTTGACTCACAGCTTTGCCCTATTTTTTCCACGGTTTTGTGATCCTATTTTTTGAGGATCACGAAATTGCGGGGGAAATCGGGTGAAGCCGCGGGTCAAAATGTGGCCGCACGGCTTCGAGTGGGAAATTGACCAATAGAAGCAGGGCAAAAGGAGGCGCAACTGCGGCACAGCTCTTGTGTGAAATTGGTCAGAAAGAAAATTGTAGACTGGCACAAGCTACAGAGAACACATCTTGCAAGTTCTGAGATGGCGACAGTGGCTGCCAGTTCATTTCTGTGCCCACACTTAAATGGTTTTGTTTATTTATTTATCAGATTTATACCTCGCCCTCCCAGCCAAGACCAGCTCAGGGCGGCTTACATAAATGAATATAACACATCAATAACAATGTAAACAATCCTAAAATCATCTAAAAACATTCCAGCATTATAAGGTGCTATAGACGTTCGGTAATACTGATAGTAATCATGTTATTAAAAATAGCGGCCATCAGTCAATAATGTATTCTGGTGATCGGCCCTTATGCAGCTGGCACAGGCTGTTGTTAATGGCTCCAGGGGGACAAGGTTCTCTACCATTCAACTATTGGTGGCGGCTACCTCACTTTTCGCCACAATGGGGGCCCAAACAGATTATGGCATCATTCTCCCCTCCCCTCCAACATTTTATATTCACCACAACAACACTGTGAGGTAAGTTAGGCTGAGAGAGTGACTGACTGGCCCAAGTCACCTAGTGAGCTTCCATGGCAGAATCAAACCTCTCAGAACTAGGCCCACTCATGGTTAGAGGGCTCAGAACTGGCCCTCTAATCACTAAACCAGGGCTCTGATCATAAACAGAAGTTGCCGCGGGATGCTCACGGATGCCAGGCGGATTTAACGGGCATGATCCCACCAGCACATCTGGCAAGCATCGTGCACCCGTTGGCAAGCCATCGCATCCCGCCAAAGATTCGTAGTTCAAAGCTACTGCAGAAACACCAGTATTATCCGCTTGTGACGGGCCACAGATGGACGTCCTCCATCTGATCACTCCAGCGCCGCATGAAGCATGCCGGAAACGTGCACTGACAAAATGCTACCCCCGATTCCCTGCCGTCACATCTGATCGCGTTCAACCAGGTCACAAGTGCGCCACACCTTCCCCCCCGCATTCTCTGGCCAGTGTGACCGGTACCCAGGGGTGTCAAACTCATTTGTTACAAGGGCTGGATCTGACATAAATGGGACTTTGTGGGGCCAGGCCATGCGTGTCATAAAATGTAACACCAGGTAGCAGAGACATAAACTTTATAAATGATACAAACACAATTAAAATATTTTTTACTTCAAATACAAATATGCTTAAAACTCTTGCAATGTTTTGTTTATTTAACCGTCTTTGATAACTGACATCTCCCAAACCTCCCCCCTCTCCCCAAAGAAGATGTCTGCCTAAAATGGAAAGATGCAGGAATAGTGGGATTTGGCAATGCAATTTTTAAAATGAAGACATCAAAAAAAAAAGGACAAGGATCACAGCAGAAACTAAAAAATAGAAAATGCTCTGAACCTAGGAAAATAAAATGGCTGGGCACTGCAAGCTTCTCCCCTCCCCTCCCCTCCCCCCAAAGGTATACTCAGACTGGCAGTTGCTCTCCAGTGTAATGTTCTCCTTTGGCTGTGGGTTCCCAGGTTAGAGTACTCACTCAGGCACCCAATCTGTGGTCCATTCAGCAGAGAGAAGCTGGCTCAAAACATCAACCCTGTATTTGCAAGGAGACAACTCCAGCAAGCAACAGCTTCAACTATATAAACACTGGAAAGTGAAACTACTTGAGCTCCACTCAGTTGCAGGACAGACAAAGTTGCAAAGTGTCACAGGAGCTCGACGATGACCTGTCGCTGTCCTCGTCACTCGAGCTCCCTATGCCGCTGAGACCAGCCATGGTGCCCTTCCCCTCTTGGCAAGAAGGAGTAGTGAGGCCTCAGACACCTGGACGGGGGAGGGAGGTTACGTCACCTTCCCTAACCACCTGTCCCTGCTGGATGAGGTGCCCTCTCTCTCAGCTTCACCCCGTTATCCAGGAGTCATTCCTGGCCTCTTCTCCTTCTTCCCTTTTATACCCTCCTCCCATCTCCCAGTGTGCCTCCTTCCTCCCGGTGCTCCATCCTCCCCCTGGCCCCACCCCCTACAAAGCCTCAGATGCAGCTCCAGGGGTGGGGGCCTCCCAGCTTCCGTTCCTCCCATCCCGGGCCTTTAAGCTCTGCTGTGGGGGGGGGGTGCCCTCGCACTGGGCCATAGGCCCAGAACGGTCATTTCTCTCCCAGTGCGCCGCAATGCAGCTGTGCCGAAAGTTCTCTCCGGGGGCCTGGCAGGGGGCAGCGTTGGCATCGCCGATACCCTTCCTGCTGCCCCTGGCTCCCTCCCGACCTCCCGCCTCCCGGGTGAGTGTTGGGGGAATTGGGGCCACGTCGACGATCCTCTCTGGGGGCCTGGCGGGGGTTGGCGTAGGCGGCGGTGATGCCTGCCTCGCTGTCCCCGGCTCCCTCCTGGCTTGTCTTGCCTTTCGGGTAAGTGTCGGAGGACTCATAGGGCGTCCCTTGTGCCCCGTGAGGGTGCTGCTGTGTCTTGCCATGGGGGGGGGGTTGGGAGTCCCTTCCTCGGGACACAAAGAAAATGCGGAATGGACCCAGGTCCAGACATACTATTCTGGGACTGGAATGACAGCCACGAGAGTGAAATGACAGTCCCTGGAAGTAACAGAAGCATTCTAGGATTGGAATGAAGACCCCCAGAGTGGAATTCCATTCCCAGAATGCTGCTGCTACTCCCAGGGACTGTCATTCCACTCTGCGCCCTGTCATTCCAGTCCCAGAGCACTGTTTCTATTTTTGGAAACAGTCCCAGAGTAGTTTATCTGGGTGCAGAGACCTTAATGGAAAAATCCACTCTGTATTTTCTTTGTAACTTTGCAAGCCCAAAAGAGCTTCCTGCAAGCAGGCAAAGACAAGTCGGAGGGAGCTGGGAAATTCGGCAACCTCAGGCTTCAAAGGGTGAGGACAGGAGGGGGAAGAAAAGAGCCGTGGGCCTGATTAAAGCCATGGGCAGGCCACTTCCAGCCCCTGAGCCTTACGTTTGACACCCCTGCACTAAACTATGTTTTATCTCTCTTTTGTAGACCTGAATGATCTAGTAGTGGGGTACTTTAAAAGAATGATTTGCTCCTAGGGTTGCCAGGCTGAGACTGACAACTGGCTGGATGATGGGGGCTGGAGCGTCCAGGGGACATGGTGTGGAGGGGCATTGTTGCCAATGCAATGACATCACTCCTGTCGAATACTCAAAAGTGACAGTGGTAGCTTTTGGAATCACCAGAACTCACTGTGAACTCACTATCCCTAGTAAGAGGAGAACACAGACATTGTGAGCATTTCAAAAACTTGGAGGGATGAGTATAATACATACATACATACATACATATTTGATTTCTATACCGCCCATGACCCCCAATGGGTCTCAGAGCGGTTTACACTGAACTACTTTCGGTAGTTTTTATTACCTGACTAGGGCCACAATTTCTCAGGGGGGGGGTTGCCTAGCAGTACCCATGCGGCGTATCTCCTCCGGCGGTTTCTGACGTCGCTCCCGGCGTCTCGGGCAGGCTGGCGACCATCCCAGGCAGGCTCTGATGTTTCTCTTCCGGCGCGCTTTGCTTCAGACTGCAGCTTCCGGCTGTGCGTCCCATCGGGCTCCTGCCGTGCTGCATCGTCTCGCAGTTGCATCGCCCCGACTCCGCCTCTACTGCTCTGGTCGTCACCCTCGGTTCGCCGGATGCCGCCATGTTCTTTTCACCGCCGCTTTTCTCGCCGCCACAGCTGGGACGGGGGACGGGAGCTCACTCCGGCCACGGTGGGGATTCGAACAGCCATTATGGCTGTTCACTACAGATGCTACTAGCAGGTGTTGTACTGTCTGCGCCATCGCTCCCTGAATCAGTGGGATTCAGTGATTCCTGGATATAAATTATATTGGAAGGATAGGAAGGGAAGGGTTGGAGGTGGAGTGGCTCTGTATGTCAGAGAGGGTATACAGCAGTGTTCCCTCTAAGCTGAGTTAGTGTGAGCTAGCTCACAGTTTTTTAGCCTCCAGCTCACACATTTTTGTCTGAGCTCAGGAAGGATGGCTCCAGAGCAAACTAAGTTATGCAGCGGCCAAATCGCTTGCTCACAAGTTTAATGCCAGTAGCTCACA
>NW_015165835.1:806583-806838 GCF_001447785.1 Gekko japonicus | reverse complement strand
ATTGCCCAAAGCTTAGAGAAACAAAGGTTAGAGGATGATTTAAAAGTAGCAAAAGAATTAAGGAAAGCAGCTAGATGAGATAATTGTGTTGTAATGGGTGATTTTAACTCCCCACAGATTGATTGGGTCAATATGTGTTCAAGTCAGGAGAAAGTGATTAGGTTTCTAGATACTCTCAATGACTGT
Source organism: Gekko japonicus (assembly GCF_001447785.1). Taxonomy (NCBI): domain Eukaryota; kingdom Metazoa; phylum Chordata; class Lepidosauria; order Squamata; family Gekkonidae; genus Gekko; species Gekko japonicus. The sequence goes on along the minus strand of NW_015165835.1, from coordinate 806,652 downwards.
GCCGTGGAGCAGATGGTCACTGAGTTTAACATTTATGTAAATAGGGAACTGCCCCAAAGGACCAACACA
>NW_015165835.1:805695-805972 GCF_001447785.1 Gekko japonicus | reverse complement strand
AGTGATGTCATAATAGGGCGAGTCGTATTTAAAAACTGGTTAATTAACAGGAAACAGAGAGTGAGTATAAATGGGAAGTTTTCACAGTGGAAGGTGGTAAGCAGTGGGGCGACACAGGGCTCAGTATTAGGCCCAATGCTTTTTAACTTGGTCATTAATGATTTGGACTTGGGAGTAAGCAGTGAAGTGGCTACGTTTGCGGATGACGCTAAATCATTCAGGGTGGTAAAAACCAGGGAGGACTATGAGGTGCTCCAGAGGGATCTTTTGAGGCTGG
>NW_015165835.1:805442-805678 GCF_001447785.1 Gekko japonicus | reverse complement strand
AATGAGGTTCACCATGGGCAAGTGGAAAGTAATCCACATCAGAGCCTAAAATTCAAACTATAAGCACACGTTAATGGGGTCTGAACTGGTTGTAACTGACCAGGAATCTTGGAGTCATGGTAGATAACTCACTGAAAATGTCGACTCTGTGTGTGACTGCAATAAAAAAAAAGGCAAATGCTATGTTGGGGATTATTAGGAAGGGAACTGAAAACAAATCAGCCAGTATTATAATG
>NW_015165835.1:793010-805369 GCF_001447785.1 Gekko japonicus | reverse complement strand
TATATATAGCATTGGAAAAGGTGCAAAAAGGGCAACAGAAATAATTAATGGAATGGAACACTTTCCCTATGAAGAAAGGTTAAAGAGGTTAGGGTTCTTTAGCTTGGAGAAATGATGGCTGATGGATGACATGACAGAGGTTTACAAAATTATGCAAGGGATAGATAAGGTAGAGAAAAAGTACTTTTCTCCCTTTCTCACAGTACAGGAACTCATGGGCACTCAATGAAATTGATGAGCCGTAGGTTTAGAACAGATAAAAAGAAGTACTTCTTCACCCAAAGAGTAATTGACATGTGGGAGGGCTTCTGGAGTGCTAGCCACACTGGTAGACCTCCTGATGACACTTGGGTTTTGGCCTACTGCAGAGGTTCTCTGGGATTTTGATTCTGTTCTGCTGGGCTCTTGCTTTTTTGCTGGGGTTTTTTTTTCTCCATTGGAAACAATGGAGGATGGGAGTGTCTTCTTTTGTGGGGAGTGTAACTCGGACACTGTAAATCCAGTCCTCACCAAACTTGGAGGGCAGGTAGAGGAGAGCCAGCCAGAGATCCCCTGCACATTTTGTTATGGTCAGAGAACTCTCACAAATAGGGGTGCCAAGTCCCCAATCAGGATGAGGGAAGCCCTGCCCCAAATTCCCATTTTCCTGGCACTGCATGGAACACTGGTGGGGGGAAATTAAAAATTAAAACAAAATAAATGCACTTGCATCACCCAGTCGATGATGTCACTTCCAGGGAATACCTGGAAGCAACGGTGATAGCTCTAGGATTCACTGTCAATTCCTAGACCTACAAGTGTCACTTCTGGGTATTCCCCAGAAGTTGCATCACTGTATGGACAACATCAGTGAGTTGTTGTTGTTGTTGTTGTTGTTTGTTATTATTGTTGTTGTTATTTTCATTTACCACCTGCTGGTGCTCCAAGTAGCAGCAGGGAACAGGAACTCAGGGCAGGGGATGCCTTGCCCTGAGCTTGGTAACCTCCTTCTATATAAGCCCGCCCACCAGTCAGTCATCCTTAATGGATGTGCTCAGAATCTTTGATGGCTCTCAATTGTCTTTGATGGCTGTGCTCAAAATGTCCCCACATTCCCAAGTGAGGTGTGTGGATTCAAGGGAGAAGGCCTTCTTTGCTGTCATGCCTCAACTTTGTATTTCTTAGGCCATGGATCTGATTGTGTGTTGTTACTGGAATGGCAACTGGCTTTCTTTGTGTGGTTATCAAAGTGTCTTGGCTTAGGCTGCCACAGAGATCCATGCCTTCTTCTGCAGAAACTCATGGGTTAGGGATCATCAATATAAGCTGCTTACCTTCAGTCCATTGCACCATGAAGACCCATACAGGAGAAGAATTTTTAGTCCCCTCCCCATAACAACAGCAGTTATTCATGAGTGTAGGAGAAAACTGACAAGCCCTGAGAAAACAGAAAGTAACTATTCAGCCTGGAAGGAGAGGAAAGACATTAATTTCAAAGGGGCGTGAACCCTGAGAAGCCTCACTAGTGCTTAGATCACCACATAGGACAATCTGGCACTGAAATTCCATTTTAAGTGGAGGGAGGGAATGACACAAGCAACAGAGAACCTTCGGAATCCAACAGGGCAACCACAATGTCATAGGGAAACCATGCAATTGCAGATTAAGCGGCTAGTGTGGGAGCAGCCAAAGTATAAATAACTTAAAAAATACAGATATCACAAAACGTCCAGCACTCTGTGACAATTTTCTATAATTAATATTGTCTCCATAAATTAAATTACACCATGTCAAGTAATTTATCAGTATTACTCATTTTTTATGTATAGTCTATGTTTGATCTACTCTTAAACTAGCTTTTATAGGCTATTAGCTTCACTGCCGTTGTAATTTCCTAGATCTTCAGCTCCCATTCATCTTTGGTTGGGAATCCCCCCCCCCCTTATTCCAGTGTTGGAGAACAGCTAGTCTAGCTTTAGTAATCAGACTCATGGTTATTTATTAATACTGTTTATGTATTATCATGCTTGTATTCCTCTGTCACCAGTGTCTCAACCAATCCAGGTTGCCAACAGGGCAGGAGAAAAATCTCTTGTCCTGTTAATGGATGTTAAAGTGTGGAAATGGACTGCTAAAGATTTTCATGATATGGAGGTAAATATCATCACCTGGTAAATAAAAGCCCATTAAGCCTGTATTAAATGGACAGGATTTTTTTTCTCCACCAGACAGTTGACAACCCCCTTTTAAGACAAATAATTGTCCAATTCAGAGTGGCGGATAGCTCTTGTCTAGTTATATCAAATGTTCCTTCCCAAATGGGAACACATAGGCTAAGTTCAGACTGGCAGTCTGCCCCGATATAGTCGCATGCGAGGAACGTTTCACAAGCGGATTAAAGGGGCTGTTCACACAGGCACATCTGTCCGGTGTTCCCCACCTGTATTCAACCCATCTTGTAGCGCTTGCCTCCCGGGTTTAAAAGCTATCTGGTGAAAGTGGTAGCAAACCCTGGAGAGCCCATTTATCCCGCTTAATTCTGCTTCCCAGAAGTGTGAACGCTAACCGCTAAAAGCCGGGAACAGCCCGTGTTAATAATGTGTGCTGGCTGTTTACGCTGACTGACCTCCTAGCCTCAGTCTGGCATGAGGAAGGTGCAGGTGATTGCCTTGAAGAGGGGGTAGTGATGTGGCCGGATGTGCCTATGGCCCACAGTGGCCGGATCCTGCCCTATTTGCCACTGTGCCTATGCGTCTGCCACGAGGAAAACACAACTTACAGCTGAGTCTCTGGGCCAACAGTGTGAACGCTCCCTCTCACCTCCTCCCGGTATAAGAACATAAGACAACATAAGAGATGCCAATGTTGGATCAGGCCAAAGGCCCATCCAGTCCAACACTCTGTATCACACAGTGGCCAGAAATACTCTTTGGGTGAAGGAGGTCCACCAGTGGGGCCAGGACATTAGAAGCCCTCCCACTGTTGACCCCCCCAAGCACCAAGATGACAGAGCATCACTTGCCCCAGAGTCCCTATCTATACCTTGTGGCTAATAGCTACTGATGGACCTCTGCTCCATATGCTTATCTAATTCCCTTTTGAAGCCGTCCATGCTTGTAGCCGCCACCACTTCCTGTGGCAGTGAATTCCAAGTGTTAATCACTCTTTGGGTGAAGAAGTACTTCCTTTTATCCGTTCTAACCTGACCGCTCAGCAATTTCATGGAGTGCCCACGAGTTCTTGTATTGTGAGAAAGGGAGAAAAGTACCTCTTTCTCTACCTGCTCTTTCCCATGCATAATCTTATAAACCTCAATCATGTCACCCCTCAGTCATCATTTCTCCAAGCTAAAGAGCCCTAAGCGCCTTAACCTTTCCTCATAGGGAAAGTGTTCCAACCCTTTTATCATTCGAGTTGCCCTTTTCTGCACTTTTTCCAAAGCTATAATATTATTTTTAAGGTGTGGTGACCAGAATTGCACACAGTATTCCAGATGTGGTCACACCATTGATTTATATAGGGGCATTATGATATTGGCTGATCTGTTTACAATACCCTTCCTAATAATCCCCAGCATAGCATTGGCCTTCTTTATTGCAGTCACACACTGTCTCGACATTTTCAGTGAGTTATCTACTACAGCTCCCGCATCAGTCCACACAGTGTGACCGGGAAAACCTGGAACAGTTTGTTCCGGCTCTTTTTTGCAACGACTCCCTCCCGCTTCAAACTGCCAGTCTGAACTTGGCCATAAAGTCTTATATAAATATAGGCCACTTTCTACACTCTAAAAATGTCAGCTTGTGGAGGTCTGATGATTCAGCTTGTGCCTATTCAAAGGTGAACGTCTAAAGAAGAATTTTAAAATTTAGAGACTAGAATTCCAGATTCCCTGCAAAATTAATAACAATTATGTGCAATAATAAACATGGACAAGGGCTTATTCTAGGCGTTGAGTTTCCTCAACAAAATATTAAGCATTCCTTTTTTTTTGCCCCCATTCTTTCCTGGAGCTCTTGGGTTGGATCCTGCCCCCCCCCCCATGACAGCATATTCTTCCATCACAAGTTACCTTCTCCTGAAGCTGGAGGTCCTTCCACTAGCAGAACAACCTCTTGAAGGGGGTGGGGGGTCACTTACACCAGAGAAAGATGTTGCCAATAGTAAAAGCATAGGATCCAACCATGAGAAAATGAGATTTTCAGGCTCATTCATCATTCCTGGCCTGGCTTTTTGGTAATTAGACAGTTTCCATCCATAGATATTTCTCCATATTTGGACCTCCAAGAGGCTTTTGACAAGGTCCTTTACCAAAGACTACTGAGTAAACTTAGCAGTGATAGGATAAGAGGATGGGTCCTCTTATGGATTAAAAACTCATAAAACAACAGGGCACAGAGAGGAGGGGGGAATAATACAGTATACATGAGATAGAGAAAGTGGATAGGGAGAACTGTATCCCCCTCTCCCATACTAGTGGAATTCAAGGGCACCTACTGTATTTGAAGGGGAGAAGATTTGTGTTGGACAAATTACTCCTTTATTCAATGAATAATTAAATTGTGGAACTCACTGCCAGTAGATATAGTGATAGCCAATAGTATAGATGTCATTAAAAGGAGATTAGACAGATTCATGGAGGATGTGTCCACCAATGGTTATTAGCTATGGTGAGTAAATAGAATCTCCACAGTCAGAGGCAATAAACCTCTAAATACCAGTGCTACAGAGCAGTATCAGAGAAAGGTCTTGGCCTTCCAGGGCAACTGGTTACCCACTGTTATTTATTGACCTATGCCTCACAATTTGTTCCAGACACACTGGATCTACTTGCCTTAGCACGGATCTCTTGCTTGATTGTACAGAATCAGGTTCATGATAATTACTCCTTTCTCTAGCCTCTTTAGCAGAAAGACCAAAGCTGAACTAGTAAGGATAGTGTTTTTGGTGCTGTGAAACCACAGCCCTCCTAGAAGTGTTGTTCAATGGTTGTTCAATGGTTGTGTTAAGAAAGTAGCTATAGTTCAGGAATGTATTAAACTTTTCAATTTCCTTCCACATATATTTTTTCTGTACTTCATCACTGTAGGCAGCTGACTGTGAGATGTGAATGTTCTGTCCATGGGTTTTATCTCTGATGACCCATTGGCAAACGTATATCATGAACACATGAAGCTGCCTTATGTCGTTATACAGAGACCATTGGTCCGTCAAAGTCAGTATTATCTACACAGACTGGAAGTGGCTCTCCAGGGTCACATCACACACTGCCTGGTCCTTTTAACTGGAGATGTTGGGGATTGAACCTGGGACCTTCTGCATGCCAAGCAGATGCTCTACCACTGAGCCACAGCCCTTTCCTAAGCCCTTCCCTACATTCATCACTTAATGAAGATGCATACATGATCAGTTCTTTTTTGTTGCTATTGTTGGCAAGACAACCCTTTCCTAAAGGTAAAGGTTCCCTTGCTCGAAAGCCAGTCGAATCTGATTCTAGGGTTGTGGTGCTCATCTTTGTTTCAAAGCCAAAGAGCCAGCGCTGTCCAAAGACGTTTCTGTAGTCATGTGGCCGGCATGACTAACACCAAGGCGCATGGAACGCTGTTACCTTCCCACCAAAGTGGTACCTATTTATCTACTTGCAATTTCTTGCTTTCGAACTGCTAGGTTGGCAGGAGCTGGAACTAGAGACTGGAGCTCACTCCGTCATGCAGCACACTCAGGTCTCGAACTGCTGAACTACCGATCTTCCACAGCCTGCAGTTCAGTGTCTTAACCACTTGAGCCACCGCAGCTCCTTTCCTATAAGCACTCTAATATAGAACGTTGGTGGTCCATGGTAGTCCAGCCACACTGTGAGAGGAGTATCCCATTGGCCTTTAGTCAGCATCATGTTTGGTATGCGCCTCCCTGATCTGCTCTAGTCTGCCAGCTGGAAGAGGCCAGATTTGGTAGCCGGCAAGGCTCCGATCTGCATCCTTAATTCATCCAAGGAGCATCTTCCCAGCATCGGTAGCAACAATATTTGTTGATAGCCTCATGCTTCTGCTATGCATCTCTCTGCTTCCATGCATTATTGAAGACTGATTATTTAGCAGCCATTATTACCATGTATCATTTCTACAGAGCACAACATTAATCAAGGCGGGGACAGTAGAGGACAACTTCAGTACAGGCAAAAGCACAGTCGAGTGTCAAAGCATTCAGCACTAAAGATGTGTGGTGCATATAGCGGGGGAAAAGCATCACACATCTTTAGTTATTGATTTCGAAAGCAAATTAATTTTTAAACTATCTTAATCAAGACAAGAATGTGTTTGTCAAGACTATTACCAGGCTATTGGATAATAAGATTTGAAAATGGCATTTAAATGACATTTTGATGTTATGATATGTACTTCCTTATTTATTAAATTAATTTTTAATTGAGTTCTGAATTATGTCACACACCTGGATTACCTTGTGAATATTATTTGAGGAGGGTAGGGTAGATAACTGAATAGCATAGTCATTTAAATTAAAAACAGTTTCATCGGAACACTACATAACTAAAAATGAGATGATTCAGTACCTTATGCAAGCCTCCTACCCTTTTATGTGTAGTGGTTAATTGTGTGGACTCTAACCTGGGAGAACCGGGTTTGATTCCCCACTCCTCCACTTGCACCTGGCTGGATGACCTTGGGCAAGCCATAGTTCTGATAAGAGCTGTTCTTGAAAAAGAGCAGTTTCTGTTAAGAGCTCTCTCAGCCCCACCTACCTCACAGGGTGTCTGTTGTGGGGAGGGGAAGGGAAAGGAGTCTGTAAGCCACTCTGAGACACCTTTGGGTAGTGAAAGGCAGGGTATAAATCCAATCTCTTCTCCTTCTCCTTCTTCTTATAATTTCAATAATACATTAATCTGCTGACCAGAAGGGATAACTCTCTTGTCAGTGAGATATTCTATGACCGGTTCCCAGGTTTTCTTGTAATCAAAATGTCCCCACACCAAGGGAGAGTCATAAAAAGGGGTTATTGCTCCTATAAATTTACTTGCCAGTTACGAAGTCCGGGACCCAACCCAAAGGGGACTTCCACTTTTTAGCTATGGCCAATCTAGCCACAGCCACCAATGTCGGAATAAAATGTTTCCCGTTGTTTTGGAATCTGTAGGTCTGCCCAAAAATCTAGTAGGAGAAATTCTAGTGAATATGGAACAAAAAAAGGTCACAAGTCCACACATCGTCTTATGAACTTCTTTCCAGTCTTCAGAACTCAACTTCACACTTTCTCCACCGGTTTCAGAAGAGTAAGAATTAAACAAACTTAGTCTCTGTGCAATGGACATGCTCAGCTCACTCTAGTTGTTATTTGTAGTAGAGGGGAAGGGCAAGGATGATCCTCTGGAACATGAGGCAGGAACCACCTCAGTCAGTATACGAAGCAACCTGATCCTTAATAGATCAGGGGAATGATCGTCTAGGACTAGGTCTGGAGCCTGGGCGGGCTAGTAGATCTGACTAGTGCATGCAATGCTCAGGTAGCATCCACAACACAAAGCATCTTTTCCCAGTTTAGGCTAGTGTTCTAGCTGCAGCCCCACCCAACTCCCTTTGACTGAGGTCAATCTTATCACATTTACCAAACCTTTGGGGAAAAAATACATAGGACAGCTTCCAAAAAAAACCGTATTCAGAGAATCAGCCAATTCAGAACTCAGCATGCAGTTTGCTCATGGAGACTTTCTAAGCATATCTTGTGATGTCAAAAGAACTTCAGTTGTTTCCTATTTGTTTCTGGATACCATTCAAAATGCCGAGTTTGACCTGTAAAATTCTAAAAAAAAGTTTTGGACTGGGCTATATGAAATACCACCATCTCCCATATGAGCCTACCTGTTGTTTAAGATCAGGTTCCAGTGCTCTACTCCAGGTGCTTTGGTTGCCATAGATTGGCTTGGTGGCAATGCTCCCACTAAGCTGTGGAGTCTCGCGAGCAAAAATTCTACTTTGTGAGCTACTGGTATTAAAGTGGTGAGCAAGCGATTTGGCTGCTGCATAAATTAGTTTGCTCTGGAGCCATCCTTCCTGAGCTAAGACAAAAATCTGTGAGCTGGAGGCTAAAAAACTGTGAGCTAGCTCACACAAACTCAGCTTAGAGGGAACACTGGTGACAACCGGAGATAAGGAATACCTTTCCCAGATAATTTGGATGGAACCCACTCTATTGTCTTTAATCATGAGACATTTTATTTTCCAGATCTTTTAGTGGATAATGTGGGTTTTTATCCTTCTAAAAAGTTATAGGATCATGTGAAGCAGGTAGCAACATTTCAAGACCTGAACATGTTCAGAGACCCAATGCAGTGTGCACAGCAAATCTGTATGGTCTGCACAATGTTTATACACTAAACCATAAATTGATGTTTCACTGACCTGGAATGAATTTTACCAAACAGAGTCAGTCCTGAAAAAAAAGTAGGTTAAATGCTGTGGAAGATGCTCTTTTTTAAATGTATCAAATCCAGCCAAAACATACTTTGCTCCAGGCAAAAAAGAAATGTGATTTATTTGGAAAGTGTTTATGTAGCGAATGCAAGGAGAATGCCACTCCAGTGCCTCACTGACCCTACAGAATACCACACATATAATTAAAATGTGTTTTCCCCCCTCCCAGGTTAATGGTTACATATGTGTGTTTGGATGAAATTTAAACCAACAAGGCTGCATTTTAGAATCAGTAATGTACATAACAGAGAGACGAGAGAGAGGACAATCCTTCTAAAGTCCCCTTGTTTCAGGCAGACAATGGATGGCATTTTAATTTTGATCCACTATTGGTACCACTCCCTTTTCCTTTGCTTAGCATTATCCTACTGTGTATGCTTTAGTGCCACCAAAGCAGAGGCTTACTAGCAGCATATTTTTTGTTGTTGCTAGAATGCATTGTGCTTGATATTGCTTTGACCTGAAGGACTCTTGATGAGGGTAAAGTTGCATTCAAGGTTCCCAAAAATATACTGTTGGTTTGCAGCCCTAGTGCCAAGAGGAGGGGCAAGTCAGGCATCAAGACAAGAGTCCCTCCATAGGTAAAGATAAAGGTTTCCCTTGCTTGAAAGCCAGTCGAATCCAACTCTAGGGATGTGGTGCTCATCTCCATTTCCAAGCCAAAGAGACAGCGCTGTCCAAAGACGTTTCCATGGTCATGTGGCCAGCATGACTAGATGCCGAGGTGCACGGAACATTGTTACCTTCCCACCGAAGTGGTACCTATTTTTCTACTCCAACTAAATACTAACTCTGTATACAGTTTGCTTGACATGATACACACTTAGTTTTCAGAAAAATGGGAAAATAGACCACAACTTTATTGATTACAGCTGTAGTATGGTTTGGCACAGCATGGGGTACTAGATCCTGTGAGCGAATGGTGAGTGGGGGTGGCACAGTGCCTAAGCTATTGGGTGGGTGGATCTCTGAATACGTATACCTTGTTCCATTGGGGAAAGAGATAGGCCTTTGGGTAGAGTCTTGAAAAGGAAACTTGTCCCCTTTCAGTGGTAAGTTCATGAAACTGTCTCCAGTCATTGTTTCCAAATTAAAATTAGATCTACATTAGAACAGGGGGTTATTTTTGTCCTCATGTGACAGAAATACTGGTCTTGGTTGCCAAGATGGAGGAGTAAAGAGAGCAAAATGGAGGCCGATGGGAGTGCCATTCCGTGTGTGTTCAGTCGTATGATATTCCTCCAACTGTGCTGTTCCTCCAGCTATGCTATTCATAGTATATGGGGTAGGATTGCCAAATCCAGGTTGGGAAATTCCTGGAAATCTGGGGCTGAAGCCTGGGGAGGGGAGGGGCCTCGGCGGGATATAATGCCACGGAGTTCATTCTTCAGAGCTGCCATTTTCTCCAGGGCAACAGACCTCTGGAGATCAGTCGTAATTCCAGGAGATCTCCTGGCCTCATCTGGAGATTGGCAGCCTCAATATTGAAGTGTCTGCAATGGTTAGAGTATCATACCAGGACTGGGGAAACTAGATTCAGAATCCCGCTTTTCCCTGAAGTGAACCTTGAGTCAATCGTTCTCTCTCGCCTTGTCTACCTCTCAGGGTTATTGGAAAGGTAAATGGTGGAGGAGATCATACTTCTGAGACTCTTGGGGAAAAGGCAGGATACAAATGTGAAATAAGTAAAGTGGGAAGATCAGTCCATCAAAACAGCACCCAGCCACCCACATAACACACAGTAGATCCAGAGACTGTTAGTCAGCAGTCCTGCATGTGACTAGGGCTGCCAAGTCCCCCCGGGGGGTGGGGAAACCCCCGCCCAGGACGCCCATTCCCCAGCGCCGCTGGATCGGGCCCCGGGGGAACCCCACCCCCAAAGCATGTCACAGGGAAGTGATGTAAGCACGTTGGGGACATTGGGGGCAGGGCCACAATCATCCGAGGGAAAACTCTATGGTTTTCCCTCGAATGATTGTGGCCCCACCCCAAATGTCCCCGACATGCTTATGTCAATACCCTGTGATGTGCCTGCGGCGTGCGTGCGTGCTTTGTGCACGCGCGAAGACTCCCAGAGCGAGCCTGGACTCCCCCGCTCCGGGACAGGTAAGGACTTGGCAACCCTACATGTGACATATTTAAATTCCATTGACCTGAACAAGATTTAAGTAGTGTAACTCCTTACAGGCTTTAAGACTAACTGGATCTATCTCTGTACAAGCTTGCAGCCTCTTGAAAACTGATACTTGGTTTGCTATGTTGAAGTTTGACAGTGCAATCCTAAACATGTATACTCAGAAGTAGGTCCCATCAAGTATACATGCTTAGTATTCCACTGCAAAACTTGAGCATAACATTTGAACATCCGAAGAAGAGTGCATGCACCAGAAAGCTTCTATTCGGAATGAAACTTTGTCAGTTATTTTATTTCTTTATAACTTAGATTTATAAATTGCTCAATCCCTGAGTACTCAGGGCTCTGAATGATGAACAACAACAATAAAACCTATCATCCAAACAATTCCAACAATTAAAAAAAAACTGATTAAAACAGTTTCACGGATAACGGTATTCAGATGGCGTTAATACATCTACTTTTTACTAAGTCACCCTCTCGTAGAGGGGTAGGTGGGGGTGTAGTTGGAGAGGGGGGCGGGAGAAGTAGGAAGCGAGTGCCAGCCAAGATAGTGCCTGTCACTGCCCTCAACCAAAGGCCTGGTGAAACATCTCTGCCTTGCATGCCCTGTGGAACTGCATGAGGTCCCACCAGGCGTGGATGTCAGTGAGAGTTGTATGTGTGTGTGTGAGCATTTTATATGAGTATTGTGTGTGTGTGTATGCCTGGAAGTCATAGTTGACTTCTGACAACCCCGAGTGGAGCTTGGACATTTCAGAGAGGTGGCTTGATATTGCCTGTCTCTGCATCCCAGCCCTGGTATTCCTTGGAGGTCTCTCTTCCAAGTACTTGGCAGGGTCGGCCCTCCTTAGCTTCTGAGATCTGAGGACATTGGGCTAGCCTGGGCTACCCAGGACAGGACAACCTTGTTGATCTTTCCTAAATGAAATATCAGTCTTTAGAGGCCTAAAACGAGAAGTAACTGCCATCAAGCCCTGACCTAGATAACAGAAGCTAGCCCAATGTTGCCAGATCTCAAAAGCTAAGCAGAGTTGGCCCTGGTCAGCATTTGGATGGGAGACCATTAAGGAATGCCAGGGTTGCAGCACGGAGGCAGGCAATGGCAAACCACCTCTGAACGTCTCTAGCCATGAAAACCACATGTAGTCATCATAAGTTGGTTGTAACTTGACGGCAAAAAACAAAGACCAGTTCCGTCAATGATCCTTAGTCCCCAGTTAAGTGTGCTTTTTTAGGACAGCAACTTTGGCTTGCTAGGAAAACTCCAGAAGCATTTATTTCTTACACTTATGTTAAACAATGTTGCTTCATTTGTAAAATTGTGCTCTCTCAGGTCTTGTCTTTGAAGAAAGGCAGTCAATGCTGTGTTTAAGAATTTCTTTCTATCACGGTCCCATCTTGTTCAATTATTGAACACTGCAGCCTTTGAATTGAAGTGCAGCGATGTCCCCTTTAAGGCACAGAGGAGCAGCAAAGATGAACTATTTTTTTATCATGCTCTGAAAATGCACTGTACAGAATAATCAACCTTGGACCTTTTATTTGTCTTGAATGCTGTTTAAGAGAAATCTACATATGCAGCAGAATTCTTTGCCATAGGTCTCAGGAAGTTAATCGCTTCATCTTTAAATATCTCAAGCATCTCTGCTGGTTTTAAAAGCTAGAATTATTATTTTTTTTGGTTCACTTTGATATCTTTAAAAAGAAAGCGGAGAGGGTAAATGTTGTCATCTCACCATTTTATGTGCTTTTAAGCA
>NW_015165835.1:781971-792961 GCF_001447785.1 Gekko japonicus | reverse complement strand
CCTGCAGAAAAATAATAATCTTGTCACAGCATAGTTATTGCAGCTTATCATGAGTGAGACAAGGCAGGGAAGAAAAGAGAGTTAACATTGCAACGATTAAAATTAATGGGAAAAGTTGAACTTTATAATGGTTCCCTTTTGGTAGATAGCGTGATTAAAACAGGGTAGGCGTCAAGGCCCCACCGTGCGGGATCCCTTTGATCACTTATGGATTCGCAAGCATAATTCAGTATTCAAAGGGAGAAGTCAATAATGAAATAGTTTTATTTTATATCCTTTTTGTGTGTGTGTGTGGGAGAAGAGGCTAGCCCTCTGATACTTTCTGGAGCTCTTATATTCACTCTGCAGAGTTCTCACAAGAGAATCTATTCATCACATTATTCTCTTTGTGAGCCCACTCTTTTGGCATGTGCACAATTGGGGATGCAAATTAGAAGGGGACACCTCCCCCCCAAAAAAATAAAATAAAGCAGTGGTGGCCACTCCATGTCTCAGCCTTAAATCCTGAAAACGTATTTTCCTTCTCATCTCCTCACTTCCCCATAGTATCCAAAACAGAAATCTCACATCCCCAGATGAGGGATGTACACTCCCCCTGAGAGGATTGCTTGTGATAATTCCCATGGGTGAAGATAACAGAGGTTCTATTTGAGAGAAGTACAGAGGTTAGAAGCATGGCACTTAAAACTTCTCGTTTCTCCCAGATGTTTGTCATGTCTAAGGCTTTTCTCTGCCAGCCCATATTTTACTCCAGGCACAAGAGGGATTGAATTTGGAATCTGTTTAGAGAACTGGGCATGGCCAGTCAAAAGCTAAATGATGGAACGCAGGTGGACTGGGGGATTCCATCAGTCACTATGGAAAGAAATATTGTACAAACTATTTTCAGTCATGATTACAGTGAGTATGTTCCTCCCAAATGATGTATTTTCATTTTTTTAAAAATCTCTGTATGCACACCCTTCATCTGCACATTTTACACATGTGTATTCTGATCTGGCCAGTAGAGGACATTCTTGTGGCTCTGTATCATGGCTAGCTCCTCCAAATGTAAACATGGATGTGCCGGAATTGTCGCAACATCAAGACATTGAAGCAGTGACCACCAGCCCTCCCTCTCTTTCAGGCTGTAGAAGGCCCACAGAGCTGTCAGAAGGGGGGTAAGAGTGGTCAGGAGTGCCAGGCAGGAGTTGACCTACCAGGCATGGTCCTGATCTGATCCATCCCCAGAGCAAGTCAGTATATCAGGGTTACGTGTAAGAACAGGGACTGGACACCGAGGCCCTGTCAAGGTGAAAGGAATGAAAGCACCATCCATCTCTAGACACAAGTGTGGAGAGAAGAACTTCGTATGGAAGCTTTCCAGACATTGGGTTTTAAAATTCCAGATGGGCTTCTTTTGACCACTGAAATGACCATTCCCAGGGTTATGAAATATGCTTAGACAAAAGGATGGGGGCTGAGGTGTAGAGGGGGAATTGAGCAAGACTGAGCAGAAAAACTGGTAGGATACAATCCATTTCTACCAACCTTACCTGGCATGAGGCGGGGCCTATATCTAAGGTCCCTGCCACACGAGGGACAAAAAGAACGGGCAAAGTGCGGCTTTTAAAAGCCACACCAAAATAGGCACACGGCGGCGGGATCATACAGATCCCATGAGCCGCCATGCAATTGCTCCCCGGCACGATCAGATGCCAGGGAGACCGGGGAGGAAGCCACGGGAGGCTGCCAAACTGCGCATGTCTGAGCAGGCACAGTTCGACCAGGACCCGGGGATGCGCTGGCGGAAGAACACGCCGGCGATCCCACGGCCGGCTTTGATGCGGCCGGTCAGAAAGAACCACCTCAGTAGGAGGTTCTTTTTTTGGTGCGGATTATCGCCGGAAGGGCCGGATCGGGGACGGGCACGCAACACTTCCCAGATGTTGCAGTGGGATCGTGCCCATTTGCTCCACCCCCGATCCGTCCCTCTCCCGGCCCTAATCCTCTCGTGTGACCGGGGCCTTAATAAGATCTAAAGGATGTTGGGACTGAGATGCTATGGCTCATGGAGGATACACTCCCTTCATCACTGTTAAGTCGCTCACTTAACAAAGTAGTCGGAGAGTGATTCAGCAAAGATTCAGCTTTATTCAACAACTCGAACACAACTCCAACATGGATCAACATCTGATAGCCAGAACAGCTTTTACATTGCAGCTGTTCTGCTTTTAAACTCTCCCGGCTAATGTAGCCACGCCTACTGTACATTTACCAACCCATAAGGTTGTATGCATAAGGACCAATCACGGACGTTCCCGCTCAGGGAGCTTGCTGACAAGTGATTGGTTGGTTCCTCCTGGGCTAGCCATGTGATTGGATGGATTTGGATCCTAGCCCAGGACGAAGCTTTACGTGGCAAGTTAATTATGTAGTTCACAGATCGTTATGCATTCAATGGCAGCTATTGAATACATTACAATCACCTTCTTTGGCAGGGGTAGGCAGCTTTTTTTTGGCCCAAGTGCTCAAAAACGTGACACCTACCTGTGGAGATGATGAAGGAATGGTCAACAAAAGGGGTGGAAGATGAGGGTTGTACTTGGCCAGACATGCTTCGAGGAAGCCAAGCCCAAGTGGCACTGCCAGCGTCCTGGGGATTCAGTTTGGACTGGCTGGTGGCTATACAGGTCTGGGAGGCAATAATGGGCATAAGCCATGCCTGTTGCCTTCTTCTGCACCACTGGCTTAGCAGTGCTGCCAGCGACTTAGTTGCTTGGACTGGTGCTGGGAGCCAAGCAAAATGGCCTGATGTGGGGATATTGGTATGTATGTTGGGGGTTGTCTACTGTTCTAAGGCTTCAGCATACTATCCTTTCCGAGGAAGCCTCACAATGTAATAAAACAAGTCATTCATATAGTGGGACCATCAAACAAAACATAATAATAAGTGTCTTGTTCCTTGAAATCGAATACTGTTTATGCCCTGGTCCCTAACGATATCTGGCCCCTGAAGTTTGTATTTTTCTCCCCCAGATTCCTTGTAAATAACAGCATTAGGGGTGTACAAATATCATAGCAATGACAGCACACAGAATGGTTTGCTGCTATAACATTCTGTGCGTGGCAGATGGGAGATGTATGCCAACTGCAAGCCTATTATAACAAGACGACAATATAATAGCTCACTGCCAGATATGAATCAAATATGTTTGTGCCGGTTGAGATGGCTTGAAGGGATGTACGGTTATGTCTTTTTGGTGGGGAGGGGGATTGCATGTTTTTGTTTTAAGTAGGGAGGCGGCAAAGTTCATGGCAAACACATTCATCAGGCCAACAGCTGTGATCGCTGATGAGCCAAACTTCTGCTTTGTTCACCATCCACCTCAGATAGTTTCACACTTATGGAATAGATGTGGTGATGAAGCCTTGTGGGTCATTTGAACCTTCCTTCCTTCCTTCCTTCCTTCCTTCCTTCCTTCCTTCTTTTTTGGCATCAAGTCACAGCTGACTTACCATGGGGTTTTCAAGATAAGAGATGTTCAGAGGTGGTTTGCCATTGCCTGCCTCTGCATATTCCTTGGTGGTCTCCAGTGTCCCTCTAAGCTCAGTTAGTGTGAGCTAGCTCACAGTTTTTTAGCCTCTGGCTCACACATTTCTGTCTTAGCTCAGGAAGGATGTCTCCAGAGCAAACTAATTCATGCAGTAGCCAAATTGCTCGCTCACGACTTTAATGCCAGTAGCTCATAAAGTAGAATTTTTGCTCACAAGGCTCCACAGCTTAGAGGGAGCATTGGTGGTCTCCCATCCAAATACTGACCAAGGCTGACTCTGCTTAGCTTCCAAGATCTTATGAGATTGGGCTAGCCTTGGTTATCCAGGTCAGGGCATGCCTTCCATTAGGTTGTGTAAAAATGTGCATGTACAGAATAACATTGATAAATGTTCATGTACAAAATAACATCAACAGAGGGCAAGCATTAAGAATTAAAAAATACAGTGCTTATGATAGCTGGCTGATGATAGATTTGCTCACTGTTTCTTTATATGATTGGCTGCTGAATGGCATACAAGAAGTCTACAGGGGAGGGGCAAAACAGACTCCCATTGAGTTGTGTGCATGCATGAAATGCTGCCAACTGCACTGTACAGTACTGTTTGAACATGTAAAAAATTAATCCAACAAACAGACTTGAACTGTTTGTGAACACCTGAACTGATGGATGAAAAAGTGTCACCCTACTTATAACCACTCAACAGACCATTAGTGGAACAAGCAGGTGGAGGAGGAGGAGGAGATTGGATTTATACCCCACCCTTCACTTGGAGTCTCAGAGCGGCTTACAAACTCCTTTCCCTTCCCCTCCCACAACAGACACCCTGTGAGGTGGGTGGGGCTGAAAGAGCTCTGACACAAACTGCTCTTTTTCAAGGACAGCTGTGCCAGAGCTTGTGACTGACCCAAGGTCACATCAGCAGGTGCAAGTGGAGGAGTGGGGAATCAAACCCGGTTCTCCCAGATTAGAGTCCGCACACTTAACCACTACACCAAACTGGTGTACTTCTGATAAAATAAAATCCTTCTACGTCTATGATATATTTCTGGGCTTTTGGAGATGGAAACACATTATAGGTGTCTGTATGCCGATGCTAGTAGCCTCTGAGCCAAGATGCGGTGGCTGGAGTGCTTTGTGTTAAATGACAATTTAGATATAGTGGATGTCTCAGTAGCATGGTGGAATGGGGCAGATCAATGGGAGGGATAAGCTGTATAGACAAAACAGGGAGGGACGTGTTGGGGAAGATGTTGTGTTGTGGGAGCAGATGAATGGAAGCAAATGCCAACTAGTAAGATAACACGGAGATTTCAGTCTTGAATGAAAAACACTGGATATTGATCACATGAAAGATATGCTTGCTTTGATGTCCCTATGGTGAAGAAACAGGGAGCTTTTGTCAACAGAAGTATGCTAAGTGTGCATACATGGTGGATTCCCTTTGGACTGCTAATTTGGAATACAGAAGTGAATTGCTATATACACATATTGGAAAAGTGGTGAAGTCCTGGGAGTCTCCCCAGTGGACCAATGCATAGCTACAATTTACAGTTGTAAGATTCCCCCCCCTCCTGCCCTGGAGTATCGATTGAAGGACTGGTTTGATGTTCATATTTGAAACAACATGTATGTGACCATTTGTATATGCTTAAGCTATTTATATGATTATGATTCTGAGTATTAAGCATGATTAAATTAAGCAAAAAAAAAGAGAATGATACAGCATTGGAAAGCAGATTAGTAAACTGATCATGGTAACTTTTGTTCTATTTATAGCCAGGTATAAAAGAATGCCTGCATGGTTAACTACCTAAGTCAAGAAAGGCATAGAAAGCATAAAGGCTTCTTTTTTAAAAGTAGAAGGTCTTCTCCAGTGCAGTGAACTGAAAGAAGCACAGGGTTTGGCAAAAGAAGTGTAAGTTAATAATCAAAAGAGAACTCAGCTCCTGGTGACCCGGCAATGCCGCTGGTCACCGGGGGCTGCTTTGCCACCCTGAGGAAGCTGTGCAGATACAGAGCCATGATGCCTGGTGTTGTGTCGTGGAGGGGGGGGGGCGGAGCCGGCTTGGATAAACAGCCAGGCTCCTCTCCCGTCCGATGACAGTTGCTCCGATGTGCTCGGTCTGATTAGCAGCTCCGAGCACAAAGGGAGAGCAGGACGCGGCTTTTTAGGCCTCGGACCGGCGGAGTAGTGGAGATCCAGCTGATCTGCTCAGGCTCTGGAGTGGGGGACAGCTGGTCTCCTGATGGCAGCGGCCATCTGCGGAGGGCTCCGGGCAGTGGCTGTGTTGCAGCGGTGATCTCTGGGTGGCAGCGGCAGTGCCCTTTGCCTTGGTCAGGTTCCAGGCGGTGGCGGTGTTGTGCTGCGGTGGTTCCTGCGTGGCACCAACAGGGATCGGAACGGTGATTCAGCCCTGGGGCTCCTTTCCGGGTGGCCCCAGTGTTTAAAAACAAAACAAAACATCAGAGGCTAAGCGGCTTTGCTGGGCTTCGGGGGTGCACTGCATCCTGCACCTGCAGGGAGGCCCTCTCTGGTCCGGGGCTTCATTTGCCTGATTCCTAAGGGGACATCCCTTGCCACAATGTTATGTTAAATAGTTAATAAAGTGGCTCTCGTGTACTTCCAAACGATTGTCTGTCTTATTATTCCAACTGGGGGGGGGCAATTTGAGGAGGAGATTGCTAAAAGCATCAAGACAAACAATAAACATTTATGTAAATATATCTGGAACAGGAAAATACCCAGAGAAGCAGGTGGTCCTTTGAATGATCAAGGAATAAAGGAATTGCTAAAGGAAGAACTGAGTCACATTGAGGTGATGAGAGATGGATTTTTAGATCTATTGGGAAAATCAAAAACCAATAAGTCTCCAAGTACTGATGGTATACAGCTGGGAATTCTCAGTGAACTCAATCCTACTAAACTGTGTGTGTGACATGTGACTAAAATCTGCCACTGTGCAGTATTTGGTACACCCCACTGATCTTAACAGGAGAGTTATGCTCAATGTTGTTAACAAGGCAGTATAACTATTGAAACTAATTGCAAAGTCAAGCAATTTAAATGCTTGATTTGGAATCAGTGTTCCCACTAAGCTGAGTTAGTGTGAGCTAGCTCACAGTTTTTTAGCCTCTGGCTCACACATTTTTGTCTTCGCTCAGGAAGGATGGCTCCAGAACAAACTAATTTATGCAGTAGCCAAATTGCTCACTCACAGCCTTTTATGCCAGTAGCTCACAACGTAGAATTTTTGCTCACAAGACTCCACAGCTTAGAGGGAGCATTGCTTGGAATAGTTTATGCACATTGTGTCTTCCTGATATTATTCGTTCTTAGAGGGATGGAATATGGCAGCCGAACAAAGGACAAGGAGTTATTAAAGAGAGAATTTTTAAGCACATGTCTGCTGAGGGGGAAATAATGTGGCTCCTGCAAAGGTAGTCCTGCCTCACCAACTTCTTGGAGTTCTTTGAGAAAGTGAACAATCATGGAGATAATGGTGACCTTGTAGACATTATACAAAGTACCTCACCAAAGACTCCCGAGTAAGTTTAGTCATGGGATAAGAGGACAAGACCTCGTGTGGATTAAAAACAGCTGATATGACAATGCTCCTATATAGATCTATGTGTGAGACCCCTCAATTTAATATCCAATCCCCTTATAGTTGTTTTAAAAACCCCTCCCTTAAAAGCCTAAGTGAGGTAGGGATCCCTAGGATGTGTCTCAAAAGCATGAAACAAGGCACATTCTATCACAAAGGCAGGGCATCAGTAATACCTACCCCCAGCTCCAAAGGCATGCCTATGACAAACATATCCCTTGCCTCACAGAATGCTTCATCAAAGCAGCACAATCCATTTTATGTTAATGGTCAATTGCCTTTGGTCCAACCATTGATGAAAGCATCCAAATATCTGATCCACTCAGGATGATCCATCAAGGAAACAGTTTTACCATTATTTCATACCCAGTTACGTGTTATCACCCCACCTTGGAAAGCCAGGTGTCCCCTCCTAATCTACCTGTCAGATCTGGGCAATGGTTACCTTTAAATGCCCCAGTCAAATTCAAACTTCATTTCTGGGACAAATCCCAATCCTAGGAAAGTGGGGTCCCCTGTCCAACTATGTGTCTTTGTCCATATATGGACCAGCCCAGTCCAGTAAATGTGCATCAGGTTCTGACTCCACCTGGATTCCCCTGCAACCACTTTGCAGGATCCTCTCCCCCTTCTCCTTGGCACTCTACCACCTTGGACTTCTATTGCACAGACTTCTCTCCATCTGCAGCCCCTTGCTCATACTTCAGATCAGGTAGTATCACCCACCCAACATCCTTCCTTCCCTCTCCTTGTGTCATCCCTCATCCTTACCTCATGCTTATAGTATGTGTGTGTGTGCGTTTGGGAGCTCCAATCTGTGGAGCCTTGTGAGCAAAAATTCTACTTTGTGAGCTACTGGCTTTAAAGTTGTGAGTGAGCGATTTGGCTGCTGCATAAATTAGTTTGCCCTGGAGCCATCCTTCCTGAGTGAAGACAAATATGTGTGAGCTGGAGGCTCACATTAACTCAGCTTAGAGGGAACACTGGAGCAGATGTTTATGGTGGTTCAGTGTAGTTTAGTGTGGTTCATTTGTAGTTCAGTTGTGGTAATTAGCAAATAAAGATGTCATTCAGTTTGAATCAGTTCGCTTGCATTACTCTTCTCCTGAACACTGCTCTGGAATAGAGCCCTGATATACCCAGTTTTTAAAAATCCATAGTTTATCCACCCGGAAGCCCAGGGACAAGCTAATTCCCTCCCTTCTCTCTCGTGGTCCAGTTCAGGTAACATATGGTGTGGCCTCATGTGCAATTCTGGTCACTGTATCTCAAAAAAGACACTGCAGAGCTGAGAAAAATACAGAAGGGGGCAGCCAAGATGATCCAGGGGTTGGAGCACCTTACCTATGAGGAAAGGCTGAAAAAATGTGGGACCTTTCAGTTTAGAAAACAGTGAAGGGGAGACGTGGTAGAGGTTTATGAAATTAGGCACAGGGTAGAGAAAATGGACAGAGGTCCTTTCCGCACTTGGCTCTCACCCCTGGTTTTATCAGACTCCAACTTGGGACATAATATCTTGCATTTATCCCTGGTTATAGCGGCATCCGTTTATCCCGGGACAGGTGTGGGGCAAAACCAAGGTGACCTCAATGTAATGTGGAAACAAAAAAATACCCTGAGATAATTACAGGGGTAAATTTGAGTGTAGTGTAGAATGTAAAAATACCCCAAGATAATTACAGGGGTGAACTCGAGTGTAGTGTCGAATGTGAAAATACCCCAAGATAATTACAGGGGTGAACTCACGTGTAGTGTAGAATGTAAGTTTGGGGACAGGGTTGAACCAGGATTTAAGGTCTAGTGCAGAGAGGACCAGAGAGAACTCCCTCCCCCCTTCCAAAATACTAGAACTTGTGGGAGTAGTTTCAACGTTTACAAAGAGGAGTTCTTTTTTATACAGCAAGTGATTAAGATATAGACTTCACTGCCTGAGTTTGTAGTGATAGCCAGAGGCACAGATAGTTTTAAAAGGGGATCAGACAGATTCGTGGAGGATAGGACTCTCAGTGGCTACTAGCCATGGTGGCTGAAGGGACCCTCCACATTCAGAGGCAGTCAGCTTCTGGATCCCAGAGCCAAGAGGCAACATCAGGGGAAGGCTTTGACCTCTATGCCCTGTTATTGGCCCTCCAGGGGAACTGGTTGGCCACTGTGTGAGATAGGATGCTGGACTACATGCAGCTATGTTCTGATCGAGCATGGTTGTTCTTGTGTTCTTATGTACTGATTGCTATCATTTGTTTCTAAACAGCATGTGATGGTTATTCTGTTGGCTTGAAGTGAGATCTTTTGGGGGATAACCTGATTAAAGAAGAGTTATGCATCCCTGATTCCCTACTGTAGCAAAGGTCTGTACATTAAAGGAACTGATCTCTTCCACAAACATGCCTTTGTCCTTCTTAGCATGAACATTTGCTGGTGTTGATTAATGGTATAATGTGTATTAATGAGCTATTGATTAGAATTTTTATAAACAAATTAAGAAGCACTCTTAACTCATAATAATGGAAGCTCATCATACGAGGAAGTCAGTGAATGAACACTGCTTCTTCCAATGGGGAAATAAATTGGAGCACTTAAGCTCTGTCCCTCCTTTGTCTCCTCGAGCCTCAGGTCAGAGAAAAGCTGAGCTACATCAAAAGTGCGATGTCACCTCAGGTCAGAGAAAAGCTGAGCTGCATCAAAAGTGCGATGTCACCATCTCAACGTGCTATCAGAGTGAGCGGAAGCTAACTGCGGCTTTGATCATATTGCCGCCTCAGCCTTAAACTTTGTGCAGAATAAGGGAGAAGAGAGGTACGTTGTCAGAAATTCCTTTTAATCTTCGGAAGAAGAAAGAAATGAAATGGTAACGGCATACTGGTAAATCAGTGTTAGATGCC
Source organism: Gekko japonicus (assembly GCF_001447785.1). Taxonomy (NCBI): domain Eukaryota; kingdom Metazoa; phylum Chordata; class Lepidosauria; order Squamata; family Gekkonidae; genus Gekko; species Gekko japonicus. The sequence goes on along the minus strand of NW_015165835.1, from coordinate 782,935 downwards.
CAGATAAGAGTTGTTAGCTGATAGACCTGGAATTAATAAGCGACCTTCAAGAAGAGCCGGTGTACAAATTTCTTTTTGGTATATCATGCTTGCTGTGCAATATCCTAAATGTTAATGTACTTTTAATGACCCGTTTCTTTGGGCTTGTGATCAAAAGCTCATGTCTGTCCACTTCTGATTGCCTTTTCTAAGACGCAAGTCCCGCTGATTTCAATGGGACTTCTTTCCAAGTCATTGGAAAGTCATCCAAGTCATCAGGGCTGACACCCGCAAACTACTTAAATCAATTAAGTAGCTCAGATGAACTTAATGTAGTTATGTCTGGTTGATCACACTGTGGCCTGACCCATGCATTGCTCTCTTGATAACAGCATATATACCTGTGTTTATTTGTTGTCAGAAGAGAAAAGTAGGTTATATACCCCGCTGTTCTCTACCTTAAGGAGTCTCAAAGTGGCTTACAACCACCTTCCCTTCCTCTCCCCACAACAGTTCCACACATCATCAATGACTTACAACCTCTACAGCCAGGACATTCAATGGGTGACCTCAAAGTAGCTGTTTTATTACAAAGGAACTTCAGTCCCGCTGTTCTCTACCTTAAGGAGTCTCAAAGTGGCTTACAACCACCTTCCCTTCCTCTCCCCACAACAGTTCCACACATCATCAATGACTTACAACCTCTACAGCCAGGACATTCAATGGGTGACCTCAAAGTAGCTGTTTTATTACAAAGGAACTTCAGAAACAGAATGGAAAGAGAAACTGCTGAATTACAAGTTGGTACAACACTTGGGACATAAACCTCCCCAGGACTCAACAGGGATATTGTTTTTTTATCTTGTTACATACGCTAACGCATTCAGTCCTCACATATGTATTCTCAACAAGAAGGACTATAAATCCTCTGTATGTTAATGTATTTTAGTGTATTTCTTTTTCAGAATAGTATATTAGAATACTG
>NW_015165835.1:758158-780346 GCF_001447785.1 Gekko japonicus | reverse complement strand
GCCGGACTGAGAAAGACCTCCCACAGAAGAAGAAGAAAAAAAAGACTACAACAACGAAGACTCCACCATAGGGTGCCTGCTAGGTTAGTCACCTCCCCATTGTATGTGTGTGGCCTTAGATTAGGAATGGTATTAACTCTATGATGTAAACCGCTCAGAGCCCTTAGGGGGTGAGCGGCATATAAATCGAAGGAATAAATAAATAATAAATAAATAAATTACTGTGCAACTGAACAACAACAACTGACATATTTATTGCTTTACAATTGTTGACTCTATAACCTTAACTTGTTATTTAGTGTCACTTCGCGTATCTTGATCATCATCATGTCGCATGTTAATTTGCTGTTCATTCTCTGGCTATAAGTTTGAACCTTACCTGCCATTTCAATGTATTTGGAAAAAGTGTGCGTGCACACAAAGTTCATACCTTGAATAAACCTCTGTTGGTCTGAAAGGTGCCACTGGACTCTAAATTTGTTGTTCTCCCCGCAACAGACACCTTGTGAGGCAGGTGGGGCTGAGAGGATTCTGAGAGAACGGTGACTGGCCCAAGGCCACCCAGCACCAGCAGGCTTCATGTGGAGGAGTGGGGAATCAAACCCAGCTCTCCAGATTACAGTATGGCACTCTTAAACAATGTTCCCTCTAAGCTGAGTTAGTGTGAGCTAGCTCACAGTTTTTTAGCTTCTGGCTCACACATTTTTGTTTTAGCTCAAGAAGGATGGCTCCAGAGCAAACTAATTTATGCAGTAGGCAAATCGCTTGTTCACGACTTTAATGCCAGTAGCTCACAAAGTAGAAGTTTTGCTCACAAGACTCCACAGCTTAGAGGGAGCATTGCTCTTAGCCATTGCACCATGCATTACATATTTAAAAAAGCAAGACAAAACAGAACAAAACTTTCCTTAAGCTAGAGGTCGATGCAGTCAGCAGCTGCTATGTACTACTTTAAGAGTTTTCAGTCTCATGGCAGTCATGTGACCGACTAGATGCACGTATACTGTTCATATGCTGCGCCTAGAACCTGGTCCTAATCCAAAGGGTGCACTGCAGCAAAGATGGTGACAGGACACGACAAGCTTCGTCTGGCTTGTGTTAGGGGAGCAGGCAGTTAACCACACACACTGTGTATTGACCAGCTATAATATAAACCACTGGTCGACAACCTATGAAGCCAAAACATTGTGCTTGATTTCATTTCTAAGAAGGAGGGGGAGAGGAGGAGGGGGAGATTGGATTTATACCCCACCCTTCACTCAGAGTCTCAGGGCAGTGTACAAGCTCCTTTCCCTTCCCTTCCCTTCCCTCCCCCTCCCCACAACAGACACCCTGTGAGGTTGGTGAGGCTGAGAGAGCTCTTTTAAGAACCGCTTGTTCAAGGACACAGAACTATGGCTTGCCCAAGGTCATCCAGCAGCTGCAAGTGGAGGAGTGGGGAATCAAACTCGGTTCTCCCAGATTAGAATCCGCACACTTAACCACTACACCAAATTGGCCCTCAGGAGCCTTTTTATACACATACCAAATAAATTGGAGTAACTGGAGTGTCTCCAGTAAAACAGCAGGTCAAGGTTTGGATCAGGATGTGGTGGAGGAGAGGAAGGGTTTGAGTTTCTTACCTTACATCATTCCACCACCACCCCCACACTTTCCCTAAAGGTCTCTTAACACTCAGGAGCAGAATTCCAGGGAGCTCGATGGACCACAGCAGGAGGTGGGGAAGTCCTACCCAGTCACTTTCTCTGGGCTGATGGTGCTTTGGATCCAATCACATGGAGTTTACACAGTACTTTAACTGAGGACATTAGTAAGCATTAGTAGGCTGATTGGTGTTTAGGGGAATAATAACAGCCCGCTCTAGGAAAAATGTGTAAAAATGGATATTTCACAGCAATGAAGAACAGAGACCTCTAGCTGGTCATAATTGAAACTAGAGATACTGCATGTGTGCGCTAGGATGTGCACACAAATCTTTCCGAAAAGACAACCCTTCACTGTGTGACACAGAGTGTTGGACTGGATGGGCCTTTGGCCTGATCCAACATTGGCGTCTCTTATGTTCTTATGTTCTTAAACCCACTGGTGGACCTCCTGATGGCACTGGTATTTCTGGCCACTGTGTGACACAGAGTGTTGGACTGGATGGGCCTTTGGCCTGATCCAACATTGGCGTCTCTTATGTTCAAAAGAAATGCCACAGGGTTAACCCTTTTTTTCAGGACAAATGTAACATTTGCATATAATTACGACTGTCTCAGGCTGCCTCCAGGTTGGTGCCGCTCCGTTTTACTTCATATCCATTATCTGATCTGATGTTACCTACCTCTTTCGGCTGCCACAGTAGGAGCCAAATGAAAGGAAGGTGAGCAGGAGGACTGGTTTGCCACAGAGCCACTGCAAAGAAGAAACAGCAGGGGACACAAGCTGTAATTTCCCACCATGGGCACTGTCCTGCCTCTCCACCCCACCCCACCCCCCTTTACAAGCTTGACGAATGTTAGTGAATATTGCAGAGCACCAAGAAGAATGTATTGTCATTTATTGTCAGAGCTCTTGTTTATGAAATCATTAGCTGCTGTTAACATCAGCAAAGGAAAAGTTCCGTCATCTGCCAGCCTGTGGTATATGGAGAACATCATGGACTGCTTTAAAACGGCAGTCCTGATTTAGAAACAGAGAAAATGGTGATTTAGTAATTTAGCTATATAAACAGATCTGTCTTTCGGGGGGGGGGAAGACCTTGGATTTTTGCTTGTTTTTTAAATGTCTTTTTCCCCCAATTTCTGCTGCTACTTAAGCCCTATGGATTTCTGTCAATAGAAGTGCGGACTCTGATCTGGGAGAACCAGGTTTGATCCCCCACTCCTCCACATGCAGCTGCTGGTGTAACGTTGGGTCAGTCTCAAGTTCTTTCAGAGATGCTCGCTCATCAGAAGTTCCTGAAAGAGCTCTCTCAGCCCCGTCTACCTCACAGGGTGTCTGTTGTAGAGAGGGGAAGGGAAAGGAGATTGTAAACCGCTCTAAGACTCCTTCGGGTAGTGAAGGGTGGGGTAGAAATCCAATCTACTACTACTACTCCTCCTCCTCCTCCTCCTCCTCTTCCTTCTCCTCCTCCTCCAGGTGGGGTTGGAGATCTCCCAGAATTCCAATCTCCAGACAACAGAGATCAGTTCCTCTGGAGAAAATGGCTTTTTGGAAGGTGAACTCTATGGCATTGTACCGGCTGCGGTCCCTCCTCTCCCATCATGCCCAAGCTATTCCCACAAATATCCTGGAATTTCCCAACCCAGAGCCAGCAACCTTATCTGGCCATGTCATCCTGAATAGAAGTACGCCCTTCTAAGCATGTTGTACTTGGTTAAAAGAAGAAAGTATTAATCAGTTTAAAATGGAACATTTCAATTTAACACAAAGGTTCTCTTTTGTCAGTCAGTAGATTTAATCTATCTATATATCTAACAGCCAAGTTGCCCCCTCCGTGCAGATATCTAAATCCACACATTGGGGGCACTTGGGAGGCAGAGAGATTTTCCTGCACACTTGGAGTAGTCCACAGGTGTGCAGAAAAATCTGAAAAGTTTAAAAAACTATATGAGGGATACTTAAATCTCCCAAAAAGGAAAAAAGTGCCCCCTGCGCATGCACAGAGAATGCACTTACCTCTGGAATATGTGGCAGAGCCACTCAGGGATCACTGCTGTTGGTGTTGGTGGTGGGGGCGGATGGAGAAGCCTTGGTGGGCTGGCAGTTAGAAGCCACGGCGGTTGCTGCTATGGGGTGTAGAAGCCTGGTAGGCCCCGCAGCTTGGAGCTGCGGCCGTTGTTGCTGCTGTCATTGTTGGCGGCAGCAGCGACGGGGGGAGAGAGAAGCCTGGCAGCTCGGAGCCACGGCCGTTGCCACTACAGGGAAGCCTGGTAGGCCCTGCAGCTAGGAGCTGCGGCCATTGTTGCTGCTGTTGTTGGTGGCAGCAGCAATGGGCGGGAGAGAAGCCTGGTGGGCCTGGTGGCTTGGAGCCATGCAGCGCTCACCACTGTTGCAGTTGTGGGTGGTGGCAGCGGTGAGAAGCCTTGGCCACCCAGGAGCCACGGGGTATACCCCCTGTGAGTATCGCGGGTCCCCCTTCTTGTAGTAATTTAACATCATATTTCCATCCACAGATTTCAACCAAAATCTTCCTTCTGTTATACAGGGAGGGGGAGACCAGTGGGGCATGTGTTCTAACTAGGGTTTCCAGTCTCCAGGTGGGACCAGGAGATGTCCCAGAAATACAGCTTATCTCCAGACTAGAGAGATCAATTCCCCAGGAGAAAATGGTTGATTTAGAGGGTGAACTCAATAACATTGTAGCCCATGGAGGACCCTCCCCCCAACCCTGCCCTCCCCAGGGTCTACCCCCAAATCTCCAGGGATTTCCCAACTTGGAGTTGGCAACCATACTACAAACCATAATTCCTGTCTTCCAATCACTCTTGTTCCTCTTCTTCTATTTAAATGGTTCACTGGGAAATATAGATTTTCCAAATAGTGCTGGACCTGAATGACGCCCTCAAAAAGAATGTCAGGCACCTGACTACTGACCCACATATTTTGAACTGGTTACCACTTTCTTTGTTCAAGTGTTCAGTTTCAGTTCAGATTCAAAGCAACCAAGAGGTTTTAGGTTCAGGTTCAGTTCTGATTAATTGGGGAGAGAGTCTAAAAGAGTTTTGGGATTTGGGTTCAAAGTTTGGTGACTCCCTGTTTCAAACTTAGATATAACAATTATCCCCCCCATCACCAATATAACCTACTTAGTAACTGAGAATAAAATGAGATCACTCTGAGAGTCACCAGGTCCTCAGCATCCTAGAGACCCATGGTGATGTCATGAAATGAAGCCTGGTGGTGTCACAATGAACAGCAGTTCAGATTATAGTTTCTCCTTATGTAACTAGGAAATGTACCACATGATATTTCTGAATTTGTTTTGTCACAAATGTAAGACAGAAACTCCGTCAAAGGTTGTGCTCCCCCAGCCCAATTTGAGAAAGCACACGGCAGTCTTGTAGAGGAGAATCCAAACTTTTAAGACTTTATTAATAAAGGAGGGAAAGTACAGGCACAACAAGGTTTTGAACCCTTGAGTACCCACAGCTCTCCCTAAGGTTACAATGGGAGACATAGGGTTTTATACCCCCTATGACAGAAATAAATCGCAATTATTGGTTCCATCAAACTTTGTCACATATCCGTCACACCATTCTGATTGGGCTCGAACCTGTAGGCTGGATTTTCTCAGGCAAAAATATACCTCCTTCAGCTAAACAATAGGCCTTCTTTTCATTCTGTGAGATTCTAAAAAGTATCTAATTGTAACAAATATTAGTACATCATGCAGTGTTCTTCATCTAATGCAAGCAAACTGACATCAGGAGCATGCACAGTTACAACTGGCCACTATAAGCAAGGCCAGTCAGTTACTGCCTGTCAGCATTTGGTATTTTACCCAGAGTGCCTTTAAGCAATGAACCAAAGAGAATATCTGAATATATGTTCATTATTGATTTCAGTCACTGTAATTAGAATCATCAAAGGCACTTAACATATGTACCATGGAAGTGTTAAGTGCACCTACTAAGTTAAACTGACTGTTAGCCAGTGGCAGAGTACAAAGTGTTTCATAAGCAGTGTGTACAACACAAACAAGAGGTTTTGATAAGCTGGACCATTTACCAGAATCACATTTTTAAAGATTACATGGAAATTAACTATGTGCTAAACATGAAATGTGGGGAGGGGGCATGCTCAGGGGTAGACCATCTTCTTTGCACATAGAAGGACCCAGGTTCAATCCCTATTTCAAAAGATCATGATAACATGAAAGATTCCCACCTGATCCCTGGAAGAACCACTGCCTGTCCGCATAGACAATAGTGACCTTGATAGACCAGTGGGCACATAAGGCAGCTTCATATGTTCGTGGGTAGCTGAGCTGTTAGTGCCAGATCAGTGCCTTTCTAATGTGTCTAGTAATTCTCTAGGGGCCGTGGTGGCTCAGAGGTTAAGACACTGAGCTGCAGATCGGAACGTCTGTGGTTCGGCAGTTTGAGACCCGAGTGCCGCGTGATGGAGTGAGCTCCCGTCTCTGGCCTAGCAGTTTGAAAGCAAGAAACTGCAAGTATTTATTTATTAATTAGATTTTTACCCCACCCACCCTCCCCACCGGGGCAGGCTCAGGGCGGCCTGTAGTAGGTAAACAGGTACCGCTTCGGTGGGAAGGTATCCGTGTTTTGTGCGCCTTGACATTTAGTCATGCCAGCCACATGACCACGGAGAAATCTTCGGACAGCACTGGCTCTTTGGCTTGGAAACGGAGATGAGCACTGCCCCCTAGAGTTGGATTTGACTGGCTTTCGAGCAAGGGAAACCTTTAGTAGTCCTCTAAGCAAGCACGCATTGATCTCTTATAAGCAGACATCAAGCGTGTGGGGCTAGCTGAAGGCTCTGAGGTTTTCAGCCTTAGGTACTGAGGTCCTAAACTCCTTGAAGGCGAGGATTCAATGAAAGATTAATTTTAATCAGCTTATTTTTAGATTATTTGTTTAGAGATTCTGTGAAGCAGTCTCCTCCCCATTGGTTGACTAGCCTAATGTGATGGTGCTGAATGAAATCCATGACAAGATTTCCACAGGAATTCTGCTTGGGGGAAAACAGGACTGATTTTGTACACTTACTCTGCAGTGATTAGCCGGACCTTTTCTTCTCTGTCACTTCGGAGAAGACTTGGCAATTACAGCTTCTGACTTTGACTCTTTGTAAAGAGTAAAATATAACATATGGTTTGTTTATTTCTGTCACTTGGTGGTGGAGAATGGCAGATGGTTAATGGCAAGGCTTTGAGAAACAGTCTTCAGAGAAGTCACTTTTACAGCTATCTGTCACTTTGACTGGAGAACGTAAGATGCCCATTCTTTTTGCTATGAAACCCTATATTATGATGGAATGAATGCAATTTCTGACATAAGCATTTACATCAGTATCTCCGTTTCTTCATAGCTGCAGCGTATTAGTCAAGTAGAACTCTCCGGAAGATAAATCACTGTCAGCATAAGTGGGAGATGTGATTTATATTCCACTTTCATGTATTTGTTTAGAATGGAACCATGAGATTAAACAAAAAGCTAAACTGGCTGTTGACTCAACAGGGGGGAAAAATGAACACTTGTAAGTAAATTGTGCTTCATAGACTGGTCCTCCGGACATTAAACATAGAGCACTGTCCCTTTTTCCCTAGCAACTAAATGCCAAACTCTGTACTGCAAACAAATTACTTTGAGGGGTTGCAATTGGCTAATGTTCTTCAAAGAGCGGTGCCAAGTTATGAATGAAGGCAATAATTTTTGTGCCTCAGTTGGAGAATATTATGGAAAGTGATGCTTTCGCTTGAAGGCAGCCTGATGAGAAAATGTTGACTGGGCTTTTGTATAAAACACACATATTTATATGTTACATCTGGCTCATTCAAAAATGCAGAAACGCGGTCCCGTTATTAGTGATGCACAGTCACTAATCTGTGTAAGCAAAAAAAGATATAGAGCATTGGCTTGTTAACCAAATAGCATGTACTGGAAGAGCTAAGCTGGGCCTGTCCATTTTGTGGCCCTTATTAGCAATTCAGTGACTTCCTGGTTTTTGGCCTCCCTGGGACTGTAAAAAATGGGCGGGAAGATGTCATACTACATGGATGATAGGCATTGTTTGGCTTGTTGGGTCAAATGTAGTGCAGGCCTGTTATTTAGTTCGTGCATTTTTTTTCTGGTGATGATGAGGAGGAGGAGGTTTCTATACTCCACTTTTTTCTACCATAAGAAGTCTCAATGTGGCTTTCACCCAGCAGGCTTCATGTAAAAGAGTGGGGAATCAAACATGGTTCTCCAGATTACAGCCTGCCACTCTTAACCACTACACCATGCTGGCTTTCCAGCCTGAAATCTCAAATTCACCAAGCATGGATCCAAGGAGATGAAGCACTCTCTGAGACTGTCCTGATAGGCATGAGTAGACCACTATCAGGTAGCCCCCCCCCCGATCCCATAGCCATTTCACCACTTTTGCATCATGTTATCTTATGAAAAAAACCCATGAGAGAGTTCAACAGGAATAGAAGAGTCAAATTCCTTTCCATGCTGGATTCTAGGTACACAGCATCCACTAAGTCTACTAAAGCTACTCACTCCCATAGCCAATTTATAGCAGCGATGTTTGTTGAGAGGAGACAATGGAAAAGTTGATGTTTCCCCCCAGAAGGTGTGCAGGGTCTAAAGTGATTTGTGGTGGCTGAGGGGGAGGGGGTTTCCACAGCTAGACATTTAGAAAAATAGTATCAGCTATTGTTGCCGCACGTCCTGCCTTGTATAGAAATTTCAGAACTACTAGATCACTAACCCGTCGCCTGGCCTGCTATTTACATCTGAGGGTATGTGGGACACTGCTGGACTGAGACCTCGGATTCCACAGTATGAGCACACCATCAATCTTCCTACAGTTGGAGCACTTTCAATCAGTATGAGATGTATGATAGAATTCTGATTGTTTATTTTTTAAAATGTTTTATTGGTTGTATGTACCTAGGTACTTTGTACCGCTTTTCCTTTGTTAGCGCGATCTAACAATAATAATAATAATAATAATAATAATCATCATCATCATCATCATCATCATCATCATCATCATCATCACCTCCTTGTGACTAACGTGGGGTCAATGAAACTGTACACAGAACTGTACAGAAATCTCCTCTCTCTACCCTAACCAAGTGGGAAGAGCCCATTTGTATCTGCCAGTGGGGTTATCAGCCCTGCTGTGACAGCCCTTGGGAGCAATGGGGGTGGGTGGGACTCGGAGAGAAGGAACCTTGCTGACGCCAGGATAGCACTTCCAGGGGAACAGCCAGAAGTGGCATCGTGACATCTGCACTACTGCCCCCCCCCATTGTTCCCCTGCTCCTCTGTAGAAAGAGTGCCGGTGCAGAAGGTTTCCTGCCACAGTTTGGCAATTGGGGGAGCCTGTCTTGGGGATACTGTAGAAATAAGCTGGATGTGAAAGAAGAGCTCAGACGGCATTGCAAAATGTTGTAAAAGGAATGGAAAAAAAATATTCTGGCAGATCAGCAATACATACCCAACACAGCAGTTCTGGCGGCTCTTCCAGCAAACGGGCTGTCAATCTAGCAGAGAAATAGGGCACTGGGAGAGGGGTGTGTGTGTCCATCAATTGCATTCAAATACACAAATACAAATACTAGCCAGGATGTGTAGGAGAAACTATTCTGTCATTCTGAACTATTCTAAGCCTCTGGGAGGTTGGTGCTCCGTGAATGAGACTAATATATATCCCCATGGCATATTTTTTTCATTTGTAAACATTTTCAAGATTTTCTTATGGGAAATAAAAAAAGATGAGATTTTTCTCCTTTATCTAAAAGAAAAGAAGGGATTTCCTTCTTTTACTCAGAAAATGAAGAATTTGCCTCTTTGTAGATGCCTGCCACACACAATAAGGGTCCTTGGGGAAAACGGTTATCCTTGACCTTTAAGGAATTTCCTCTGACAAACAAAACACACAAGAAACCTTATTTAACTTACCCAACCAAAGAAAACACTGGGTTGTTTGTTTAAAAAGGGAAGATAATTTGATTCAACTATAAGACAATAGAGCGAAACGCCTTCAAAACAATACTGGCTTCGAAAACTCGGTGATTACCTTTAAATCATTTCATGTTTCAACTAGCAATATGTAAATCTGTATTTAACCTATTTAGGTGTTTATGTGATTGCTGTCGTAATTTTCTCAGTGCTCTGTGGCTTTGCATTTTATTTATATTCCTCACGGGTTCCATCCTCTTTCTAGTTGCATAAAAATAATTAGATTTAATCTTGAACTTTCATAATATAACATTATAAGAAAATTATGTAACTCTTTTGTGGCAGTTCTCCATATAATTCAGCCACAGGCTTCACCCTATGAGCAAAGTAATATTTTTAATATATTATTAGACATTATGTTGTCCTTCAACAAATGACCACAGGAGCCAGAAAGTCTCCGAAACAAGTCAGGTTTTGCTAGTGATGTTAAATACCTCTACATCATACATCGAGCTGCATCAAACTCTGGTTTCAAACAAATAGATTCTCATGTGATTATGTATTTGTTTATTTAAGACATTGCTATGCTGCCTTTTGATCCAAAAGCAGTGAACATTAAAACATGTCAAACATTAAAACAGCTCAGGGTCCCCAAAGCAGTGAATATTAAAACATGTCAAACATTAAAACATTTAAGAACATAAGAACATAAGAGGCGTCAATGTTGGATCAGGCTAAAGGCCCATCCAGTCCAACACCCTGTGTCACAACAGTGGCCAGAAATACCAGGTGCCATCAGGAGGTCCACCAGTGGGGCCAGGACATTAGAAGCCCTCCCACTGTTGACCCCCCCCAAGCACCAAGAAGACAGAGCATCACTTGCCCCAGAGCCCCTAGCTATACCTTGTGGCTAATATCCACTGATGGACCTCTGCTCCATATGTTTATCTAATTCACTTTTGAAGCCGTCCATGCTTGTAGCCGCCACCACCTCCTGTGGCAGTGAATTCCATGTGTTAATCACTCTTTAGGTGAAGAAGTACTTCTTCTTATCTGTTCTAACCCGACCGCTCAGCAATTTCATTGAGTGCTTATATTGTGTTCTTTTCTTTTTTTTATTTCCCTCTCCTAAAAAGGAGAGAATTTTATTGCTTTTACATTTCAAAAAGTTAGGAAGGGTATATAGAGGGGTAAAGAAAAGTGTTGAGTGATGTTAAAAATTAGTATATTATTCTTTTATTAGTAAAGTCAAAGTCAAAATCTTCTTCTGCAGCTGGACAATCCCTTTTTCTTCTATATCTTTCAAAACCGGTTAGTTAGTGTGTTAATAATGTCCCTTTGGGGTTAGTATTATCTTTTATTGCGCTTTCCGAACTAGTTCTCAAACGTCGGGGTGCTTCCCTTTTTTGTCTCTTAAATTGTATTTTGGCCCTCTAGCCGCTCCTTTGTCTTCCTCATCTTTCACCTCTCCCTCCGAGCTGCTGTCTTCTTCGCTAGTTCCTGCCATCCACTTAGCGAGTTCTGCCTCGTCCTCTGAGCTGGCGTGCCTCTTCAAAAAGTCTTGAGCCTTGAAGATGGAGTCTATCTTTTCTCTTCTGTCTTTAAACTTAAAGACAAGTCCTTCGGGTATCAACCATTTATAATTAGTTTGGTGACTTTGCAAGAACATGGTCAACCCTTTATATTCCTTTCTCTTCATTCTGATTTCAAATGGAACATCTTTCAAAATTCTGATCATCTGGTCTCCAATTTTCAAAGGTGTTGATGACTTTGCTTTTAAAATTTGATCTCTGAGATGCTGCTTGGTAAATTTCACAACCACTTCTGCTGGCAGATTATTCTTCTTTGTAAAGTTGGAGTAGGCTCTATATGCCAAATCCATCTCATCTTTTATTTTTCCTGCTTCACTGCCAGTCAGTGGTGCCAACGCATTCGCCAGGATGTCTCTGAGGTCTTCCTTTTCAGATTCTTTCAACCCTTGAAATCGAAGCGTCAAATTTGATTTTTCCTTTTGAAGCAATAATAATTTATTATCTTGCTTCTCTTGGTGTTTTTCCACTTTACTGACCTTCTTCTTGACTTTCTGTATTTCTTCCGTTGATACCAGACATTTCTTTACAATCTCATCCACCTTCTTGGCTGTCTCTGTCATCTGCTTCTGTTGAATACTATAGGCACTTTCCATGCTATCCAACGTTTGGTTGATTTTCTGCAATTCATCCAGCAGAGGGCGCAGCATCTCACTTTCTTGCTGATTGACAGCAGCCCCTGCAGGGGAAGGGCTAAGACCGGAAGTTTCTCCCGTCTTCTTTGTCTGCCTATCCAAGAACTTTTTCGGCCCCACCATTTTCAGTTTTTGTTTACTTTTTAAAAGTTCGTGCTGCGCAGCATAGGGATCACTCCCTGCTCCGTTTCCAGCTCTCTCACAAAAGGTAATTTACTTTTTCCAAACTTCACTTCGCCCCCCCTTTCTGCTTTCAAAAAGTCTCTTTCTCGGGTGGGGGGAGAATCCTCCCTCCTCCCTCTCGCTTTCCCGGGGGACGGAGTGTGCTTTAGCCGGTAGCTTGTAATTTGATCTCCAACTCACAGTTAGCCACTCGTCTCTTTCTTTGTGCCTTCACTTCCTCGCTTCATCACTCCGATGTTCCGGTGGCGTTGCTAGGTCCACATTCGGGGCACAGCATGGCGGGGCCATCAGGGCAGAGGGAGAGCCTCAATTTCCGACCTTCTGGCCGGTAAGAGGCTTCTCCCCTAAGCGCTCCCTGGTTCGGAGCCTTTTCTTAAGGCTCCTTAGGGTCTATGCTTGTGCGGATCCCCCCCACTCCGCGTGTGGGCGATCCAACTCCAGGAGAGTCCCGAGAGCTGGCCGCCATTCACACCGCCGTGGCCGGAAGCTCCTAGTGCTTATATTGTGTTCTTATATTGTGAGAAAGGGAGAAAAGTACCTCTTTCTCTACCTGCTCTATCCCATACATAAACTTATAAACTTCAATCATGTCACCCCTCAGTCCCCCTCAGTCGTCATTTCTCCAAGCTAAAGAGCCCTAAGCGCTTTAACCTTTACTCATAGGGAAAGTGTTCCAACCCTTTTATCATTCGAGTTGCCTTTTTCTACAATTTTTCCAAAGCTATAATATCCTTTTTAAGGTGTGGTGACCAGAACTGCACACAGTATTCCAAATGAGGTTGCACCATTGATTTATATAGGGGCATTATGATATTGGCTGATCTGTTTTCAATACCCTTCCTAATAATCCCCAGCATAGCATTGGCCTTTTTTATTGCAGTCACACACTGTCTCGACATTTTCAGTGAGTTATCTACTACAACTCCAAGATCTCGCTCTTTAATTTCAAGCATTAAAACCAGCATTTATATATGTGCGTGTGTGCACGCACACACAATTTATTTATTTATTTTTTAAAAAAACATATGCACATATATAAACACACAAAAGGAGGAGGGCTGTAATGGACATTGAATGGTTAATGCTTTAGCCTGGTCTGAGAACCTTGCGTCTCAGGGGATTCAAGTGGAATTCTATCTTTAGGAGTGGCAGTTAAAAGTAACAGTTAGAACGCCTGAGTTCAGTTAAGTGGAGTCAAGGATCAAGAGAGGATCCTAGGGAACTGGGACCAGTAGCCCTTCCCTGAGGGAAATAGCTTTGAGTAAAGACAGGTGTGTGAGAGAGATACTTGTTAAGTGGTAAAGAAGGAAAATTGGAACCTGTGTGTGTGTTCCTTCCTTCCTAAACTTAAGTAATTTTAAGACAAAGAAGCTTATGCCTGTTTATTTAAGCAGCATTTGACAAAAGATCTCTCTCCACTGTTTTAAAGACTTGTCTGTAAAACTAGACAGCTGTATCTTTGTGACAAGTTAACTGTTGTATCTAGTTATATGAAGTTGCCTCATTCCTGTTGCCTCTTCACCTGCCAGGTTCCAAACCTGATACCTACCTGACCATTTCCCCTTGAAAGTGAAATAAAACAGTTTATTTGTTTTTAATTACTATCAGCTACTCGTGTGCTATAATCTGACATTTGCCAAAAAATATGATTTTTAAAAAGTTTTTGGTTCCTCAGTTCCTTAGGCTGGGTCAGCTTATGCCTGTATTAATTTAAACAAATGGGTGGGGCAGATAGCGAAGCAAGGAAGAAGAAAAGGGACTGCCCAGCTAAAGAAAAAATAAAAGGGAAGTGGGGAATCCTTATAAAGGCTAATAAAAGTCAGTGAGGGAACATCAAACAAAACCAAAAAGTCTTCATCTGCTGAAAGAAGACAACAATAGAGAGTACGACCTATTCATCAAGTCACACAGGTTTCACACTTTCCAACACATAAAGAACACTTGCTTTCGGGAAAAAATAATCATGCATCTAACTACTTGGTAATGTCTCATGTGATTTTAATACTTGTACCTCCACATTTTCTGCGTAGAAAATCCATGTCTGATGAGGTCCTAAATGGTTGAGGTGCCCAGTAGCATGTTCTAACCAACAACAGTGACAGCTAGGGTTGCCAGGTGCTTTCCTCATGCCAGTGGAATGATTTGGGGGGCATTCCAGGGGTGGGGTGGGATGTTGGCGATGTGATGACGTCATCTCCAGAAGTGACATCATCACATTGGCAATGTCAGGGCAATGCTCTACTTTTTGGACAAAACTCTATGGTAAAAATGGCTACAAACCATAGAGTTTTGCCACAAAAGTAGAGTGTCACCCCTGACTTCACCGACACAATGACATTACTTCCTTTGCTGTTTTTCCAAAGCAAACCACTTGTCCTGCAGACTAAAAAAATATACAGCTGCTTCTTCTTCTTCTTCTTCTTCTAGATTGTTATGCCAGAGGAAGTGTCAATGTTCCTTTCCTGTCCACAGTAAGGGTGCACGTGTGCACAAGTGAAGGAAGAAGAGGTGAGGTGGATGGAGAAGGGTACTGGCACTGTTTTCCCATCCAGAGCAAAGGTGTGTGCACCTCCTTCTTTGAACAAAAGATAAAAAGAGGAGAGAAGCCACTGTATTATCCATAATGGAAGGATAAGGAAGCTATTGGAGGAGGAGTTGTGGAAAGCTAATTCTGGTTGTTTGGAGAAAAACTGGTTACTCCCATTCACCTTCTGCCCACTCCTAATTTAACATCTGCTGTTTAATTAATGTTCTGTCTTTTCAGTGATCCAGCTATTTACCAATTTATTTTCAGGCATTTGCAAGTGCTTAATAAGTGCACCTTTTGAGGATTTTAACTTTTCCTTCCTCTACGTTTAAGTTTTAGTTCTAAATTCTTACCTAGGCAGTAAAGCTGTGTTTCAGCTGTACCACTTCAGACTAGAGATGGGGACAAATTCAGAATTAGGGGAATTTAGAATACAAACTCCACCTTTTCAGAAATCAGAACCCTATTACAAATTGGGCCTAATTGATCCTGTATGAAAAAAAACAGAGTTCCTTTTAATCAGAGTCACTGAAGGCTACAGAAAGATCTCCTCCTCTTTGCTACTTATTACTTTATTAATAATTAATTCATTAATTATTATTTATTAATCCATGGTCCATGAACCAGGGGCAAAAAATAATGACTTTTTCTTCAATTTCCTTGCTGTTACTTTGATTTCCTTCCTATTACTTTGAAAATTGTTTTAATGGGGGAACAAATCTTTTTTGAAGTCATATTATGTAATTAAGGTATTGTTTCACTCCAAATAACTGTAAGGTGGCATGGGATGCTACTGTACAAGGTCAGGTGATGTAGAATCATAATCAATGCCATGTTATGCTGTTAGAATAGTTTTCTGTTGATAGAAATTAAAGAAAACATACCCTGCATTATGAGTATGGACATGGGTCTTTGTTTACATTAAGTCTTGGGGAATTTTAAGGATTTTTTTTTTTGTCTTTTTCATTGTTCATTGTAAAAAAAATTTGTTCCAGCACAGTTATTATAATATTGTTTTAAAAATGTGGCTGATTGATGTTAGGAAGGCAAGAAAATAGGATGGATGTGTCTTGCTTTGTCAAAGATTGTTCCATAATATCATGTCAACTTCTTATTCAAGCCAAACAGCAGTAGGTTTTTCTCGTTGAAATTTACTTTTGGGGAGAATTAAAGTTTATTTGTTTTATTTGCACAATTTGGATATGTTTCGATCTGTTTTTTTCAGGAAGTGGCCATTAATTGATATAAATTGCAAGCAAAGTTTTGTGTGCATGTGTTTATGTGCATTTTTTTTGGGGGGGGGTCCATAGGTTTCAACAGATTCTCAAAGGGGTCGATCCATGTACAGTTGTCAGGCAGGGCGTGACAACTAGTAGGAGAGTTGTTGGGGGGGGGCAGTGTCCTGAGGAGAAGGGGGGAAAAAAAAGAAAAACAAGGCATTGTCTGCTTACAGGGAGTTCTGATTTTAGAGTCCATGGTGCTTCCTAGAGCTACCCCAGGACAATCGTACCCCCCCTTTGCCCCCAATTTCTGATCGGGTGAGTATCAATGGGCAAAAGTCACAATTACCTGAACGTCTCCCACCATAAGTGGGCAAATGGGATGTCTAGGTTCCTGACTCAAAAAAAGGTTAAGAGCCGCTAGTGTAAATCATTGCTATCAATAAGATGTGAAATGTAATTAACAGTGTTATAGCATAAAAATTACAGTGGTCTTGATAATGCCTCGATTGATACAAAAAAAAATTATGCTTTCTTTTTTCTTCCAATATTTTTTGAGGGGGGAGTATACATAGTGACATTCCGGAAAAAAATAATGACTTCCAAATTCAGTAAACATATAACTAGCATACAGGACTGTTTTAGCAAATAACGTCTGAAATCAAGAGTTCCAAGAACGGAAAACTGGCATTAATTTCAACCAATTATTGTTAAAATATGTAAGACTGACATTGATTCTTATCCAATTATTGTCTGCTTCAGGAACTTTGGTTCCTATTGTTTAAAGGGCATGACAGTCCCGTACTGACAGGCAGTGTCTCCGGCTAGCTTTACATTCAAACTGAAAATGAAAGCCACCTTTAAGTCAGTGTTGTTTGTAGAATTTGATACAGAATGGAAGGAGCTGCCACGTCCGTACAGCTGGCAAGGTGACAGGTCTTTCCAGAGTCGAATTCCTGGTACCTTAGCCTATTGTCAGCCCCACCAATTAAGTACGGACAAATTTTCAAATGTTGTTATGCTTTAGTTGATTAATCACTGTGATTAATCATTAAAGCAGGCAGCCCTAGTAGAAGCTCTTAACTTTCCCATAACTGGCAATAGCTTATTCCTCATCTGAATGCTTAGTTGCCTGACAGTTACTGTCTGATAGAGAAAGAGGACAGCAGAACACTGCTTATGGGGGGAAAATGATTTTTTTTTCTTAAACTGCTGATCTAAAATGGCTGACCTCTTTAAGCTTGGACGGTTTGAATGGACTCCACGATAATACCCAGGAGCTATAGAAGGAGAAAATATCATTCTTCAGCTAATAATATTTCCTTGAAATAATCGTCAGGGAGTAAGCTGTGTTTATCCTGGCATGTTCCCCCTTTTCAAATCAGATTTTGCCATATGCTAAATAACTAGATAATACTTGTCCCTTCCTCCCCCAGGGACAGCACTGAGAGTACTATGAATTCAAAGCTCCAAAAAGCCCTAAGAAAAAGGCTCAGAGCAATCAGAGGTATGTGCCACTTGTAGATCACATCGCTCCATATGTCGTTCCTGCTTTATGAGGTAATCTTGAGGCATGGAATCTGTCACTCATTCATTCACTCATTCATTTATAGTCTGCCTTTCTCAAAGGGACTCGGGGCAAATTATATATAGTGAGCCAGTACAATCACAAAAGTGGGACATTCAGTAACCGGTGCATTCAGATTCTAGAAGTCTGGAACCACCAGAAAGAACTGAAGCATAGCATAAGTCGTCACATGACACATTAAGCAGTACATACATTACATGAATAGGATCCTACTTACAATAAGCTGTACACAGCGATATAAACCACAGTCCTTCATCATTATCCAGGCAAGTTTGTAACACCATTTTGTGCAGTGCAATCCTGTTACCTGCATAGAAAAGCCGTCTTGAATAGTTCAGTTTTGCATAGTTTGAGCATAGGTGGTGGTGGAGGAGCATAGGGAGATCGGGTGTCCCACAAATAAGAGGGGGCAAGGCTATGAAGGGCTTTGTATGTGGTAACCTAGACTTTAAATTGATTCCAAAAACACATGGGAAGCCAATGGATTATCTGCAAAACCATCTCCTGGTGCCACCTTCTAAAACTTACACACCAGGAAAGACTGGAGTCACTGCAAAACTGTGTCCCCCGTCCTGTTACAGTTATCCAGTCCAGAAAAGTGTGGTTAATGATACTGAAAGCTGTCGAGTGCTCCAGAAGATATCTCTCTGAATGAGCAGAGAGCTTTCTTCCTGACTTTGGGTCAGATGGAAGACTGAAAGGTCCCAGGTAATCTGTCTCACCTATAATCATCTAGAGATGCTGGAGTACCTTATGCTGAAGTACCACCGACCTACAAAAAGGAAAATGGCATACTGGACCAATGTTCACATACGTGGCCTGAACACAAAGCTACAGTT
Source organism: Gekko japonicus (assembly GCF_001447785.1). Classification (NCBI taxonomy): domain Eukaryota; kingdom Metazoa; phylum Chordata; class Lepidosauria; order Squamata; family Gekkonidae; genus Gekko; species Gekko japonicus. The sequence goes on along the minus strand of NW_015165835.1, from coordinate 762,139 downwards.
GAGCTTCTTTCAAGGTCATGTGGAAAAATTCTTTCCCGAGTGAGGCATTCATTATTTGACCCATTTAATGTGCAGTAGACTCCATTTGGCTGATTAAATTAACCTGAACAGGCAAGGATTGTATCTGCAGATGATAACCCACATCCTTATGCTGCACAAACTGAAAAGTCTCCATATGAATCAGGCAAGTGGAAGCCTCAGAAATAGCTTCACATCTGTAATTAATGTGAAGTCAAGCCTGATCAAATGTACTCCATCTGCAATTAATGTGAAGTCAAGCCTGATCAAATGCAATCAGTTCTGTCTACAAGACACTTTGCAAATGGGTCGCAGCAAGGGACTGAGGACTCCGCAGCTCCCTTTGGAGGACCTTATGTGAAGTGTGGTGGGTTAGACGCATGTAGAAACCACTGAGACGGATGTAGTGATCAGTATGGTTTTCTGGTACACAACAAAAGACAACTATATACACACCTGGGGACATACCCCTAGGTCCCGTTGGTGGGTCTGAAACTCCTGCCATGGTCCTATTGGTTCCCAAGTGGAGAGCCTAGGAGCCTAGTCCCCATTGTTCCTACAGAGTCAAGCTCGGGGGTATTCGCTGGCCCCTGGTTACGTAGTCAGCGGACATAACATTATGTAAAAGACCTCTCCCTTTTCAACAGAAGATCCGGCTGTGGTTCAGCGATAGAGTGCATGCCAGCCATCGACTTCCATGAGGACACCGTTGCTTTCCTAAATGTGATGACCTAGGCCGCTGATAATCAAGGCTGTTCCTTGGTGTTTATTGTATCCTGAGATCTGTTCTTGGTTATGTTAGCCACCATCTGGAACATTTTGCTCTGGCCACCACATGGCTTTCCACAGAAGTGACTGATGTGAAGTCCTGAGGTGCTGGCATCACTGCTTGGGCCAGCTGCCAGGGAAAAGGCCAAGGGCATATGATCTGCATCATCTGAACATACATGAACATATGAAGCTGCCTTAAATTGGATCAGGCCATCAAAGTCAGTATTGTCTACTCAGACTGGCAGCTGCTCTCCAGGGTCGTAGGCAAAGGTCTTACCATCACCTACCGCAAGGTCCTTTTTAACTGGAAATGCTGAGGATTAAACCTGGGACCTTCTGCATGCCAAGCTGAGGCTCTTCCACTGAGCCGGAGCCCCTCCCCTGTTACAGTTACCATCATCATAGATACCGCCTGAGTTACAGGCAAGCCTCTGAGGTACTAGCAGCTCTCTTGTGGATCAGTTTACTCCCATGGCACCTGATCAAGTATAGACTTTGTCTCTCTACCCCCTACTTTTGCTCTTTTTGTAGCAGGAACTCCTTTGCATATTAGGCGACACACCCCTAATGTAGCCAGTCCTCCAAGAGCTTACAGTAGCCCCTGTAAGAAGAGCTCTGTAAGCTCTTGGAGGACTGGCTACATTAGGGGTGTGTCGCCTAATATGCAAAGGAGTTCCTGCTACATATGCTATCATATCTCCACTGATAGATGTTCCCATTCCCCGCCCCCTGCCCCCGGACAAAACAACTGCCTACCCTGTGAGTGCGCGTGTTTTGTGGTGTGTTGTTAGGACAGATGTGCCTGACAGAACCAGTGCATTACTACAATGAAACTGAAACCCCATGGTCGCATCTGCGGGATGGACCACAGAGGCAGGGGATGTGAAAAGAAATTAAGTTCTTCAAAACCGTTATGCTTACAGAAGCAGTACATTTTAGCCCCGCTTTGCAGGAAGGAATACAAATGCACAGAACCTAGTACTTGACAGTTCAGTTCATTCCCCCCTCCCTGGCGATTTAGTATCCTAAACTATGCACAGTCTTCAGAAACGGCAAGAATGAGGCTCATTCAGAATGCTTTGAGATAGATTTTTGAACAACCTTGTTTCTGCAAAGGACATGCTGCTGCAATACCAGGATAGCGTTCAAGAAATACCCCTAATTCTAAAGCTGAGAACACTGTCAGCCTTTTCTCCTTCTCCTTTTGGGTTGTGTGGCCATTTTGCAAGGTCCTGGAATTCTCCTGGAAATACAATAGATTTGCAGATTACAGTGTTCTGATCCCTTGGAGGCAACAGCAGCTGGAAAGGACAGGCTGTATGGTGTCATAGACCTGCTGGGCTCCCCGCCCTCCCCCAAACTCCACCCATTGCCAGGAACTGTCTGTAATGTATTCAATAGCTGCCATTTAATGCATGATGTATGTGTGAAACATCTAATTGACTTGCCATGTTGAGCTTCGTCCTGGGCTAGGATCCAAATGCATCCAATCGCATTGCTAGCCCAGGAAGCATCTAGCCAATTGCTTTACAGCAAGCTCCCTGTGCGGGATCGTCCGTGATTGGTCCTTATATGAACAACCGTATTGGTTGGTATTTGTACAGTGGGTGTGGCTACATTAGCCAGGAGAGTTTAAAAGCAGGACAGCTGCAATGTAAAAGCTGAACTGTTTTGTTCTGGCTATCAGATGTTGATCCGTGTTGGAGTTGTGATCGAGTTGCTGAATAAAGCTGATCTTTTGCTGAATCACTCTCCGACTACTTTGTTAAGCGAGCGACTTTACACTGTCCTCAGATCTCCAGGAATGTCCCAAGCCAGAGCTGGCATCCCTGTTTGTCACTTTACTGTTTTGCACCAGGCCGCTGTATGGTTGACTGTACAGTATAATCAACAAAGTCTCCAAACGAGGGATTCCCTCCACCCCATAATAGTTTTTTTTTTAAAAAAAAAATTATTTATTTATTTCATTTTATCCCGCCCTCCCCGCACGCAGGCTCAGTTGAAGGAAATGGACAGTAGTAGGAAATGTTACACTTGTTAAAAATACAGCTGCTGGTTACATGCATCTAGTATGACCTGTGGTATGATTGTTCTGAATCTTCAAGCTGCACAGGTTGTTTCTATCTGAGCCTTCTGCTTTTCATTATATATTTAGTCCCCCCCCCCTGCTTTGTTATTTCTCTTCCCATGACACTCTAAACAGAATCATACCCTCCTTAGGCCATGGATAACAATGGGTTTAGAAGGGTGTAACTATGCTCCAGATTACATTTGTAGGCACCATCTTTCTTTCTTTCTTTCTTTCTTTCTTTCTTTCTTTCTTTCTTTCTTTCTTTCTTTCTTTTTGGTTTTAACAGGCACTGTATCTCCCATATTTAATTTATTCATTTCAAAGAATGTACTTCCCCTCTCTTTCTTTCTTTCTTTCTTTCTTTCTTTCTTTCTTTCCTGTAGGTTTTAACAGGCACTGTATCTCCCATATTTAATTTATTCATTTCAAAGAATGTACTTCCCCTGAACTTCCATCCAATTGAACTTCAACGCCGCTTCAAACCAAAAGTAGAAAGCAAAGAGTCAAACAAAATTAAAACACAATAAAAAATCCCAAAAGCAGCTTCGTTGCACAGATAAAAAGCCAACAGCTGTCCAAACATTAATTAATTAATAGGCCAAAGGATGCCATAAATAAAAGCAGTTTTCATTTGGCATTTAAAAAAATACAAATGAAGTTGGATGCCACATTTGGGGATGGCATTACCCCCATGAAAAGCATTTTGATATAAACTGCAGTTTGGTGAATATTATGATACCCCTTTGTAGGTTACAGCTTTGTAGTTGGAATGAATTATGAGGACTAAAACCAGCTCAGGGTACTTGTGTTTAGCTTGGGTAGACAAAAAATAATAATATTTGCATGCTAGGTAAGTCTCTTAAAACACAGACCGTGATTTGTTGCAAGCAATTTAGTACCTGTGTGGGGGGTATTTTCTTATAATTAGGATAACTTAGTATTAAATAATTCCTCCCACCAAAAGACAGCATCAGTATGCACACCCAGTTCACTTTCTGCCTCCTTTGCTTTGTAAACCTAGCACAAAGACTTTACTGAAGGTGGCAGGTATTAATAGAAAGTAGCTTCACAAACACCCCCCGCCGTTACATAAGTGTGTGTGTATGTGTGTGTGTGTGTGT
>NW_015165835.1:723812-758092 GCF_001447785.1 Gekko japonicus | reverse complement strand
TATATATATACACACACACACACACACACACACACACACACACACATACACATACACTCAACTGACTACAAAAATGCATCATTTGAAGTGCAAAAAGGTATATCTTTCATATTCAGGTCTGAATCTTGACTACTTCAAATGGCTTCGATTCTCCACCATGGATAGCAAGGCCAAGATTGTAGATCAAAGGTTAACTCTGTTGAAACGTGTGCTTATCCAACCAGAAGTAAGGAAGGATAAGGATGTGACATTGCAACAGCTCTTTGGCTGTCCTAGGTTCGAACCTTTGTGAAATTCTGGCTGACTTAATCCATGGTGGGAGCAACATCTGATAAGAGTACAACAGCTTCGTGGCCAGGTCACATCCTTTAATTACTCAGGACATGTCACTATAAGGTCTCCAGCCTTCTTTGTATTACCAGACAAAAATGGAGTCTGTTCCACTCTCTGACTTTTTGTAGAAAATTCTGTCGGGGTTGGATTCAAGCTGCTTTTCTGTCAGTGAGAAGAAGATGGAGGAGGAGGAGATTGGATTTATACCCCGCCCTTCACTTGGTGTCTCAGAACAGTTTACAAACTCCTTTCCCTTCCCCTCCCCACAACAGACACCCTGTGAGGTAGGCAGGGCTGATAGAGCTCTTTCCAGTACTGTCCTTGAGACAGCAGCTCTGACAGAACTGTGGCTTGCCCAAGGTCATCCAGCAGGTGCAAGTGGAGGAGTGGGGAATCAAACCCAGTTCTCCCAGATTAGAATCTGCACACTTAACCACTACACCAAACTGGAGGAGGTCTAGGAGGTAGGATCCAGGAGACCAAGGTTCAAATCCCCATTCTCCCACAGTAGCTTACTGGTGACTTTGGGCCTGTCACACTCTCAGCCTTACCTACCTCACATGGATACGTGGACAAGGAGATAAGTAGGAAACTATTATTTGATCCTGCTCCACAGCTCATAACCGACTGTGCTAAATTTTTAGCAATAGCTCAAAAATATGTGCTGCACGGGTAGAACAATTTTAGAAAAAATCCAGAAGGTCTAGGAGATGGGGAGTAGAATTGTATAATCCATATAACACCCATTCAGTACTAGAATAACTTTTATTCAACAGTGTCAGAGTATTGTAGAAAGTTAGAGTTTTAGCAATTTTGTAATTAACATAGGCAGTTTAAATGCAGTTTTAAATTTATATATTTTATTGGTACCCTTCTTTGTATTGATTGTAATTGACTTGTGCTGGTTATATACCGAATAAACTATAACTACCTACCTCGCAGGGTTGTTGTAAAGATAAAATGGGGTATAATAAATAAAGCTACACAGGGGATCATGGGACCTACATGAACCAAACCACGTGGGACAGAGGAGAATTTGCTGGCTGGCTCCAACACAATGTTTTTCCTCATCCATCTTCCTTCTAACACTGATCATTTTCATCCCTAGGAGAAGGCCAAAACATGGAGTCTTGGGGACTGCTATCATTCTATTCTGATCTGCAATGTCTTTCTCAGAAGACAGTTTACCATTTAAAAATTACTGCAAACAAAACAATATAGTTAGCCTGATTCCCACAAGCCATCAGTCGTCTCTTCAGGAGCCACAGCTGTCCACCTCACACCTGTGTACAGGAAAGGAGAGAAAGAAGAGAGCAGTTCCACAGAGCAGAGTCACCATGCTGGTTCATACAGGAATAGTACCTGAGCCATGGACCTGGGTCCCATCCCAGGCTGAGGATGGATTTAAAAGTAAAATCTAGCACTGTGAATTGGAACCAGGTAGCTAGTACAGAAGGAAAGGTCTCCGAAGAAGTGAGCAGTGACTCACGAAAGCCCATACCCTGCCACAAATTTTCTTAGTTTTGAAGGTGCTCCTGGACTCTTGCTCTTTTCTGCTGCTACAGACAGGCTACCCATCTTGATATTTTCAGATCTTGCAAGCTCAACAGGATCAGTACTTGGAAAGGAGACCACCAAGGAAGGCTCTGCAGAAGAAGTCAATGACAAACTACCTCTGCTTCTCACGTGTCTTGAAATCCCCTTGCTGGGGTTGCCATAAGTCAGTTGTGACTTGATGGCACTTCACACACACACACACACACACACACACACACACACACACACACACACACACGTACTGCAGAGTTCTCAGTAGTGGTGTAATACAAGCAAAGTGCCTCACTTCTTAGAGCAACCTTTCTGCCGCACGACCTAGGGTCACCTCATGTGAGGAACGTGGGCCAGGTCGATCTTAAACGTTAACCACATGCATAATTAAAATAAATGGAAATAAGTCTGAGGAAGTGAGCAGTGACTCACAAAAGCACATCTCTAGTTTTTAAAGGCGCTACTGGACTCTTATTCTCTCTACCACTATTAGAAACCACAACATTCAAAAACCAGTGGGGGAACATTTTAACCTTCCAGGGCATTCAGTTGCTGACCTAGGAGTAGCAGTTCTCTTACAAAGGAATTTCAAAGGGAGATTAGAAAGAGAGACTGCTGAATTGCAACTGATCATGAAGCTCAAGACAATGCAAACTCCTGGACTGAATTGAGACCTAGGTTTCTTCTCTGATTACCAATGCCTGCTGATTTCTTTTGGCATATGAAATCACTTCACTATCCAAGATATAAGAACAGATGGGCTCACATTCCAGCTGTATCTGAAGAAGTGAGCTGTGATTCATGAAAGCTCATGCCCTGCCACAAATTTTGTTAGTCATTAAGGGGCTGCTGTACTCTTGCTCCCTTTCACTAATAAGGAATGCAAGCTGTACTGTTCGGTTTCCCCACCACCACCACCACCACCACCACCATCTGGTAGAAATGTAATCGAGGATCTATCAAGTGCCATGGGATGGACTCTCTCTCTTCTCATACCTCAGATAAAACATTTTTTGGTCTTAAGCACAGGACTCTCCCATACCTGGAATAAAATGTGTGTGTGTGTGTGTGTGTTCTGTCTTAAGCACAGTACTCCCTCCCATCCCTGGAATAAAACAGGATTATTATTTTTTGTGGTTTTAAACACAGCCCCCCCCCCCAAAATCCCTGGAATAAAACATTTTTTGGTCTTAATCACATGACTCCCCCCCAATCCCTGGAATAAAATGGGTTTTTGCTTGTTTGTTTCTTTGTTTGTTTTGGTCTTAAGCACAGGACTCCGCTCCCCCAGTCCCTGGAATAAAATGTGTGTTTTGGGTTGTTGTTTTTTTGTCTTAAACACACAACTCCCATCCCCCAATCCCTGGAATAAAACTTCTTTTTTTGTCTTAACCACAGGACTTTCTTTCTTTTTCTGGCATGCTTCCTCCGGCTCCCCCCCCCCTCCCTTAGAAGACAAAGTGTGTTTCTGCCTGAAAGAAATAAAACATTGCTGGTCTTCTGAAAAGTCCCACGCCATTTCCCCCTCTCTGTGTCTCTCTTCCTCCTCCTCCCTCCGCAGAGGGGAAGGAGCTCTCAGCCAATGGAGGGAAGGCTTTCTTTCTCTCTTATGAAGCAGGAGCTAGGAGAGACTGCAATGTAGGAAGCAGGAAGCTGGAAAAAGGACAGCATCAGCAGCTCTTGGGCTGGATTGCAGGCCATCACGGGCCTGATAAGGCCCGCAGGCCACATGGTTGACACCCCTGATATAGGACCTGGCTTCAACCAAATCCTCTCATTGTATCAAGAGAGTCACTTACAATCTAAGGATAAGTAAAGAGAATTTGAAAGAAATGGGTAGGCCTGAGCAAAGAGACAAGACTTTTCAGCGACTCTTGAGAACAGTGATTGATGGATTGAGGTACATGTCAAGGGGGACAGAGGAGAAAGCAAGCATCCCCATAATAAAAGGCCAGATAAGGAAAATGCACTCAAGAATGAAGAAGAGATCCTGGACATTCTAATGGCACTATACAGTGATGACAACAATACCAATATCACTGGCAAGGCTTGTGGCATTTCACATCCACAAGTCTGCAAAAGACAGTTTTCTGGCGGGAGATTGTCCATGGGGTCGCGAAGAGTCGGACTCGACTGTGCGACTGAACAACAACAACCAAGTCAGAAGCATTTCCCCCTCAGAGGAAATACACCTTGAGTAATCAGAAGAGAGACCATTGCAGACTATCGCCAGTGGAAATATTATGTGGTTAATCTCTCGCTCACTGGAAGCAAATGAGATTACTCCCCCCCCCTTTGAGGAAATCAGCATAATTCTAATTATCATACGGGGACATTTTTAGCCACTTCTATAAAAACAACCCTACAGAGGATTAGAGCGCATTGGAGAGAAAGGGCTGGTGGTATTCTAACGCTCCAGGGCTGCTCTTTTCCCGTTGTATTATGCAGGTACAAAATGATCAGGACCCATGCTAGCTCCTGACTTTTGTTCGTGCATTGTACTTTCTAAAGTTTATCTTGCTTTGGGCCACAGCAGATGTAGCATGGCCTCCCCTTAGCCCTGGGCAAGCGCGCTAATCGAAAAGTTGACACATAAAATCCTGTCTGTTCACCCGTCTCATTACTCGCACTAATCCTCATCGCCATGCAAGGCAGGTTTGTGAATCTAAACAAGCCGTGAAAATGGGACCAAATAGTACGTTAATAGATCTGCTTATATAGATGGCATGATTACAGTTTGGGACTTCACGATGTCTGTCAATTCCCACCTTGAATACTTCCAGGATGTTTATAGTAGTGCTCAGGATTTTATTGTTTCCTCAAACCGGATTACAAAATATAAAATATAAAACAACAGCTCATTCAGACATCAGGAGGAAGCCAAACAAAAACGAAAAAAACCCCACCCCAAAACAATGCAATAGAACTAGGATTAGAAAATTTGAAACAAAAAAACTGACGAAAACTTGAAATGTCATGATCAGTGCCGAAAGTGGCTTACAAAGCTAGAAGCCAGTGCAGTAAAAGATCACAATCAAGCCCTGTGATATGAATGACATTTAGTAAGAATTGTAGTGCTTTTTAAAGTTTATAAAATTACAAAAAAATGTCCAACATTCTCAACTTTACAATATTGCAAAAAAGTCCAACATTCTCAATGAGTACCCGGTTATAAGCCCATTTCAACAGCAGTCTTCCTCAGGAGTAATCTTATATTGTAAGGAGGTGTCAGATTCTTAATTCAGTTCAATATATTAATTCATATATCAGCATGCAGCTGCATGGAATCAACTAGAACAGTCTTTATAGAGTCTGGATTCAGTTTGTTGTAGAGAGCATTTGCTAGCCATTTGAAAATTGAAGGCTTCTAGCCGGGGAGAATAATAGGACTGGTTTGCGACTACTATAGTGTTCATGGAGAGCATCAGCCAGCGAAATTGAGGAGGCTTTTAGCACCTAGAGAGGATTGGCTTGCTCCCAGTATAAACACTTATAATGGAACCAGAAGTAAATTCTATAGATTACATAATTAAAAGTTTAAAATAATTATCTTCCATTCAGCTTCATGTTGCTTTTCATTTACCATGGTTTTTTCCAGGACATTTTGAAGGAAATAAAGAAGTTTACTCCTATTAATATATTGAACTGGATTAAGAAGATGACACCTCCTTACAATATAGGATTACTCCTGAGCAGGGGTCATTTCCTAGAAAAAGAGGTGCAGGAGCTCATTAGCATAACTCATTAGCATAACTTATTTGCATATGCCACACCCCCTGACATCACTGGAAGTGTGTCAGAAGGCAACACCCACCGGTCAGGCTCCACTGGACTGTTTTGGATTGCTAGCTATTGGGGGGGGGGCGTGCAGATCTGTCCTCACAGAGGAGGGAGAGCTTGTACCTGAATAAAGCTGAGTTTAAAGTTGCCACTGGACTGTTTTGGACCGGGGGGCCAGGGGGAGCTCTGCAGCTTACCTGGCTGCTTCTTGCTCTGACTGAGGGCTGCTGGGAGCAGGGGGTGGGGCTTGTTTCACGTGCCTGCCCCCTGGGCTCTTTACTGCTGGAGCTCCGCTCCTGTGCGCTCCTGCGGGAAACGACCCCTGCTCCTGAGGAAGACGGCTGTTGAAATGGGCTTATAACCGGGTGCTCATTGAGAATGTTAGACTTTTTTGCAATATTGTACAGTTGAGAATGTTGGACAATTTTTGTAATTGTATAAAGTTTAAAAAGCAATCTGATTCTTACTAAATGTCATTCATATCACAGGGTTTGTTTGTGTGTTGTTTTTCCTGATGGATACCTGTGATCCCTTCTTGGTTTGTGATAGTGCAGTAAAAGATGACAGAAGAGGATACATATAAAAATCAGGAGTCCCCACGTGGTGCCTTTTCAGGTGCCCATCAAGTGTTTTTAGGAAGTGGATGTGACTGGGTAGGGCTTTTGCCAGCAAGGCTTCTGAATGACTATCATTTTATTGGCTGTGCAGATTTTTTTTTAAAAATCCCATGTGCATGTGTGCACATGCGTATGAGTGTGTGCACATCTGGAAGTCATGGCGACCTCTGGTGACTTACCCCTACTGGTGGCCTGGAGGATATTCAGAGAGGTGTCTGAATAAAGCCTGTCCCTACCTTCCGACTGCTGGTATTCCAAGGAGGTCTCCCATACAAGTTCTTGCCAGAGTCGACCCTGCTTAGCTTCCAAGATCTGACGAAATCGGTCTTGCCTGGGCTATCCAAGTCAGAGCAGCTGTGCAGATTATTTTTTTAAAAAAATATTGATTTGGCAGCTGCTACCACAGCACAAGGATCTACACTGTGTTACTGACATTAAGCTGCGGCAATCACTTTGTGGCTGGCCTCCTGTGGCAGCCATTTTGTTGCCATGTCCACCATACCATGTCAAATTCTAAGTGTGTCCCCATGCTCAAAAAGGTTGGGGACCCTTGTAAGAAAAAATGCAATAGACTACCCTCTTGCTTGCCTATAAAAACACCCTCCCGGACTGTTTCATTGGATCACAATTCTAATCTCTTCATTAAAGTGCCCCCTTCAATATTTGTGTTTGGCATTTTGGCGTTAAGGGAGGAAGAGAGGGATCGCCAAGTACACGCCACCATCACTCCTGAATTTTGTTGGCAGACTTATCAAAATTCCTGTTTGGTTTCCACTGAAATAGCTCAGCCAGGGATGGGTAGCGGCTGCCTGACAGCAACAGCAGATGACACTGGGGTTGCCAGCTCCGGATTGGGAAATACCTGGAGATTTGAGGAGGGGTCAGAGCCTGAGGAGGGTGGGATTTGGGGAGGGGAGGGACTTTAATGTCATAGAGTCCTTCTTCCAGAGCAGCCATTCCCCCCCCAGGTGAACTGAACTCTATCACCTAGAGCTCAATTGTAATCCCAGGAGATCTCCAGCCACCACCAGGAAGATGGCAACCCTAGATGAAAGCCTCCCCAGCCTTTCGCCCTAGCCAGATGTAACCTTCAACTTTTCCAAGCATTACTGTCTTTTCCAGTAACTCTTGTCTTCTCATAATGTAACCAAAGTACAATAGCCTGGACTGAACCCAGTTTGAGTCCAGTGACACCTTCAAGACCAACACCTTCAAGAACACCTTCAAGACCAACAGAGAGCCAGTTTGGTGTAGTGGTTAAGTGTGCAGACTCTAATCTGGGAGAACGGGGTTTGATTCCCCACTCCTCCACTTGCAGCTGCTGGATGACCTTGGGCAAGCCATAGTTGTGGCACAGCTGTTCTTGAAAAGGAACAGTTTCTGTCAGAGCTCTCTCAGCCCCACCTACTTCACAGGGTGTCTGTTGTGGGGAGGGGAAGGGAGAGGAGTTTGTAAACTACTCTGAGACTCCTTTGGGTAGTGAAGGGCAGGGTATAAATCCAATCTCTTCTTCTTCATAGGTCCTTTCAGCACTAGACCTTAAATCCTGGTTCAACCCTGTCCCCGAACTTACATTCTACACTACACTCGAGTTCATCCCTGTAATTATCTTGGGGTATTTTTTGTTTCCACATTACATTGAGGTCACTCTGGTTTTGCCCCACACTTGTCCCAGGATAAACGGATGCTGTTATAACCAATGTTCCCTCTAAGCTGTGGAGTCTTGTGAGCAAAAATTCTACTCTGTGAGCTACTGGCATTAAAGTTGTGAGCGAGCGATTTGACTACTGCATAAATCAGTGTGCTCTGGAGCCATCTTTCCTGAGCTAAGACAAAAATCTGTGAGCCAGAGACTAAAAACCTGTGAGCTAGCTCACACTAACTCAGCTTAGAGGGAACACTGGTTATAACCAGGGATAGTTGCAAGGTATCGTGTCATGAGTTGAACTCTGATAAAACCAGGGATGAGATCCAAGTGCGGAAAGGAACATAGTGTAATTCTGGGTATCTGAAGAAGCACACATGCTAGCAAAAGATTATACTCAGAATCAAACTCTGTTGGTCTTAAAGGTGCCACTGGACTCAAGTTTGGTTCTATTGCTTCAGACCAACACGGCTACCCCACCTGAATCTAACCCCAGCTGTGTCATTTTAGCTTCTAGGGAGAGTTTAGGCTTGATTTGATCTAGAATCCACTTATTTGTCTCATACAGGATAGGAAATCTCGGAATTTGGCAAGTATCGGGATACATTTTTGTGTATATTGAACAAGTGTGGGATACGGCCCCCCTGAGTCAACTCCTGAGTTGTGAAAGCATATAAATCAATATCCAGCCAGCTACCCAACTTGTGGCTAATTAGTCATCTGCTGTCTCCATTCAGTTCCCACCCCCCTGCCTTGTTCCTTCTGTGTCTATCGTCTTTCTTCTTCGGGAGGAAATCATCTCTTCCTTATTAACAATTCCTTCTTCCAGCTGTTTTCTTCAACATCTATATAACACACTTCGCATTCAAAAGGCTGGCTCACTGTAATCTCATGGTTAGGTATTTGGTACAAATATATTAATGTTCACCGCTTGCCACAGGGACCAATTGCTCTTGATGCCAGAAAGGAAATCTATTACAGTGGCGGAGTACCACAAAAAGACACAGATGGAAAGGGAGAGCAACCCTTATCCCTCTTCAACCGGAGTCTCCGAAGTAGATGAGCAGATGTTTAATTTTGGACCTTTTACAGATTAATTTTTAAACAGCGAGGTGCTCAATAGCAAGCACATTCATCAATGGTTTGTCAATTTGTCACCATGCCACAAGCAACGCGTTGTTCAGGTATCCATGAGTCTGAAGCCATCCGGGGGGTTTGAGAGACCTCGTTTCTTACCTGTGGTATTTGTTACTATCTGGGTGATGTTTACCAGCTGATGACAAGCTTCGCATGGCAGAGGAAGAACCCGCGCTTGGGGAGGAGAGGTTGTTAGGGAGGCATCAGACCTTTCTCTCCCTGTTTTCTAAGCACAGGAATATGTTTCGGCTCCAGCCACCTGGAAATAAATCGTGACACCTAATAAAATATCAAACCCAAAAGCTGCTTTTCCCCCCTGACCTATCTGGACTCAAGTTATTCTTGTCATCTTCCTATATATCCTGACAATATTTCACATGTTGCCTTCTGGGGTGGTGTGGATTTCATTCATTTCTGTTATCAGATCCCCTTATCATTTTGGAAGACATCAGCCTCTGATGCGTGTGAGCCATGGGATGTGGGGGTTTTGTGCACATCACCATACAGGTATGGGTCCAATTTATGTGATCATTTCATTGTATTAAAGGGAAGATCTTCATACATTAGACCGGTGGCCATATGGTTGTATACACTAAGCTCTTACAGCATATCGTGTTTTGTAGGGGGTGGCATATACATTGATTCCTTGTTGGGTGATAGTGAGATATTGAAAAAATGGTATTTGGCGGAGATAAGATAGTCCAGCAGAGCCAGAGTAAAATAATTCAGACTGAGAATCCATGTGTGATTAAAATATAAAGTTTTTACTAAATCCTAGCATGGGAAGGGTAACTGGGATGAAAATAACCACAGAGCATAATCGGCTACATCCTTACTCTACAAAGACAAAACTAGAAGAGAGAGAGTATGGCTACTCTTCTTGTTCTTCAGAACACCAAACAAAGACGGGAAGAGAAGCCATAAAATGGTAATACACCTTGACTCTTTAGTCCCAATCAAATCCCTAGATAAGGGAGAAAATTCCCGGGCATTCTACAGCTAAAGAACATTGGTTACATGAAAAACATTTGACTGCCTGTGAGTAACATAAACAAACATTTAACCCCAGATATACTGAGTGTTTTCAACTTGTAATACCCCACATTCCTCCACCGTGCAGAGGATTGATAGCCAAATTACTACATGACTTAGCCCATAAGGTTCACCTGTTTGAGAACCAGTTTGGTGTAGTGGTTCGGAGTGTGGACTCTAAGCCTGCTTCGGAGGGGAGGGTGGGGTATAAATTGTTATGTTCTGAGTTTTGCTTAAGCTGTTGTGTTATGGTTTGTGCTAAAGCATTCTAGTTCCTCCGTTATGATTGGCTGCCTAATAAAGACCTCCTAGCGGTCCCAAAGCCAGACAGTGTACCCAATCAGGAGGGTCCACTTAGGTCCAATCAAAAACCACGGAAGTAGCAACATTGTATATAGTTCAGTACTGGAATGGTATAAGTTTGTGTGCCGCTCTTATCAGAGCAGTTCAGAGCTGAGCAATGCTTGAATAAAGCCTTCTTCGTTTGACAATCGTCTCCTGCCTCAGTACTTAAAATAAATTGAATAAATAAATAAATAATCTGGGAGAACCCGCTTTGATTCCCCACTCCTCCACATACAGCTGCTGATGTGACCTTGGGTCAGTTACAAGTTATTCCAGAACTGCTCCCTCAGCCCCTCCTACCTCATGGTGTCTGTTGTGGGGAGGGGAAGGGAAAGGAGATGTAAGGTGCTCCGAGACTCATTTGGGTAGTGAAGGGCGGGGTATAAATCCAATCTCCTCCTCCTCCTCCTTTTTCTTCTTCTATAGTACTGTACTTTCCACCAGTTGTCCTTTTCCAGGCTTCCTCTGGGAATGTGTTCCATATGATAATTCGGTGTTTATCCTTAATCCTTTTTGTCTTTAAAATCCTATGAGAATGAAAAAAGCATTATGCTGTCGGTGGAACCAGCATCAGTGTAGCACAGAAGCCAGACTGCCCGCGTCTCCATATGCCTCTCTGAAATGGCCCGTCTTCCCAACTGATTCCTATGTAATTAAGTCTCACTAAAATCAATGCTACTTAATCCTAAATCAGTGTGTGCTTAGGATTTCAGCCAATGTAAAAAAGTTGAACCCTAAAGATAAACAGCAGATGCTGGTGGACTGCAATGATATAGCTTGTGAAAAAGGATGAATTGCATACAAAAGCACAAAGACAAAGAAGTGGTTGGAGTTAACACATGCTTAGGTCGCCCAGTGAAATCAAAGAGGGGTTGTGGTTCAGTGGTAGGACATCTGCCTTGCACACAGGAGGTCCCAGGTTCAATCCCCAGCATCTCCAGTAAAAATGATCAGGTGGTAGGTGATGTGAAAGACCTCTGCCAGAGATTGTGGAGAGCTGCTGCTGATCTGAGTAGACAATACTGTATAAAGCAGCTTCAAGTGTATGTATGTGACCTTCATGCACTATAGGAAAATCTGTGGAAAGGAGTAAGATTTGGGGGGCTAAGAAGCAGAGTTTGGGGGTCTCAAGGTGTATGTCCTTTTGTGTCTCACAACACACAAGGTTTGGATTTGGGATATGATTTGCAATCCCCCCTCCAAAGGGGAAGAATCAGGCCTATAAAATCTTGGTTCCTACCTTGCCTTATTGTCAAGCAAAGCAGCCTGGCAATGTGGCAGGAAATGTACGATTTATTTATTTATTTATTTATCATTCCACTTTATATCCCGCTCGAATCCCTTATCCAGGGGTCTCTGAGCAGCTTTACAAGTCGGTGCTAATCACCATTTTCAATATCCTAACTAGGGCCACAGGTTCTATGCAGGTTCTATGCAGGGTGGGACAAACTACCGGGCACCCCTATGGTGGTGGTTGGTGTTGTTCTCGTCAGTGGTTTTTCTGGCGGGGTGCTCCTCATGCCGCTCAGTGGAACTGTTTCTCTTGCAGCGCGTGGCTCTGCCTTTTTCCGGCCTCAGCAACGTCCCTTCCGGCTCCGCTGGGCCAGCACTCGGCGTTCTCGCGTGCCCCTTCTTTGACGGCAGCCACTCTGATGTCCTTGCTTCTTTGGCCGCCAGGGATCACTCCTCCGGCCGCGCTCGCTCGCCGTTGCTGCCGCATCGCCACGCCACACCGTCCGCACCAGAACTGGTGCCTCGCCGCCGCCGCCGCCGTCACAACCATCACCAGGCAGGGTGCCCCCCACCCTACTAAGGGTGGGTACCCATTTATCTACTTGCAATTACATTGCTTTCGAACCGCTGGGTAGGCGGGAGCTGGGACAAGGGTCGAGAGCTCACCTCGACCGCAGTGGTATTTGAACAGCCATAGTGGCTGCTCGAGATGTTGTTACTTTAAGCAGGCATTAGCCGCCTGCGCCACCGCTCCGTTATGGTATATCGATCAGGAGGTCAGAGAGAAGTTATAAAATGAGTGTTGAATGGTGATGATGTCTGGGTCCCTTCTTCTTCAGAGCACAACACCTGGCTGAGCAGAGGACCTTCCCCTTACTATAGGGACATGCATGTCAAAGAATCTATCTAGGAAGGCTTTAGGATGTCTAGAAGCATAACAGGAAGTGTGATAACTACCCACTATTCAGTGAACCTATTAGCTGGTGCTAATTATGCTTCTCTCCTATAAAAAAATCTGTGGCCTGTTTAGTCCCAGCTATTTACTTCTTTATTTCCTTCCTACTGAAAAAGCTTAATTCAGATGTTTGCTCCCATCTTACTGAAGCATACCCCCTGCCCGCATCCATTTGTAAAATTGCAACTAATTAATTGACTGTCTATATTTGCCTAATCAAGACCGTCTGTTGTAACTACTGAAGGTTTGTTGTTGTTGTTGTTGTAGCCTTGATCCTTGAATTGGTATGTGAATTTTAATTATTAATATCTCATTTTTTATCACTAGGAATATTTTAAAACAAATCTCTAGGAAGTTACTTGTACCTTTGTGTTGGCAGTTTCTGAATAAATCTTCTGATCTAGCACAGGAGTTCTGCAATTCACTAATGCTGGGGTTGTCTGAGAAAGCTGGAAAGTTTATTTATTTTTAAAAGGTACCGATTCAGCTTCCAAGAGCTCGTTATCCTACTTTCAGAGTTCTCTTCAGAAAATTCAGTTCATCCTTCAAACTAGTTAAAATGCTCTTTCTTTTAATTTCCACCAAACTGTGTAGGCCTGGGGCTTAATTAGAAATTTTTAAGTTTAATCTTCTGGTTGAAGCAAAGCCAATGTCACCTCCTCATGTAATTACTGCTTCACAGACAAAACAGTGACTTCTCTCAGATGTGAGCGGGAAAGAGAGAACATTTTCCCTTCACTGTCTACTTCACATGGGAGCTTATGAAGGTTTGGGGCTTGACCACATTTATTAGAGCTGAAGCAAATAAGTGTGATTATGTTTCAGAAGAAGAGGAGGGTTTTATACTCCACTTTTCTCTACCTTAAGGAGTCTCAAAGCCACCGTGCAGGCCCAACTCAGGCCTATTATGCACTGGTAATGCACTGCCTGTTATGCACTCCCTTTCACCGTGAATGTCTGTTGGGTTTTCTTTTTTGTTCTCCCTTGATTTTCCTCCCTTCAGTGCTCAGCTTTCTGGTTGCTGTTTCCCCAGGTTTTCTGATAGTGCTTTTGTGCCGATTTCCCCCTTGTTTTGCATCCAAGATGAAGGTAATTCAAAAGCGTACAGATTCCCTCAGATCCCCCCTGCCCTTTTGTCACCCCCCGAAGGTCACTCCCCACACACATCGAGGTTCTTCTGCCCACTCTGCACCTTCTGCCATCCTCCCCACTTCATCAGTGTACAAGCTGCATTTTCCCCTCATTTTTAATTTTTTTTACAAGTGGCATGAGACTAGCAATATGAGACTATTGCTAGTCTCAGATCACTGAATTTTAAAAAAAAACACAACAGGAAAAGTTTAAAAGGAGCTGTGCGAGGTTTAGCTCCCTGCTGGTATCGACTTGAAAGGGGGATCGAAGAGGTAGCTAATGGCAGCATCTCCAGTGCAAAAAAAAAGGATTTCAGTGCTGCATGCAAACAAAACAAAGGGGGAGATCATCAGCAAAGAATGAAATTGACATGAGATGTGAAGAGAGACAGACACTAGGATGGGAAGTTGAGAGGCAAAGCACCCCTGGCCTCCCCTCAAGGGTTAGTGTGAACAGTAACAGGCCTGGTCCATCCTGCAGATGTTACTTGTTGGTCTCTTGTTCTGCACAGTTCTTATCATCTGCAAGGCCAGAGATAGGAGTGCGGTGATTAGCTTCTCGTGAGAACCTGTGGCCTGTGTGATGGGAGGGGGGAGAACTGGGAGTGATGAGGTAATTGTCTAGTGGCTTCTCCTGAAGATATGTTCTGAGCTCCTGAAGACTAGAGACTAGCTGGGATGTTGATGGACTAAAGGACTGAACTATGACCTGCTTGAATTGCAATTGCTAGCAACATAGACAGTGCCTGAGCTTTGGCCTTTGACTCTTGAATTAAGGTTTGTGCCATCTAACACAAGCTCTAAACGTGTTAGGTAGTTAAGCCAGTTTCTATGTTTTCTTGCTGCATGATTTTAGATTAATGTGTTAGTTATAGAACACATTTTCATGTTGATAGAAGCTGAAATAAATGTTGTATATATATAACAATGATCTGGTAACTTGTGTACCCTGGGGACCCAAGGGGTTTGGCCTGGAACTCCTTGACAGAAGCCTAAAGCTTTGAAAATGTTTTTTCCCCCTTTTAATGCTTTAGTGAACGAAGTTGGGGAGGAGGGCATTTTGGCAGTGTCTGGAAGCCTAACATTAAAATGGCAACTGAGCCACATGGACCTTCTGGAACTGCCAAACTTAAGAAATGCTTGGGATTGATTCATTTGGAGGAGGAGTGCAATCCGCACAGGACAGACTTAAAAAAAAAAAAAAACCTGCCAAGATCACGACCAGTGTGCAGGATCAAATTAGAGAATCAAAAAGAGAAAACCAGACAAATTTGCAAGGAAGGGCAGGAAACTAGTGTTACTATGCAGCTGTGCTAGTGCATCAGTGAAAATCCCCCCCCCATTTATTCCAATTTAATGGTGCAAGACTAAAAAATCTCTCCAGAGCTTCTTCCAGAGGACTCCTCCCCCATACAAATCGTCGGCCCATGCAAAGCATGGCGGAGTTGCAGCCGAGTTTGCACAGGCACATGCACGCACAGAGAGACACAGACACACACGTTGCCAACGATCACAGCTTGCAATGCCAGTGTCAGTGGGTTCTACCATGCATTCTGTACACACAACATGCTCCCCCATATTATGAGATCATTTGACTCTTTCCTCTTTCCTTTTTTTCACAATGGCTGATAACACAACAGAGAATCGGCCAGTACTCCACAATATGGAAAATTGGGGCTTCACAGCTGCTTGTCACTTAAAAAAAAAAGTCTGGTCAGTCTGGTCAGTTTCAACAGTGGGTTTTCCCACTTTCCATACCTGCCTTACTGTTCTCTTTCATTACAGTTTGCACAAGAATGCATTAAAAGACAAATGACTTATGGCCCCGTTCACACGAGGCGATTTGGCCCGGGAACGGGACAGTTTGGGGCCGGATCAAACCGGCGCGATCACACCACAACATCTGGGAAGCGTCTTGCTTCCGTGGCCGAACTGTCCCTTTCCCGGGAAAATGCGCCTCAAACTGAACCACCTACCTCGGTGGTTCAAATGGATGAGGCGCCTCTTCCCGGGCGTCTGATCGCCGGCGCGTCTTTGCGCCGGCACAACCCCGGCCCGGATCCAAACTGCGCATGCTCCGACATGCGCAGTTCGGCCGGCCCCCGGTTAGGGCCGTCTTTTCTCCCCGGCGTTTGATCGCGCCGGGGAGAAAAGGCGGCTCAGCCGGGGATCCGTGGGATCCCACCGAGCCGTGTCAACGTTGGCGCGGCTTTTAAAAGCCGCGCCTCAAGAGGCTTTTCCCCTGCCGTGTGGCAGGGGCCTATGTCATTCTGCTTTCAGTGGAGGTTATATCACATTTGTGCAACCTCTCATACAAGTGGAAGTATGAGAACTGCCACAGAGCCTGCCTATTACTAGATCATCAGAATTATCCCACTCATGGATGTTTGGATTCAATCTACTACTCCAGACTAGAGGTGTCTCTAGATTGATCCAGTAAGGCAGTAAGTAGGAACCTATGCTATGTGAGAACAGCAGCACTTAGGGAAGAGGACTTTCCAACTTCCCCCCTCTCACAGCAGCTTGTCATGCTCTCAAAGTCCTTTCCTTGGGTCACAGCAGCCCCGTTCACAGGGAGAAGTTGCCGTGCTAAAGACACAAATGTCAGGCAGATTTGTTGTGCGCAATCACACCACAACATCTGGGAAGCGTAGCAAACCCATGGCCAACCCGTGGCATCTCGCCGAAGATGCGCAGTAAAAAAGTACTTCAGAAAGTGCACTAGTACCCAGAAAACGCGGGGCAGGGGCAGGCATCCAGCGCCCATCCACATCCCATCACAAACCAGATATTTTTCGTAAGCGCATGTGCACAAACACGTAATTGAAACCAGTGCTGCTCCGTGGAACTGTGCATGCACACAAATGCGAAATGCTTGCCACACCACCTCTTTGCCATGCTCCAGCATCGTCGTGTGATTGCCAGCTAACTGCCTAAGTGCAACGCCTTGGGGGAACGTGTGATCGGGCTACCACACTTTATTTTGCTCCAGGGAAAACAGCCATGCCTCCCCCCCCATGTTATCTGGCCCATGTGACCAGGGCCAGCATTAACCATATGGCGGTGAAGTGGGTGTTTGCAGTAGAAGTGGGGAATCAGTCAAAATCACTTTCCCCTTTCTATTGCAGAAGTGTGTTCTGCAAGCAGTAAATATAGTTAGGATCTAAGCCTAAGTGTACATGCTTGAAGGGAGAGGAATGGAGAGTAACGACAGAGTCTCAGTTAATTCCTCTTAGTATTTCACAACTAAGAAGGATACATCAATCTCCAATTTTGACATATTTATTTGCTTCTCTGTGTTTTCCCCCAGAATTGAATCCAAAAATGCTCACCGCGTAGACTTAGCTTGTTATTCCTGTTTGGTCTTTGCATCTCTTAAAACATCCTCATTATGATAAATGGTAACCATATAAATAAAGCTTGTTCCTGAATTTAATTAAAAAATCTTCATTAGGTGGCATGCTAATTTACTGCCAATGTTCTGCCTTTATGTATGGAGTGGTAAATTCCATTTCATTGTATCTGAGGAAGAGTGCATGCACATGAACGCTTATACCCAGAATTAAACTTTGTTGGTCTTAAAGATGCCACTGGACTCAAACTTTGTTCTGCTGTTTCAGACAAACATGGCTACCCACTAGGGGTGTGCAAAAAAAAAATGGCCCAATTCGGATTTGGCTGAATCGGGCAGAATCAAATCTGGCCGCTGAATTACCCCCCCCCCCGAATGTCAATTTCAGCAATACCAGCCGAATGGGGAGTAATTCGGCAGCCGAATGTCTGAGCAAGCCATGGAAGGGACGGAGGTTTAAACCCCCATCCCTCCCATCTGCGCACCGGCTTGCTTGGATGACCCATGGGTTGTGGGATGCCTGAGCAAGCCATGAAATGGATGGAGGTTTAAACCCCCATTCCTCCCATCTGCATGCCGGCTTGCTCTAATGCCCCATGGCCCACAGGGCACCTGAGCAAGCCATGGAAGAAACGGAGGTTTAAACCCCTGTCGCTCCCATCTGCGCGCCAGCTTGCTTGGGCACCCCATAGGCCATGGGATGCCCAAGCAAGCCATGGAAGGGATGGAGGTTTAAACCCCTGTCCCTCCCATCTGCGTGCCAGATTGCTTGGGCACCCCACAGGCTACAAGATTCCTGAGAAAGCCATGGAAGGGATGGAGGTTTAAACCCCTGTCCCTCCCATCTGCACGCTGGATTACTTGGGCACCCCATGGGCTGCAGGGTGCCTGAACAAGCCATGGAAGGGAAGTCAGTTTAAAGTGTCTTCCCTCCCTGGCCGTTTTTTGGCCACCACTGAATTTCAGTAGCAGCTTTTGGTGGTGGACCGAATCAGACTAGAGAATCTGACTCAGCCCGCGGCTGCCGAATGGCCCATTTTCTGGGGTGCATTCGGTTTGGACGAACCGAATGTACATCCCTACTATCCACCTGAATCTACAAGAAGAAGAAGAGAAGAAAAGAGATTGGATTTATACCCTGCCCTTC
This sequence comes from Gekko japonicus, assembly GCF_001447785.1. Taxonomy (NCBI): domain Eukaryota; kingdom Metazoa; phylum Chordata; class Lepidosauria; order Squamata; family Gekkonidae; genus Gekko; species Gekko japonicus. The sequence continues at coordinate 739,838 of NW_015165835.1, read as the reverse complement.
ACTCGGAGTCTCAGAGTGGCTTACAAACTCCTTTCCCTTCCCCACCCCACAACAGACACCCTGTGAGGTAGGTGGGGCTGAGAGAGATCTTTCGAGAACTGCTCTTTCAAGAACAGCTCTGACAGAACTATGGCTTGCCCAAAGTCATCCAGCAGCTGCAAGTGGAGGAGTGGGGAATCAAACTCGGTTCTCCCAGATTAGAGTCTGCGCACTTAACCACTACACCAAACTGGCTCTCAAGCACAAAAGCATGAAATAAAGGAGGGGAAGCCCTGTGGTCCACCATTTAATATTGCATTTAAAAAAGCATGGTCAGTGCCAATTTCTTTGCTTGCCTCAATGAAAATATACAGCACTGTGATCCACATTAACCATTTTGTTTGTTTAGATGAACTTTTGATAGGCCACTTATCTTGTGATGCTTATTTCTGGAATGTCAATCAACAGAGGAAAATATAATACATAAAAGAAGAAAATAGCAGAAGGTACTGCTTTAAAATCATACAATTTGAGAGCAGCATTTCCCATGGTCCTGAAAGCTGTATCTACCTTGGATGAACCAGGAGAGTTGGCATTTATAGAGATGCTTACACACAGTTCTTTGACTACAGGAGTTCTGGACATTTGGTAGGCCATTTATCTTGTGATGCTTACTTCTGGTGCATCAGTCAACGGAGGCAGATATAGTACATAAGAGGAGAAAATAAAAGACTGCTTTAAAATCCATACAATTTGAAAACAGCATTTCCCATGGACCTGAAAACTGTGTCCACCATGGATAAACAAGGGAAGTTTTCGCCAGTTATGGCGATACAGCCCTATACCCCCTGTCTGATTATGATAAGATGGCCTTTATGCTCTCAGATGAGGACCCCTTCATCTCTTCAAGATTGGCTCTCTTTGCCTTGGCCGCGAGAAAAAAAAATTAGAGCAAAGAAATCAAATAGTACCATTGCACCTAAGTGAGTGTTCTTAAAAGGTCTTATCAGATTTAAATATTATAGGCTGAGGTAGTTTTAATAAGTTTTATAGAGGTTGATTTTTTCTTTTTTCTTTCATCATATGTTATGCACAAACTCTCTGAGAGTGTTTGATATTGTGAAGGCCTATGGCCACATAAAATAAAGTGATTCTGATTCTGAAGGGAAGTTATGGAGATGTTTACGCACAGTACTTTGACTGCAGGAGTTCTGGAGTCAGCAGATGACCCATGTCCACCTCCTAACAGAAACACATAACCCTTCTAATGAGGCCAGCCACTTCTATCAGAAGTACTACCGTGACACACATTAGACTGTGAATAAAGAGAGAGTGTCCTTCCCCTCCTGTTTCCTCATCAACCCACCCTCCCACACCATCCCGTCCCTGGGGTTTGGTGTCTGCAGACACTGAGGGGGAAATGGGCAAAGTAAAATTGAACCTCTCCCAGCGAGTGCCAAGGTCAGTATCCAGGGTTCAACTGAATAAGCAGCCCCAGCAGAGAGAAGTAGCTCACATTTAATTGCAAAATCTGAGCAAACAGAGTTTCATGATCACCAGCAGCTTATACGTATCCATGCTTTTACATGTATCCAATGCTCCCTCTAAGCTGTGGAGTGTTGTGAGCAAAAATTCTACTTTGTGAGCTCCTGGCATGAAAGCTGTGAGTGATTTGGCTACTGCATACATTAGTTTGCTCTGGAGCCGTCCTTCCTGAGCTAAGACAAAAAACGTGTGAGCCAGAGGTTAAAAAACTGTGAGCTAGCTCACACTAACTCAGCTTAGAGGGAACATTGCATGTATCGCTACCTGCCTGACAACTTGAGGATAAAGCTAAATCATTTCCAATAAACGCATAGTTGCTAAAGCTATTAATATTAAGTGAACACCGAAAAAACACTTTATAAGCACATCAGGAACAAATCACTTTGGTGATCAATGCAGAGGGGGATGGGGAAAAAAATGGTTCCCGGGGTAAATTCCAAATAAAACACAATGCATTATTTAATACGTTGAGACAAGCAACGTTTAATTGGTAATTACAATTTTTCTCTCCCCCCCAGATGATGGCTTGTCTTAATTACTGGGCTTGGTGCCTTTTTATCCAGAATCGAATGGATCCATTCCCTTTTTAATGTTATCATTCCTCTAATTAATGAAACCAAATAGCATTATCAATACAACTCAGCTTAAACAGTGAAGGGAATGGTATGTTGTCCTCAGGCCATTTCCCATGCTGGGTTATTGTTCCGTTCTACAAACACAGCACACCGTACTGCACAGATTGATTCAGGAAACAACATTCTGGATTATTCACTGACATGGTAACAGGGCATATAATGACATTTAATGTAACGGTGTTGCTTGGAATTGAACATCTTAACATCTACCAAACGTCAAAATGAAGGGTTAAAATGTAGCCCACATGTTTAACATTTAGGATTACCTTGACTGTGTCATTCCAGCTGTCTATGTTGTTACTCTCATGTAGATGGATGTACATGTAAAGGGTTGGAGCTGGCCAACTTGTTCACTCCCTTCCTTATTACGGACACATTCCAGGTCCCATGAACCCAAACAACAACAACAGCATCAACAACAACAACAGGGGAGGGGAAAGTTCAGCGGTGGGTCTAGGCAAAAGATCAAGGAAAGGGCCCCGAGAAGAGGATTGGCTCAATGCCCTTCCAGCCTAGGACCCATCCCAAGGGAGGTCTGCAGTGGGGCTAGGATGAAAAACCCCTCTCCGTCATTGGTGTAGTGTAATGCCAGGTCCATTAATAACAAGACAACAGTCCTTTGGGACTTCGTCACAGAACAACAAGTGGACCTGGCATGTATGACTGAGACCTGGGTGTGGGACAGGGAGACTGTAGCTCTCTCCCAACTTGCCCCACTCAGGTTTTCGGTCCTACACCAATCCTGGACTAAGGGGCGGGGGGGAGGAGTGGCGATGTTCATTCGGGAGGCTTACTCCTTCAGGGCACTCCTTGTGATGGAGATCGCGGGCATGGAGTGTGTCGGCTTGGTGCTGGGGACCGAGGAGAGTTTGGCTATCTGGCTGGTGTACCGACCGCCTAACGCACCAGCCAGTGGAGCACCCTAGGCTTATAGTCTTGGGTGACTTCAACGTCCACGCCGATGACACGGCCTCCAGCCGGGCTGTGGAACTGTTGTTGTCCATGGCGGCACTGGGACTCTTCCAATTTGTATCGATCCCCACACACCAGGCCGGACACACGCTCGACTTGATCTTCTCTGCGGGGATTACAGTGGACTGGATTACTGCAAAGGCAGTATCATGGTCGGACCGCTATGCCCTGAAAGCTCGTCTGAATGTTCCACCCTGACCCTGTTTAGGCGGCGAGCAGATTTTAGCTTGCCCGCGGAGCCAAATGGACCCCGTACGGCTTCAAATCACTCTGCAGGATCCAATGCCCCTGGCAGCTCATTAGATGAGATTGAGGAGGAGTGGCATAGCCGACTCTCCACAGCCATCGATGAGATCGCTCCCCGGTGCCCTCTGCGTGCACGCTCTAGGCTTGTCCCCTGGTATACCCAGGGGTTGCGGCTGATGAAGCAAGAGCTAAGATGGCTAGCAGACGATGGCGGCGTGCCAGCAACAAAGCATCAAGAACATCCTATAGGACGTTTATGAGATCCTATGAGGTGGCAGTTAAGGCTGATAAAAGAGAATTCTATGCAGTCACGGTTGCGTCTGTGAGCTCACGCCCAGCCCAATTGTTTAGAACAATTCGGTCTTTAACAGCTCTGCCACAAGGCAGACAAAATAGTAGGGAATTGGGATATCGGCTGTGAGGCCTTTGCGAGCTATTTCGCGGACAAAGTCTTGGTGCTTCGCCGTGACCTCCCCACCACATTTGAAACAGTGAGTGAACTTGAGACCCTTTGCATGTCTCTGCAGAGAATAGAATATTTTGACCCGCTCAGTCTGGAGGAAGTTGACAGATTGCTCATATCTGTGCACCCAACCACATGCCACCTGGATCCGTGCCCTTCCTGGCTCATTAAAGCGGGCCATGAAGGGTTTCGAGGTACCATAAGGGAGATTATCAACACGTCCCTCTTGGAGGGACGGTTCCCTGAGGCACTTAAGGAGGTGATGGTCTGCCCTCTCCTGAAAAAACCTTGTAGACCTCCTCTTTCTTTGGCATCACAAAGTATTTTCATTTTGATCCTTGGTTTCTTGCCTGCCCAAACAAATTTTGACAACTCTTGTTGCCACTTGGCCAACAAATCCGTTTTATGCAGAATTGGTATTGTTTGGAACAGGAACATCAAACGTGGTAGGACATTCATTTTTATAACTGATATTCTTCCCATCAGTGATAAGTTCATTTTATCCCATTTCTTAAAATCTTGAGTCAGCTTAGTCCATAATTTCTCATAATTATTCTTATATAGGTCTATATTTTTTGCCGTTAATTCAATTCCAAGGTATTTTGTTTTTTTAACTACTTCACATTGTACCAGTTCTTGTAGTTCCACTTGTTTTTGTTTGATCATGTTTTTACATATAAGTTTTGTTTTATTCTTATTTACGTAAAAGCCGGCCAATTCTCCAAACTCCTTTATTTTTTGAAAAAGCAATGTCAATTTTTCTGTTGGGTTTTCCACCATAAACATTACATCGTCTGCAAATGCTCGATATTTGTATTGGTGTCCTTTATGTGTCAAGCCCTTTATTTCTTGATCGTACTGTATTTTTTGTAAAAGTATTTCCAATACCCAGATAAATAATAACGGTGATAACGGACAACCTTGCCTTGTTCCTTTCTGTACTTTGAAGTTATCTGTCAGTTCTTTATTCACATTTATTTTAGCTCTTTGTTCAGAATAGATAGCTTCAATACAATTTCTAAAATGTTGTCCCGCTTCAATCTTTTCCATCATCTGGTGCATAAAATTCCAATTAAGATTGTCAAAAGCTTTTTCTGCATCAACAAACAGAAAAGCTACTTCTTTTTCTGGGTGCTTTTCATAATATTCAATTGCGTCCATTACTATTCTTACATTGTCTCTAATCTGCCTTTTGGGTAAAAAGCCCGCTTGATCTTCAGAAATTACCGTTTGTAAATAGTTTTTCACCCTTTCTGCAATAATTTTTGCAAAGATTTTATAATCGTTGTTCAAAAGAGATATTGGCCTGTAGTTCTTTACATTTGTTGAATCTTGTCCTTCCTTTGGAATCAAAGAAATAATTGCTTCTTTCCATGAGTCCGGCACCTTTTTGTTTTCTCTTATTTCGTTGGTTAAAGCTTCCAGGACCGGGGAAATTTCTTCTTTCATCTTTTTGTAGAATTTCGCTGTAAATCCGTCCGGCCCAGGCGCCTTCCCCAACTTTGTCTCTTCTATTGCCTTCATCACTTCTTCTTTTTGAATTGGACCATTTAATAAATCTTTGTATTCCTTACTTATTTTTGGTAGTGGAATCTCCTTTAAATATGTTTTAATCTTCTCAAGATCAACTCTAGTTGTTTGGAATAGTTTAGCATAATACTTGAAGAAACATCTCTTTATTCCATTAGGATCAACGAACTCTTTTCCATCTTCTATTATTTTGGTTATCATTCTTCTCTCTCTTCTAGCCTTAAGTTGCCAAGCTAAGTATTTTCCCGGTTTGTTCGCCCCTTCAAAAGATTTCTGTTGTAACTTCTTTAAATTCCAATACATTTCCTGATTCCAAGTCTCATTCAGTTGTTCCTTCAGCAACTTTAATTCTTTGATAATTTGCTTTTTTCCAGGCTTCTTTTTTAATTCCTTTTCTTTCTGCGCAATTTTTTCTAACACTTCTGTTTGTTTTTGAAGTTTTTCCTTTTTTTGCTTCACGTTTTGCGAGATGAGAATTCCTCTCATCACCGCTTTATAAGCATCCCATACAATCTGTATCGGTGTTTCTTTATTTAAATTTTGTTGAAAGAATTGTTTCGTTTCTTCCTTTAACATCTCAATTACTGTTTTCTTATCCAACAAGTCTTCATTAATCCTCCACAGAAAGGGTTTTTTCCTTTCTGTGGAACTCCATACCACCGGATTGTGATCTGAATTACATCTTGGCAAAATTTCAGTCTTATGTGTTTTCATTGATAATTCTTCAGACATCCAAATCATATCAATTCTGGAAAAAGAGCAATGTCTATTGGAATAAAAAGTAAAGTCTTTCTGCATCGGGTTCCATTTCCTCCAAACATCTTCTAATTTTTCTTGCTTAACTAATTCAAAAAAATTCTTTGGCAGTTTTCCGCTGAATTCGTTGTCCTTTTGTGTCAACCCTGTTCTTCCTTAGTGGTCTCTCATCCAAGTACTAACCATGATTAACAGTGCTTAGATTCCTTGTTCTGATAAACTCAGGCTAGTCTGGGCTATTCAGACTACTAAACATAGTCTTGCTGATACTAGAGCCAGTTTGGTGTAGTGGTGGTTAAGAGCAGTGGACTCTAATATGGAGAACCGGGTTTGATTCCCCAGTCCTCCAAATACAGCTGCTGGTGTGACTTTGGATCAGTCACAGTTCTCTCAGCACTGTTCTCTCAAGAGCAGTTGTCTCAGAGCTCTCTCAGCTCCACCCACCTCACAGGTTATCTGTTGTGGGGAGAGGAAGGGAAGGTGATTTTAAGCCACTCTGAGACTACTAATCCTCCTCCTCCTCTCCTCCTCATGGAAAAGCTTGTTGGATCCACCAGTCTCCCAACCATGTAATTTAGCTGTGTTGTATCCTTTATATACCACTTATATGATGGAACACCTTGGAGTGGGGCAAGTATATTCTGTGGCATGTAAGTACAAAATAAAGATTAACCTCATGGATGGAAGCCTTTACCTAAGCCTGGTGTAAGTGATCCCTGGCATGCATGCCAAATGATGACACAAGTAGGTTTTTTCATGGCCTGCCATCTTGCTTTGTTCCACCCCAAAAGCAGAGGTATCGTAAATCTAGACCAGGCTCAGATCATGGCCAGGTAGTGGAAGAATGAGTTGGAAGCCAACAGGATTCTGGGGAGGGGTACCTTCTCATATAGCAACAATGGTTTACAATTAGAATTTTGAGTGTGAGAGACTTCTGAGAGTGAAAGACTGAGTGAAAGTTCTCTCAGTGAACCCTCATGTCCAACTAGGATCCTACTTAGAAAGCCTGTTTTAGGACCAGGCATTATACAGGTATTCTTCTTCCCCTGTAATTTTATTCCTAAGGGTGTGCCTCAGAACCAAAACCACTCCTGTTTCTTACTGACATTTCGAAAGCAATATTATTTTAGTCCCTTATTCGTGCCAAAAGGGGATCGATGTACATCATACACATGCTCACATTTCATAATTCCCCACACCCGCATACAATATTGATGGCACTCCAATGTCTTCATGGGTAGACTTTTTTCAGCCCTTGGCCATAAATATTACCTCCCCTGCCTTAGACTGGCATAGCAATGGCTGCAGAATTAGTGGCACCTACAGTGCTATGAGCCATTTTTTGCGTAAGTTGTGTGTTTTTGTTAAGTTCCGCAAAGTCACTTCTGACTTATGACAACTCTATGAATTAATGACCTCAAAACATCCGATCATTAATTGCCTATCTCAAGTCTTGCAAACTGAGAGCCTTGGATTCTGCTGCCTTCAACTTTTCATACCATTATTGTCTTTTCCAGGACGTCTTCTCACAATGTGACCAGAGTATGATAGCATCAGTTCAGTCATTCTAGCTTCTAGGGAGAGTCCAGGCTTGATTTGATCTAGAACCCACTTATTTGTCTTTTTAGTGGTCCATGGTATCCATAAAACTCACCTCCAGCACCACAATTCAGATGAATTGACTTTCTTCCTGTTAGCTTTCTTCATTGTCCAACTTTCACACCCATAGATAGTCATGGGGAATATCATGGCATGAATGATCGTGATCTTGGTCACCAGTGACACATCCTTACACTTTTGTGTAATCGAGACCAATTCATATGTTTACAAGTTGGCTCTAATAGGGGTGCATGTAAAGCGACTATTCACACAATTCTATGAATCTGAGCAGTATAACTCTCTTTATGCATTTCAGAATACGTGTGAGTTTCCCCAGAACCACCTCTGAAATGTCTCTTGCCTTAAAAACAAGTCTAGCTCGCCACCTAGTGGTGTGTAACACTAAAAGAGCTAGAACTTTCAACTGCCAGACAATCTTAGGATTTCCTGGCTATACTAGACACACTGCCATACAATAATTAATTCAGAGACAACCAGGGCTGGTGTCGGCATACCCTGAGGTGGGGCAGGTGCCAGGCTCAGGGCTTGTGATGGGTCCCACTGCCCTCTTGCCCATGTGACTGCCCTGTCACCAGCCAATGTGGCCTCTCACCATCTGCTTGGCACTCAACCACCCATGGTCTCTGCCTCATGTGCTGCCCAGTGCCACTGGTAAAAAGTGTGGAGGTGGTATAGAGTGGTGGCATATTTGGCGGCAGCAGCAGCAGTGGCACTTCCCCTTCATGTGCTACTTGGAGAAAAGGTTGTACAGGAGGGCTTGCAGGAAAACGAAGGACATTTAGGCAGGCGGTGGGTGGGAAGGGAGATGCCAGTGTAGAGGGCATGGAGGTGGTGGGTAAAGGAGGGGAGGAAACCTCTAGGCACTCTTTGCCCACGGCCCTCCAAAACCTGGAACTGGTCCTAGAGCCAATTTAGGTACTCGGATTACAAGAGACATTAGCAGATCTATTTGTCCTAATCCCACATAAAATTGAAGAGAAACTGTCCAGGGGTAATCTAAAGTGGACGGATGATTCAGCTGTCCTTTCCCTCGTAATATGGGCTCTTACCCATCCACTTTATATATGATTGGCAGAGTCCCCGATTCAAACAAAAAGGATCATCTGGTTTGCAGAAGCATAGCCAGTAGCAGAGTTCCTGAGTAGGGCTGGTTGAGTTCTGACTACCCTTGCTCTGAGCAAATGCCCCCCTCATGTTTCAGTAGTAAACATCTCAAAATGTTCCATTTTCACAGAAGCATAGCACTTATATGAGCAGTTATGTGTAGCTCTCTACGCCTTGCTCTTATTGAAGTTCCACTGAATACTGCCAGACTCTCCCAGGGCTTCCAGGTATGTGCCTGGCAACACTATTCTCTGCTTCCAAAAAGAATCTGTCAGCTACGCTGCCATTGTATGTGGGGAAGGGTAGGAGGCTGCTGGGTGAACATCTTAATGTGCTGGAATGTTCACTTTCACTCCTTCTCGCTGAAGTCTTACCTGTTAGCCGGGCGCATGACCTTGGTGCTTTGCACGCTTTGCTCTGCCTGGGAATGTGAACCCGTTAGTTTAGGTGCAACCCATTCGCATCTCTGATTGGCTCAACTCCATCAGGGGACCCCACTTTGAATGCAGCTTATCTTCTCCCTCTCCCGCCTTTAGGGTTAGCTCTAACATGGAATGTATGCAAAGATGACCTGCCTTTACTGTACTCAATAAACTTGATCCTTTTGAAGGAACGTTGTTGAGACTGATTGCCTTGGGGCTCTGACAGAATCACAATGATTTCCTTTTAAAATGGAAGTTCATCCTGTGTGTGATTCTAGACTCCCCCCCCCCACACACACACACATTTCTTGTGCGGTTTTTGCTCTTTCCTTGGGCTTTCCCAGCCAGAATATCCACACACACCCATACATACAACCAGCTGTCAAACACTTTAGTTTCTCCTATGAATTACTATAATTACATAGGATGTTAGATGAGCTGGTTTAAGCAATTAACATACGGAAGTGAATTGCAGAATTGTTAAGTGTTGCCTTGGGGAAATGCATATCTGCAGCTGCCCACTCAAAATGCAGTCCGCTCGAACGAACCTTCCTATCATTGCATTAATGGAGGAAATTGAACAATCGAACAAAAACTGCTCGGGGGGGGGGAATACCACGAGAATCACTAATCGTGAGTCACGTAGAAGAATTTTGCATGCCAGGACTTGTGCCGCTTTGCTCAGTTCACTAGCACTACATTTGCTCAACAGAATAAATACCTCGGAATGTATAACTTGAATTTTGGAAAATGGATTGTCCCAACATTACAAGTATTCAGTGTTCCCTCTAAGCTAGCTCAGTTTTTTAGCCTCCGGCTCACACATTTTTGCTCGGGAAGGATGGCTCCAGAGCAAATTGATGTATGCAGTAGCCGAATTCCTCACTCACAACTTTTAATGCCAGTAGCTCACAAAATACAATTTTTGTTCGCAAGGCTCCACAGCTTAGAGGGAGCATTGCAAGTCTTCCTAGCTACAGCAGAATTCCACCTGGAGCAAATTTCAAATGTGTGTCGTGATCCTCCTTTGCCGAAATGTCCATAGAATTCTGAGCTCAGTCAAAAGTATTCTGAAAAGTCTACTGCGATTTTGCAGAGCCAGGGCAGTATGATGGTTAGTGCGTTGGGCTAGGATCTGGGAGACCCAGGTTCGAATTCCCACTCGTGACATGGAAGTTTGTTGGGTGACCTTCGGCTAGTCGCACACTTCTTTACAGGGCTGTTGTGAGGATAAAGCAGAGGATAATGATGTGAGCTACTTTGGATTCCCATTGAAGGCAAAGTGGGGGAGCAGAGGAGCCATGGCTCAGCCATAAAGCACCTGCTTTGCATACAGAAGAAAAGTGGGGTATAAATGAAGCGACTAAATAAATACTGACATTGTGGGGCTTGGTTTTTTTCATAATATATCCTGAGCGTGCACTTACCTGGAGAGTGCAGGCCAACCCGATCTTGTCAGATCTCGGCAGGTAAGCAAGGTGGGCCTTGGTCAGTATCTTGATGGGAGGCCACTAAGGAATTCCAGGGTAGCTATACAGAGGCAGGCAATGGCCAACCATCTCTGCACGTGTGTTGCCTTGAAAACCCCCACTAGGGGTCGCCATAAGTCGGATGCGACTTGATGGGGAGGGGGAATCCCAAGTGGATCTGAGTATGGGTTTCAAGAGCGTGCTGTAAATTCTGCCCATTGTAAAGACGTCCATAGAGAATGATCTTAAACTTGGTTTTGGAACACATTGCAGAACGCAGGGCGGGGCCGGGCCGCCGCGGGCCGTGCGCTGGAAAAAAGATCAACTCCGGGGAAGGACTAACCACGAATGCACGCCGACCCAGTGGACCGCGGAGGACAGCCAAACGAACCCACCCAGGTGCTGGTAGGCATCCCCACCCCTTGACAAAAAATGTGGCCATAGAATTAGGACCTATCTACGCTTGTAGCACAACTGTAAACCGCTCTGAGACCTTCGGGCCTGAGCGGTATAGAAGCTGAATGAAATAAATAAATAAAAAATAAATTGCAGAACACAGGCCACTAACCAGTCAACTGTGCACATCACGGTTCTAGTTCATTATACCCTCTGTCAGTTCATGATCTTTGGCATGCTAACAGTGCCATTGTAAGCAGAGGTAACCCTTTTAAGCCCGTTAACTTCAATGGCAGCAACTCTTCTTAGGACAGTGCTGTAAATGGAAGGCACTCCCTTCTTTCCCTGTTCCTGGCTCATCCAGCAATCCCCCTTGAGTCGTAGGTGATGGCACCCTGACCCAATTTGGCCTGGTCTGGAGGTACTTGCTGCCAAGACTATTCCCCGAGCATTGGCCTAAAGTAAGATCACCCTTTTCTGAGCAGCTGTGCCTGCAGTCGGCAACATGTTGCCCATATATAACACTGTCCCCCTTTCCAGCCTTGCAAAATGACAAGCCCACTCGAACGTCTGTCACACTGCAACATGGGAGTCTAACCCTTCCTTCTGGTGTTGATCCCTTGTAAAGAATTTATATTGCTCCATTGTTTCATTGCACTTTGGGGAACGGTAGACTTAAAAAGCTGTCATCAGTTGACAATATCGAGGCAGCGTGGAGCTGAGCTTCAGGCTAGAGCATACCTTTTCTACTAAACAAGATAAAATAAACGCTTTACTTCCCTGCTTTCCTCTTCTTTCACCATAGAAAGGTCTCTGGAGAGGTCAAACTCCTCTCTCTCTTTTTTTTTTTAGTGCAGGGATGGCCTGTACTCTAAAGGGGCTGCTTCATTCTAGTATCTGGGAGACCCAGGTTCGAATCCCCGCTGGTGCCATAGAAGCTTGCTGGGTGACCTTGGGCTAGTCACACTCTCTCAGCCTCACCTGTCTCACGGGGTTGTTGTGAGGATAAAATAAAATAGAGGAGAACAATGTAAGCCGCTTTGGGTCCCCATTGGGGAGAAAAGTGGGGTATATAATGAATTAATTAAATAAGTACATTCTCCAGGTATTATTGGGGGGGGGGGGCTCTGATCCCCATCATGAGTGGTCGGATCCCTTAATAAATGTGGCATCATCTAGCTAAAGGAGCTGCAGTGATATAAAAAAAACATGTATCTGAGTGCTAAAGGAGCTGCAGTGATATAAAAAAAAAAACATGTATCTGAGCACAGCATTACAAACACATGCATACCTTTCCATAATCCATCCAAATCTTATTGCACAATATCTTCAATTACTTACAACGTGCAAACGTGTTTCTATCCCCCGTAAGACTGACCTTCTTCTTTTTTGCCAGACGTCCTTGAAAATTGGATGGTGGCTCCACAGTGCCGTGCAGGTGCTTGGATCCAGCCTGGATCCAGTCACCAGCTGTCCATTTTATTAGCAACCATGCTGTGTACTGGTTAGAGTGCTGAAATAGGACTGGGAAGACCAGAGTTCAGATCCGTGCTCTACCAGGAAGTTCATTGGGTGACTGTGGACCAAGGGCTCTATATCTCTGAATCCTACCTCACAAGTACAGCTGTGATGATAAAACAGTGGTGAAAAGAACCAGATGTACTGGCTGAAATGCCTCGGAGGGAAAGGTTGAAATTAAATCAGAAGGGTTTTCGGCTAAACATTTGGAAGAACTTCCTGACAGAGTGGTTCCTCAGTGGAACAGGCTTCCTTGGGAGGTGGTGGGCTCTCCTTCTTTGGAGGTTTTTGAACAGAGGTTTGATGGCCATCTGACGACAATGCTGATTGTGTGAACTTAGGCAGATCATGAGAAGGGAGGGCAGGAAGGGTTCCCTCAGTGCTTAGTTCTCATGGCCCTTTCTTATACACCCAGGGAAATGCTGATTGCTACTTTGGGGTCAGGAAGAATTTGTTCTCCAGGCCAGTTTGGCCAGTGATCCTGGAGGGTTGGGGATTTTTGCCCTCCTCTGGGCATAGAGCAGGGGTCAATGGGGGTGGGGGAAAATATTTGTGAATTTCCTGTGTTGTTCAGGAAGTTGGACTAGATGGCCCTGGAGGTCCCTTCCAACTCTATGATTCTATGAAGGCGAGAAATAAATGTAATCAAACAACATTTTGGGGAGGACTCCATTAGGACCATTTCAGATCTGTGGTTGGAGTTCTGTTCATGGATTCTTGGATCCAAATGTACCGTCCCACAAGGGAAAGGTGCTTATGCTTGTACAAAGGCAGGGGATCCACAACTGCCCACTCAAGATGTCCCCCACACTGTATCCTGTGGTGTTTCTTTGGCTCCCCTAATCCTCAGCGTTTCATGGGGTGGTATAGAGCAGGAGGCAAGAAAGGTCTCTTTGGTGAGCAGGAGTCTGCTTGCACAGGTCAGTTTTTGGTCCCTTGTTCTTTTGGATCCTAGGATGCCTATTTACAATTAAGCTTACTCGACAGCAAATAATCTATGGGCAGTGGGCACTAAGGTTCACATTGTAAATATAATGAGAGGTTGATACTTAAAATTTCTCTGACATTTTGTTTGTTTCTCAGTTTTCTAATTCTTTTTTTATTTTTTAATTTAATTTAATTTAAAATTTTTTGGGGGGTGCTAAATCTTGGCTAGCCGTTCTCTTAATGTTGGATGTTCACTTTGGGTAAAATGCTACTTTTATTCCACAGATAACATATATGAAATCTATGGATTCTGGAAGATAAACATTCAATTTGCACTCTCAAGTTCTCAAGTTGGCAAGCTGGCAAAAGTCTGCAGACTCAGTTTTCCTAGAAAACCGATATGTCTAATTGGGCATAACCAGCAAAGAAACAGAGTTCATCTAAATTGGAAAAAAGTTCCCGAATTCAGGTTACTCTGAAATAGATAGCAAGATAGCTGTAACCAATGAAGTATCTTGAGATGTTTTTGGGTTAGCAGAAGGACTAAAACCCCAAGGTTCTCTGACTCTGCTTCCCTCTTTTTGGCGGTGGTGGTTCTTTATTTCTCCTAGTTGAACTTCTCATTGAGGTCTGGTGACTTGGGACCTAGGTCAGAGTGTAAATGCTATCAATCCACAGTAGAACAGAGATGCCTACAGGACTTGTTCTATGAAACAGCCTGCTGCCATTTCTGGACAACCAAAATTCTAGAAGCCATTCCAAATTATGTCATGGAGATGAAGTTGACTCTTCAATATGCCTAATTCTCAACATGACCAAATCTGTAGATAACTTAAATCTGTAGACTGGAGCCATGAACAGACAAGGCAGATTTTTGTACAAACCTGAACAAAGCCTCAGCTTTGCAGAAAAATCTGAAAATCATCATCATGGCTATTTTTGGGCAGGAATATGGCGTTCCGGCTGGCTTCAGAGTTGGCCACGCCCACTACAGCCAAAACCTCTGCGTCCGTGGCTACAGAGGGAAGGCCTGGAGAGCGACCCCACCCCCATGACTCCAAGGCGGGCAGGCCAGGGGGGGCCCCTGGAAGGATCGCCCTTCCCCAGCCTGTCCAATTTTAAACCGCCTTCCCTTCCCTTCAAGGGGTGGCTTGCCCTGCGGGGCACCTGGGCAAGCCAAGGGAAGGCATGGGTGTGTGGCCTAATATGCTAATAAGATGTGTTGTCAGGGTGTGGCATGCTGTTGGGTGTTGCCTATTATGCTAATAAGTTCCTGCTGGGCTTTTTCTACACAAAAAAACCTTGATAATAATAATAATAGGAGGAGGAGGAGGAGGAGATGATGATATCGGGGGTTAACCGCCCCCCAGAAATAAAAGAAGCACTTTGGTAGCTTTAAGAAATAAATGTCTTCAGTGGCTATCACTAGCCAACCCAACAGTATTTCCAGCCTTCAAGCCTTGGTTGCTATCAGTAAAAGGCAAGGGGAGGGGATGAGGCCCTGTCCAGGACTGTTTGGACCTCACTGGGTCCAGGCCTGGCAGCAATTATGAGCCAACTTGCTACTATCCAACCTGCATGACACACACAGGCCCAGCTGCTTGCTACCACTGAACAACAGCCACTCCATGAAAGTCAGTGATGTTTACTGGTTAGCATTTCTGATTATCTGGAGGACCCAGGGTCAAATCCGCACTCTGTTGTGAAAGTTTATTGGGAGACTTTGGGCCAGGTACACACTCTCTGCCTAACTTATCTCACAGGTTTGTTGTGAGAAGAACATGAACATGAGAAGAATAATGTAAACTGCTTTGGGTCCCCAATCTGGAGAAAGGTAAAGGTTCCCTTGCTCGAAATCCAGTCGAGTCCGACTCTAGGGTTGCGGTGCTCATCTCCATTTCAAAGCCGAAGAGCCAGCGCTGTCCGAAGACGTTTCCGTGGTCATGTGGCCGGCATGACTAAACACCAAGGCACACGGAACGCTGTCACCTTCCCACTGAAGTGGTACCTATTTATCTACTTGCAATTTCTTGCTTTCGAACTGCTAGGTTGGCAGGAGCTGGAACTAGAGACGGGAGCTCACTCCGTCATGCGGCACACTCGGGTCTCAAACTGCTGAACTACCGACCTTCCACAGGCTGCAGTTCAGCGTCTTAACCACTGGAGCCACCACAGCTCCTAATCTGGAGAAACGTGGGGTATAAATGAATATAGCTGAAGATGGGGAGGAGATAAAAGGTAGGTTGGTGGGTGGGTAGGTGGAAAGGAGAGAAAGAAGCAATGAAAGGTGATGATGTGGGAAGTGCTAGGAGGAGGGAAAGAGGAAATAGTTTGTGGAGTGGGATACAGAGAAAAGTGAGATCTCCCCTGGAAGTTAGTTCTTGCAGGTTCCCCACTTTGCAGCTGGGTCTGGCCTGGTGACTGGCACCACAGAATTCAGCAGG
>NW_015165835.1:699478-723678 GCF_001447785.1 Gekko japonicus | reverse complement strand
GAAAGAGGGGAAAGTAAGGGGTAATTGAGATGCTCCCTGAAATCTTTGAAGGTTCACCACTAGTCCCTTCTAAAAATCCTGAGTTCTCTTTTCATTGATGTGTTAAAACACGTAGGATCAACTTGTTAATTTCTTTGTGAAAATTAATAAAAAGATTGTAAAACAAAAAAGAATATGTGTTCGCTTGTCTCCATCAAATGATCTCCCTCCCCCTCCCTTTCTCTCTCTCTTTCAAAATCATGAGCCTGCGTGCTTGATTTATTCTTTTATCTTACTTATTGTATGACGTTAAGTGTCTGAGAGGCTATACATTTATTATTACCTAGTGCAAATTCTCTTGAGGATTGTGGCTGCTATCATCATGAAACACACACACACACAGAGCTGATTTGTCTCCTTCTCTCAACTATTTCTGTCATTGTATGTTTCCTTTAAAAAAAAAATGCATCCCCTTAATAGATTTTCTGACTGGCCTCAAGGTAGTCACATTTGTTTAAATTGTCAATAAATCTTTAATGGCAACCCTTTTATCTCCTGGACCTGGAACTAGTTTGAAACTTGTATGTAAATAAGATCAGCCTGAATTATTTTACTCCCATTATAGCATTTAATCATTTAAATGCATATTGAATTTACTTCTAGCAATGGGGGGGGGGATTGATTACTCACTTCTACTGGCAAAGACATCCCAGAAGAAAGAGAAGCCTTTTCTTGTTTAATGGACTAGGGGTCTGCCTTCTCGATGCCCAATTGAAGCATGTTTTATAGTGCGATCTTAAAGAGATTTACACCCTTCTAAACCCATTGACTTCCATGGATTTAGAAAGGTGCAACACTGTGACATTACTATAATACTATAACTTAGTACTATACTGTACTGTACTATACCCAATTATCCCAGAAATCTTTTGTATATATATGACATATACTGTTAATGAAAATTCAGGGGTGACGAACTGTCCTAAAAGTGAATTTCTGTTTACCTGTTAGTTTATTCAGCACTCTTAGTGTGGTGTGGTGTGGTGTAATGCTAAAAGTGTTGAACTAGGATGAGGGAGAACTGGGTTCTAGTCTCCACTCTTCCACGAAGCTCACTGAGTGACTTGGGGCCACACCTTCTCTGTCACCTTAGCCTAACTCACATGTATGTTGGGAGAATGAAATGCCAAATGGAAAACCATGCACACTGCCTTGAACTCCTTGGAGGATGGGCAGGTTAAAAATGTATTAACCAGATAGGAGTATCGTTCACTACATGATCCCTGATTGGCTGGGATCCCCAGCATGGCTAATCCAGGATGAAGCAGTGGCATTGGAACTTTTAGGAGATACAGGGGTGGAAATGATAAATAAGGTAACCGTTCAAAGAATTAAGGGATTGGATGTAAATATTTTTGACACACACACCCTCACCTTCAAACCCAAAAATCAAAATGGGAGAATAGCTACGGTTGTGTATGTACCCATTTATTTTTTGGGGGGAAGTGTATATTCCAACTTCCCCAATGACCAGCTCAATATACCTGACAAAGCTAACAATACAATAAAGTTATATTTTTTAAAATAATAATTATCAATAGGGATGAGCATGGACCATCTGACAAACTAAAATTCCCCACTGCTCAGCTGTTTGGAAACCCTGCTTTCTGCTCCCTGTGAAAAGCCACAGGGAGCAGAAAGCAGGGGTTTAAACTTTAAATGGCTCATGAACCTATACAAACAGGGTCAGTTCATTAATCAACCTCCTGTTTGGCATGGGTTCATGGTTGGGTTCATGGTTCAGTCAGCCATGAACCATGAACTGGACCCCAAAATGTAGTTCATGCCCATCCCTAGATATCAATATGAAATCAAAACATTAGTAACGCCATTAAAAAGCAGGGGTTTAAGAACTGTACAGAGAAGCATTCACCAGTGTTAAATGATACTAAGAAAACAGTCCTCATGCTACAAAAACAGATTTAAAAGATGGAATGGCTCAGTTAAGGAGTGTTTTGGTCTAGAGGTGTATACCAGGTGAGCCACAACTATAAAACTTCTGTCTCTGATTGCCACCTGCCCCACCTCTATGGTTAGGATCACAAAGAACTGGCCTTCGGAAATGAACCTTAATTAGCAGGGTGGAGAGTACAGCAGGAGGTAGCCCTTCCAGTAACCCAGTCCATAAACCTCAATTTGGACTGTGCTAAGAAACAGAGAGGTTGCTAGTGCAGCTCTTTCAGTACAGGGTTGAGACAATTTCTGTATCCAACCCCTGGCTGCCTCATCTGGGAACAGTAGACATTTCTGAACAGTTTTCAAAGGCAGCCCCAATTAATGTACGTTATGGCAATCATGCAAGATCTCCGAAGCTAAGAAGGGGTGGCCCTGGCTACTATTTGGATGGGAGACCACCAAGGAATACCAGGGTCATGAGGAGGGAGGCAGGCAAAAGGAGGCACCTCTGAATCTCTCTTGCCTTGGAAACCCTACAGGGTTGCAATAAATCACCTGTGAATTGATGGCACTTTCCTCCTCCTCCTCCTTTCAGTGCACTTCCCCCCCCTTCCCCCTCCTCCTCCACCACCACCCCCACCACCACCACCACCACCACCGTAATCGAACCTGGATGTGATCACATGCATGCATCTTTCTCTCTCTGTATTACATATTCTTTTTCTATGTAGCATTTCAACAAGAGCATTCCATTGTGCAACAGGACTCCATGACCTCCCCGTTCACTGGTGGCTCATGTTTGTTTCCTACCAGACATCATTGTGTGTGCTAACAAGCACCTTTCCATTCAGCGCCACACTCCGATGTCAAATGAATTTTCATATCTGCTTTTCTCAAACTATCCCACATGTAAACATCAGCAACATTTCAAATGGTGACTTACTGAAAAAAACCCTTAAATCCTGCTGTTATTAAATGGTGAGCATGTTAGAAGAGGACATGTCTAGAATTACTAGGACACCTTTATTCTTATGGGCTTGGATGGAAGGAATTGCAAGGGACTGGGCTTTCGTGGCAAAGAGTATTGAGGCAAAAAATTGCATGTAGAGAGGTTATCTTGGACAGCAGTTGACACAGCAAAGGTGATTCATCACCAGAAGTAGATGTAAGTACATGGATTACTTTTAGGGGTATGGACAACCTTTTAGGGCTGTGGCTCCACAGTAGTGCCTCTTATTGGCATGCAGAAGGTCCTAGGTTCAATCCTTGGCATCGCCACCTAAAATAATCAGGTAGCATGTGATTTGAAAGACCTCCACATGAGACTGCATAGCCCCTGCCAGTCTGAGAAGACAATACTGACTGACGAATGAGGGCTGCCAACCTCTGGGTGGGGCCTGGAGAACTCCCAGAATTATAACTGATCTCCAGACTGCACAGCTCAATCCCCCCTGAAGAAAATGGCTGCTATGGAATGTGGACTCTGGCACTGTACTGCACCGAGCTCCGTCTGCTCCCCGGGCCCTGCTCTCTACTACCATATCTCCAGGAATCTCCTAACCCAGAGCTGAGTTGGACCATGGTCTGATTCAGGATGAGACAGTTTCATGTGTCCATGTGCCCTGAGGGATGTGGTATGCCCCTACATGAAGATGATTTATTTGGGGCAGTTTTTGGCTCTTTCAGTAATGGATTTCCGAGGAGGTTTCACACGATTGTAGTATGAATGGGAATATAAAGATTTTTATATATATGGTTTTTCTTCTTCTTGATTGTTCATATTCATATTTCTCTGGTTTTTATTTTATTTTTTATTTATTTATTTAGGCATTTTTACCCTGCCCTCCCCGCAGAGCGGGCTCAGGGCGGCTTAGAGGGGCAACAGCCCATGCATAAACTCCAATAAAACAATAAAATCTTAGTAGTAACAATAATAACAATAAGAACAATAATAAAGTGCTTTCAGACAACAAGATGGTCGTGAGTGGCAGGGGCTATGCAGTCTCATGTGGAGGTCTTTCAAATCGCATGCTACCTGATTATAGATTTATTCTTTAAGTAATATTTTATTAGGATGTTAGAAAGGCCTGTTCAATAGAAGGCTTTCCTCTTGTAGGCCTGATATTGTTAGCAGACAACATAATAGGTACAAAGTTCATGATTCTGTAGTTCTTAGGGCAAACCTTTCAATGTCTGGTTCAGATAAGATTTTAGTCTGCTATGAAGAATCCTTGCCCATTATCATTTAGGTTAGGTTAACGAAACATTTAGTTTGACGTAGATATGTTTCTTTATATCTGGCCAATCAGAGGATTATTACTCAAATTACCACTGTCTTTTGTAACCAATTATGCTGTTTGAATATTGTTTTCTTGATGATGTCAGTCCATGTATAAAATATCATGTATTTCCTGAACATGTTCAGAATATGTTCAAGAAGAAGATGAAGAAGAAAAATAAGAAAGTTGTCAATTTTGGATGGACTATTTGGTCTAATTGTTTTCCTTTTAATTGAAGCATATTTCCTGAATACGCTGAGAAGAAAGTAGTCAATTTTGGATGGACTATTTGGTCTAATTGTTTTTTTGTTAATTGAAATAAAACAAAGATCTTCCTCCTCATTGGACTTCATTTTTGACATGGAATCTAGTATGTACAACACAATGTCGCTGTTCAGTAAGTCCCCTTCCAGGTTTTCTCTTGCCTTGTTTTCTTCTTGAAACCGCATGGTACAATCTTTCCTGAAAGATCATATCCGAAGTGGGTTTCTTCACCATATGGATGGGGAGGTGTGAATTTTCAGATCTCCTTGCTTACATAGGCACCACCATCACCATCATTGCTGCTGCTAATGCTGCTACTACTACTACATTATTTTCAAGGTTTCCCCTCATGTCTGCCATTTCCCCACCCCTAGCCCTTTTTACTGGGGCCAGGCCTGCAGGAACTTGCTTGGCCCAGCCTCTCCCTTCACTTCATGGGCACCCTGCCCAACTCCCAATGCTTTAGGTAGGGGAAGGAAATGTATGGAAACCCAGCAGAGAGAGGTGCTTGGCTGTTGTACAGGGAAAGAAAGATAAAGCAAGTTTTGTGAAATTTGTACTAACATTGTGTACTAGCCAGCCAGCCTCCCATTTTGGCTTGGGTTGCCATCTCTGGGCTGGGAAATTCCTGGAGATTAGGGGGCAGAGTTTGGGATTGCATGTCTGGGAAGAAGAGGAACCTCAGTGGGGCATAATGTCATTGAGTGCACCTTTCAAAGCAGTAATTGTCTCCAGGGGAACTGATCTTTGTCGCGGGGAGATCTCCAAGCCTCACTTGGAGGTTGGCAAGCCTACCTCCTGCCCAGCTGTGGTGGATGGCTGGAATTTAGAGGCCCTTCTACCTCCTCAGCTTCCACTGGGGAGTCCCAGGAGGACCCCGAATGGAGAGACAACCTGAACAGTACCTCCTACTTTCCAGCAGCAGCAGAGAAAGGCTGGGTGCAAGAGCCAGAAGCACCCTTATCAAGAAAAGAAGATGATGGTCATTCTATCTCTGTAGCATTCTGGCACTGTAGTAATACATATAATAATAATAATAATAATAATAATAATAATAATAATAATAATAATAATAATAATAATAATAATAATAATAATAATAATAATAATAATAATAATAATAATAATAATAATAATAATAATAATAATAATAATAATAATAATAATAATAATAATAATAATAATAATAATAATAATAATAATAATAATAATAATAATAATAATAATAATAATAATAATAATAATAATAATAATAATAATAATAATAATAATAATAATAATAATAATAATAATAATAATAATAATAATAATAATAATAATAATAATAATAATAATAATAATAATAATAATAATAATAATAATAATAATAATAATAATAATAATAATAATAATAATAATAATAATAATAATAATAGCCTCCATGGGCAAGACCTAGAAAAAACATAATCTTCCCAATGTGGATGCTCCATCACTGCTGCAATGCAGCTACATTCGCAGCACCAGAGAGTCCCCCACGGGGAATTGTCTCCATGTGGAAGCAGCCATTACAGGTTCAGGAGCTTTGGGGCACCCAGGACCAGGGGTCATTTCCTGCAGGAACGCACAAGAGCAGAGCTCCGGCAGTAAAGAGCCCAGGGGGCGGGCACATCCAACAAGCCCCACCCCCTGCTCCCAGCAGCCCTCAGTCAGAGCAAGAAGAAGCCAGGTAAGCTGCAGAGCCCTCCCCTGGCCCCCCCGGTCCAAACCAGTTCAGTGGGTGTTGCCTTCTGACACACTTCCGGTGATGTCAGGGTGTGTGGCATATGCAAATAAGTTATGCTAATGAGTTATGCTAATGAGCTCCTGCACCTCTTTTTCTACGAAATGAACCCTGCCCAGGACCATCCTCAATGCACATCTGAATGTGCCCCGATTTCTCAAGCAGCAATGTAGGCCTGAGATCTTTTTGATAAGCACTAATCCTCTTCACTGGATTGGTGCCATTGTTTTTTTCTGCTTGCCTTCCTGGGCTTTCGAAAGGCCCTTTTGCGAAAGGTGCTGTTTATTTCTGTTTTCGAGAGACCCAGGGATTGTGGTGAGAAAAAAACAACCTTGAAAGAAGATTTTGAGATGTAATCTAAGTTTTAAATACTGGGTTTTGAAAGAAGTTTCTACAGCTGTTGTGTATGATGAAAGATTCTATTAAAAAGGGGCTGGGAGAGGAGAGGGAGAGAGAAGAGGACTGCAAGAGATTTCTGAGTTAGAAGACGTGCCTTATCGATGGAGAACAGAAGGAATATTTGGAAGTAGCCGCTACAATTCTGGAGTTGCCGTGGTCCCCTTTTTCGAAATGGCATCATCCCCCCCCGCTTATATACTCCGTGCAGTAAATTTTGTAATGCACTTTTATTTTTAGTTCCTTTTGATAATGTGACACATTAAATCGATAGGTAATTTGAGGAAGATGGAATCTAATTTTATTTTCCCATCTCCCAGCTTCTGAGTTAAAAAACCAGAACTAATGGGGCTTTCTTAAAAGGAAGTTAAAGTCCTGAGTATCACATTTTTTTGTGCCTGTGACTATAAATTTGCCAGTGCGTTTGCAATGATACATGGAAACAAAATGCCCTTGGTTTTATTTTAGGCTGTGCTCGTTTCTGGTCTGAGCTGTGTCTCAGTGATATACTTTTTCGTTTTAATTATACCGGCTGCCAAGAACGCAGTCAAATAATTTTCCCCACAATAAAACCCACGTTAAAATTTAGTAGCGTGATTAAATAAAGTATAAGCTGATTAATTTAATAAAACTCCCTTTCTGTGGTGCTCCCCCCCCCCGAGTTCTCAAGAAAATCTCAAGAGGAAATCCCAGAGTTTCCCATGTCTATACAAATCCCAATTTTTAGCTCTGTTGCTTTGCTGAAATAAGGCACAGATATGTTCACTCAGAGCACAATGCAAATCCAGCTTCTTTGGCAGAGGCATATGCGTGCAAGAGGAGAGAGACAAAGTCTGACAATTTTCTGTGTCCTTTCCATTGCCACTGCAGATTCCGATGCATTCACAGCATCAATGGAGCATTTGCCCAATAATGCCCTGCCCAGTTCCCATGTTCCAATTCCCCATAGCCATCATTTTCTCTCTGCCACTGGAAATTGACATATTGCTATAAGTTAACACAATATGTCAGTTACTTCTTTTTTGAAAAGTACAGAGCTGGAATGGTGGCCATCGGAATACTGGGGCAAGGAAAATGGCATTGAGGTGGGTGGTACCTGCAAAAACACACACTTTCACATCCACACACCAATTAAATGTGCTTTGGCTGTGATCTGGGGGGGGGGGGAATGAAACCAGACTGCAGCAAAGTGGTGGGAAATGATATGACCTGCCCTGAGCCCGCTCACGGGATGGGCAGGATACAAATACGAAAAACGAATAAATAAAATAAAACACAGAAAGTGGACAAATGGGAGGTTTCCCCCAAAATTTGCTCCAATATGAACAAAAAATCAGAGCAAAATCTCCATGTGGAAGATGTCAAAGACACATACAGAGAGAGAGAGAGAGAGAGAGAGAGAGACAGAGACAGAGACAGAGACAGACAGAGACACAGACAGAGACACAGAGACACAGAGAGAGAAAGGATGGAATAATTATGGAGTGTCATTCTACATATCCACTGAAGCCACAGGATGCCAATTTCCTACCTATGGGTATTTCTACATTTCAGAGAATTTGATGACTGTCCTTTGGGAGAATAAAAAGTGAACCAGAACTGGGAAGTCAGCAGCTCTGTCCAAATCAACTTGAGAGCTGATTCACAGAACTCCAGTGTCACATCTGTTTTGGTTTCTGTATATGGCTGAAGATTTCATTTCTTGTGCATAGTAGCTGTGAATAGGCTGGCTTTGTTTTGTTTGTTTGTTTGTTTCAGGTTGCCTAAGCTAGGGATGGGCACAAACTGGGAAAATGCGGTTTGGTTTGTGGTTCGTGGCTGAACCACAAACTGAATTACAAACTGAATGGGGAGGCTCATTCATGAACTGAACCAGTTCGTGGCCCTGCAATCCCCATTGAAAGGGACAGCAGTCCCTTTAAAGGAGGTTTGCAGAAATCCTGAAAAACAGCTGAGTGATGGGGAGCACCTTGTTCCCTGCCACTCAGCTGTTTCAGGTTGTCTTGTTCAGTCCCTTTAAAGTTTAAAGGGACTGTAAAATAGTACAGAAATAGCTGCATGGTGGGGAGCCATGCAGCTGTTTTTCATGCTGTCATGCAGAAGACAGCCCAAAAGAGCTGAGCAGTAGGAGCACCTCCCCACATGCAGCTGCTTTTCAGGCTGTCTTCTGCAGTTTAAAGAAATTCCTCAAGTAGTCAGTCTCACAAAGCATTCTCTGTTTTGTACTGAGGACATTTTAGCTCTGATTAATTGAGTATATCATTCCTTTCTGGGCCAGAATCAGAAGATACACAACAGCAACATCTTTTACCACCTGTGCATATGCACTGGACACATGTCTTATTCTTAAAAGGCCTCATTCCTGTTTTGTGTCTATTAATCTCACTTTAGAACATTATCCAGTATTGACATATTCTTTGCCAGTTCTTTGTAATATGGGCCTATTTGTACCTCAAATTGATTGACCTTATTGGGTCAAAATGTGTTAGGCCACAATAATTGGTCTTGCTGTATATGCCATATATAAGAAACAGCCAACACATGTTCAGCTTAGATTTGAAATGGAGGACTAGTACTTGGATAATAGTGGGGGTTCAAGCACACGCTCAGCTGTAGCTGCATTGAATCTATATTACAGTTAAAACTAAGGACCAGTACCTGAGAGCCAGTTTGCTGTAGGGAGAACCGGGTTTGATATCCTACTCTTCCACATGCAGCTGCTGGTGTGACTTTGGGTCAGTCACAAGTTCTTTCAGAGCTGTCTTCTCAAGGGCAGTTCTCGAAAGAGCTCTCTCAGCCCCACCTACCTCACATGGTGTCTGTTGTGGGGAGGGAAAGGGATTGTAAACTGCTCTGAGACTCCTTTGGGTAGTGAAGGGTAGGGTGTAAATCCAATTTCTTCTTCTTCTTCTTCTGGGTAAGAGTGTGGCTGCAAGCACACATTCATCTGGACCTGCTTTGAATCTAACATGAGAATCCCTCCAACATATGTATGAAGAAAAATAAAATATAAACAGTATACAGCTTGTATGTTTGTTCACTGTAACTTGTGGACAAGGCTATTGTCACCTTGTTACCATGACCCACTGTTCTTTGGACAGTGACTCACTGGGGGTTCTCCAGTCTGTCCCTGGAAATATGTCATCATTCTAAAGCATAGAATCCAGTGTCATGTTTGCTCGTTCCCTGTAAGAAATTCTACAGATGGGGATTTTAGGTTCAATAATACTTATCTGCCTCAGTAAAAAACCAAGAAGTCATATTTACCTTTTGGATACAATAACATTTTACAACTATTGTATTGCCTCTCTTTCTGGTCTGTTCTTTAAAAATAAAAGTTATGTCTGCTATCTGTATGTTTTGGAAGATGTGGTAAAAATATTTCTCAAGTAGTCAGTCTCACAAAACATTCTCTGCTTTTGCACTTACATCTGGGTAAGCGAAGTTCCCTTCAGACATTCCCTTAAGAAACAGATTTGGAGGATTTATGTGAAGTTTATACGGCTGTCTTTCGGTTTCATAACAACTGAACGAAATGAAAAAAGCAATCACCCATAATAAAGTACTATCTTATGGCAGTAAATAGAACTGCATAACATATTACCCTAGAGCTATGTGAACTTTGAAATACATATGCTTGCATTTAGCTTTGTACGATTTCTGCAATGCGCTGTAAGTTTTCCAAAGTTAAAACTCTCCGCTCTTGCCTGCGAGTGAAACAAAGATATCGAAGATTTAAAATGAAGTCTCTCTCCAGACACAAAGTATATATATGTGTGTGTGTGTGCGCGTGCGTGTATAAAATCATTTAAATTATTACAAGATTGTAGAACTTGAGCCCCTAACCCAGGTGACCTTGAATAATCTTCCATTTAATTGAGAGGGATTAGTGGTCTTTATGCACTTGCATAAAGTTTACACAGTCCAATACTTGATTTGCAAGGGGGGGGGGGAAATCCCCAAATATTATGCAGTGAGCACACCTGGCATTTGAGAGGCTTGTTGGGAAAGGGACCTCTTTAGAAATCTTTTTTTTTTTTTTTGGAAGTTGAGCTGCCGGAAAGCCAAGGGCAGTTCTTTTCTAACTTCATCTATACTTTATAGGAGCTGCGGTGGCTCAAGTGGTTAAGACGCTGAACTGCAGGCTGTGGAAGGTCGGTAGTTCAGCAGTTCGAGACCCGAGTGTGCCGCATGACGGAGTGAGCTCCCGTCTCTAGTTCCAGCTCCTGCCAACCTAGCAGTTCGAAAGCAAGAAATTGCAAGTAGATAAATAGGGACCGCTTCGGTGGGAAGGTAACAGCGTTCTGTGCACCTCGGCGTTTAGTCATGCCGGCCACATGACCACGGAAACATCTTCGGACAGCGCTGGCTCTTTGGCTTTGAAATGGAGATGAGCACCGCAACCCTAGAGTCGGATTCGACTGGCTTTCGAGCAAGGGAACCTTTACCTTTACCTTTATACTTTATAAAGATCTGTAGTTCGTTGGGGGACAACCCAAGGACCTTGTATCACAGGAGTTCAGTGCCTCCCAGATGCACCCTGGCTCTTTTCTGTTTGCAACCACAACACGTGGGAAGAAGTGACTTCTAGCCTCTAACTTCAAAAGGTTGCCAGCCTCCAGGTGGGGCCTGGAGATCTCCCACTATTACGGCTGATCTCCAGACAACAGAGATCAGTTCTGCTGGAGAAAGCTTGGGATGGTGGCCACTGTAGCACTGTACCCTGCTTAGGCCCCTCCTCTCCCCTGGCCCCTCCTTCCCCAGGCTCCACCCCCAAATTGCCAGGTAGTTCCCGAACCAGAGCTGGCAACCCTCCCCCCTCCACATACAGAGAGATTTTACAACCTCAGACTGTCCCATTGAACTGCTACTAGCTCCACTGTAAAAAAAAAAAATCACATTACTTAGCTAAATATGTTTAAGTGTCACAACAGAGTTAACAGTGGTTCCATAGGATGGTTTGAGGATATGAAAACAGCAGTGTGTGCGTGTGGCCACTTCTCCCTGCATTCTGTGGTCACAAAAGGAAAAGAGATGGTGTGCCTCTGGGAGGCACAAAACTCTCATCACACGTGTGATACAAACTCCTTGTGCCATGTTGTTCCCCAGTGTGTAGATGGGCCCGCATCTTTTACAGTGCCGCCTACACAGCAGCACACTTTTACAGTGTCCCTGTAAGCAGAGTTGCTTTCTTCTAAGCTCATTGACTTCAATGGATGTATTTGATTGATTGATTGATTTGATTTGATTTATACTCTGCCCTCCCCGCAGAAGCAGGCTCAGGGCAGCTTACAAAAGATAAAGCATAAGAACAATTATGACATAAATAAAACCATCTAAAAACAATCCAATAACATAAAGTGCTAGCTGGTTGCAAACTATTACATTAGGGATGGTGGCAACTGTTATGTAGGGCTGCCAAGCCGCGGCGGGGGATCTGCACGTCTTTACAGGATCCCTGCTGCGGGGGACAGCGATACGCGTTGCACCGCCGTCACCAGGATGTGACGCTATGTGTCGCTCTGGCAACGGGACTCCAAACAGCCCCGTTGCCAGAGTGACGCGTAGCGTCACATCCTGGCGACGGTGGTGCCACACGTATCGCTGTCCTCCGCGGCAGTTTCTGGCTTACTTTGTTCATCAGTTCTTGATCTTTATCATATATATGTGGCTGGCACAGACTGTAATGGTGGAGTCACGCACAGGGCGCTGTCTTTCTTTGGTAGCGATGTTGTTGATGGTGGTGGTGATAGCGGCTTCTTAGCCAAAAGCCTGGTGGAAGAGTTCCATCTTGTAGGCCCTGCAGAACTGTAAAAGGTCCCTCAGGGCCCTGATCTCTTCTGGGAGCTCATTCCACCAGTACAGAGCCACCAGTCTGACATCTTTGGGGCCTGGGAGGATCTGTCGATTGTGTGACCCTGAACGCAGTGCTCGCTGGGGTGCATATGGGGAAAGGTGGTCCCTGAGGTATGTTGGCCCCTGAACATATAGGGCTTTAAAGGTAAGAACCAGCACCTTGAAGTGAACTTGGAATGCTATCGACAACCAGTGTAATGCCTTTAGCACAGGCTGGATGTGCTCCCGCTTCATTTTGTACTAGCTGCAGCTTCCGGAGTCATGACAAGGGCAGCTCCATGTAGAGAGCATTACAGTAGTCCAGTCTTGAGGTGACCATCACATGGATCACAATTGCCAAGTCATTGTGGTCGAGGAAGGGAACCAACTGCCTAATCAGCTGGAGATGGTAAAAGGCTAATTTGACAGTGACTGCTACCTGGGCCTCCATTGTTAAGGAGGCATCCAAGAGCACTCCCAAACTCCTAACCTCCGGTGCTGGCACCATCGGTGCCCCATTGAATGTTGGGAGTGGGATCCCTACCCTCAGACCACCCCAGCTCAGGCACAGGACTTCTGTCTTTGACAGATTCAGTTTCTGATGGATCCGTCTAAACCGTCCAGCCATGGCTTGTAATACTCAGTTCAGATCTTTTGGTTTAAAGTCAGACTGGCTGCCCAACAACAGACAGAGCTGGGTGTCATCTGCATATTGGTGACAACTCAGTCCATGCCTCCGGACAATTAGGACAACAGGGCGCATATAGATGTTGAACAGCATTGGGGAAAGCACTGCCACTTGAGGCACTCCACAGTTCAGTGGGAGCCTTCGGGACATCTGTTCCCCTAGCATCACCCTTTGTCCCCAACTTCAGAGAAAGGAGGAAAGCCATTGTAAGGCAGACCCCTGAACTCCCGTGTCGGCAAGGTGGTGGATCAGTAACTGATGGTCGACCATGTCGAACGCTGATGGCAGGTCCGACAGCAACAGCACTGCCAATCTGCTCCGATCCAGATGCCTACTTGGGATGGTCCTGCTAGTTCTGACTGTGCTAATGGGGCTAAAAGGAGGGAGGAACATCTATGGACAACAGCGTTATCTGCTGCTAAGTGACATAGTGTTTAAAAATACCATCCATATTCCAAGACAGTGATCCTATGGGGACACCTCTTGGTCTTTCCAGGGGCATCTGGCTGGACAGCATGTGAAACAGGGTGCTGGTCTAGATGGACCAATGGTTTGATCCAGCATGGGTGTTCTTGTGTTCTCACTCTGGACAGTTGTCTTTTCCCCTGGCTGTATCACTGACCATTTTCTAATGGTGATGGAAAGTTAACATCTCTTTCCGGGTGATTGCATATAAATGACGTGAAAATGATATATATAGACAAAAAAAATAGTGTACATTCCACACAAGAGCCAAATGGTAATGCGAAATTTGCTAAAGCATGTAGGTGAGATGTTTTCTCCACCGTGCTTGGAAATTAAAAGAAACTTTAAAAATACATATCCTTAACATCCCAGTTGAAGAGTCGAGCTCTGCTTCCTTTATGTCAAAACAGGAGACAGTCTGCTTGGACTGTGATGGGGGGAGGAAGGAGGGAGGGTGTTACGAAATGAGGGGAGGGGCTAGAATGCCCACCTCTGTCCTACATGAAGTTGCCTTGTAGTGAATGAGACCCTTTGTCCATCAAGGTCAGTATTGTCTACTTAGACTGGCAGGGGCTCCCTGGAGTCTTAGGCAGAAGTGTTTCACATCACCTTCTACCTAATCCTTTTT
The DNA here is from genome assembly GCF_001447785.1 of Gekko japonicus. Lineage (NCBI taxonomy): Eukaryota > Metazoa > Chordata > Lepidosauria > Squamata > Gekkonidae > Gekko > Gekko japonicus. The sequence goes on along the minus strand of NW_015165835.1, from coordinate 709,429 downwards.
TTAAAAAAACTGGAAATGCCCAAGATTGGACATGGAACCTTCCGCATGCCAAATAAATGCTCTACCACTGAGCCATGGCCCCTCCCTGGTACAGCCTACCCACATTTATGTAACCTACCTTGGCTCAAACCTGAGCATTGTAATACTGTTGTGCCCTGTTTTTCATTGCCTTCATACCTAAATATACACCTAGTGCCCAGCCTCATCATCATCCCCCCGCCCCTGTACTGACCAGCAGTTAGGCTCAGAGTTGCTTCGCAGACTCAAAAGATGCCTCTGTCCAGTTCCCTCTAGTTGGTTAGCCATGAGAGGCTGGATCAGGCCCTTCATCCCTGTATTGCTCAGGGTGCTCACCAATCTCCTTACTCCCTTGCCCTCAAAACAGCACCAGGGATGAGAAATTCTGCAGTTTTCCCATTCATCAATCTCATATATTTTTCATACCACTCTTTAAGGGAGGGGCTATGGCTCAGTGGTAGATCAGCTGCTTGGCACGCAGGAGGTCTTGGGAACAATCCCTGACATCTCCAGTTAAAAGGGTCAGTTAAAACTCAGTTAAAACTCCAGATCAGTTAAAACTCTGAAATGGAGAACTGGCTTTGATTCTGCACTCCTCCACTTAAAGCCTGTAGGGCGAACCTTGGGCCGGTCACAGTTCTCTCTGAGCTCTCTCAGCCCCGCCTACCTCACAAGGTGCCTGTTGTGGGGAGAGGAAGGGAAGGTGATTGTAAACCTCTCTGAGACTCCTTCGGGTAGAGAAAGGTGGGGTATGAGCACCAACTCTTCTTCCTCTTCCTCTTCCTCTTCCTCTTCCTCTTCCTCTTCCTCTTCCTCTTCTTCTTCTTCTTCTTCTTCTTCTTCTTCTTCTTCTTCTTCTTCTTCTTCTTCTTCTTCTTCTTCATCAACCTGAGACCCTGGAGAACTGCTGCTAGTCTGAGTAGACAAGTCTGCCTTTGATAGACCAATGGTCTGATTCAGTATAAGGCACCTTCAAGTGTTCTTTTAAGGAGCTCGTTTTCGTTTAATTTTCACCGCGTTCCTGAGAGTTAGAGCAGGATGTGCCTGGCCTAGGCTCACCCAGGCAGCTACAGCACACTGGCCTTCAAAGTTCTCAAAGTCACTTGCAGAGGGAAAACTTAATAATTCTCTTTGAATTGTACTTTGGGTGAAATTCAGTTAGCAGCTCTACCTGGATTTGGAAGATCTGAATTATGAAACACTTTGCATTCACTCAACAAATGTGGGCATCACACTCTCGGTACCGGGGGGGGGGGGAGAGGAGAATTATATTGACTGTTTTAGATGAGATAAGGAAGCCGTATTATCTGATACTTCTGAGCCCCAGGGTAATTATAAATCTGAAATAAATATATACATAAATTAAATTGCTGTTATTTTGTAGTGTGCTCGAGGGGTTAGGTTTCCCCCCCCCCTCCTTTAATGTTGTTATTCAGCATTGGTAAAAGCTTTCCAAGGTGCTAGAATTCTCTGCTGGATTAATGTAGCTCCTCGAATTTCAAGACTGCCGGGCCTTCTTATTTTAATTCTTTCCTATTTTGCCGCACGATGCCCGAGGCATTCAGACTCCCCCTTTGTGTCTTTATGTGCAAGGCTAACTTCTTCCCCCCCCCCCTTTTAATTTAGCCTATTTCTGACTTTCAATTGTCCTTCTTAGGTAGATCTCTCCCCCATGATTTTACTGCAAAAAATGCCTTGGGATATGGTAATGGTTTACATTGTACTGCATGCTGTAATGTTTCGATGCCAGAAACTGGGGAGAGGAAAAAAGAGAGAGAAACAAATGTTAAATTGTCCAGTATTTATCTTCATTCTGGACACTGTTTTGGAGGCTGTTGAAGAGCCTTAGGGGGCATTATCCTGTCTGTTCCTCTTGCTAGACCCGGTGGGCACTGTACTGGCAGCCGCACCAAAGTGCTACATCAGTACATCAGTCTCTTTTTTTCTTGCCTGCTGGGTTGGCTGATGACTGGACCGCTCATTCCAAGAAGGGTATTTACTGCTGTTGAGGACTGTGCTTCAACCCGGCAAACATGATCCAGTCGCCTTAGATGAGACAGCAGTTTGATCAAAATCGAAGCACAAAACTGACTATCAGTTTGCTTGCATACCCAGTTCAAAATGCTGGCTGTAACTAACCCTCCCATTTATCCACCCAGGGCAGGGAATTAGCTGTTCCAGCCTCAATTTTCCACCCCCCAGATACTGAGGAGAGGGAGAAATAATGGCCTCCACATAGTGATGCTCTAGAAATTTTCCGTAGACTCAGTGGTAAAGACAAGAGAGATTACGGGAGGGAGCCTAGAGCATCACCCAGAAGAGACATCACATGGTTCCCAAACTCCTCCATTCCCTGACAGTGCTCCCCAAATCTCCCAGCATTTGCTGAGGTGTTTGGGAACCCTGGTTGTAATCATGAACACATCATACGGTCCTGGGCATGCATATCTCAGGTTCCGTCTATACATTATGAAGCCCTTTGCACCACATGTGTGATGGGAGTTTTGTGCATCTTAGAGGCGCACCACCTCTGTTTCATTTGTGAGGACAACATGCAGGGAGAAGTGGCTCTAGCCTCCCCCACCACATGCTGCTTTTGCATCTGCAAACCAACCCACAGAGCCATTATCAACTCCATTATGAAAGTCCCATGTACCCATGGGGGCAATGCGATTTTTACAATAGAACAAATAGGGGCTCTATGGGGTAGTTTGCAGACACAGAAACAGTGGAGGGGGGGAGGGCTACAGCCACTCCCTTCTATGTGCAGTGGCCATAACCTGAAAAGAACCTACATACATTGGGAAGGCACAAAACTCTCATTGCACATGGGCTGGGAAGCTCTTGTTGCCCCTCAGCAAACACAGGTGTCCTCTCCAGGGGTCATTTCGTAGAAAAAGAGCTAGGGGGACTCATTAGCATAACTCATTAGCATATGCCACACCCCCTGGCATCACCGGAAGTGTGTCCTCCCCACAGCCGGCGGCGACCTCCAGCGGGCACCAGCAGGGAGCTCCAGGCCCCGCCCTCCCGCACCTCACCCGGGGGGATGGCGTCCCCCGCGTCCCCCCCCAAATGCCCCCTGGTCCTTTCCACATTCCCCTGCCACTCTGGATTTTCTCAGTGTTGGAGTTGAGGTGATTTAAGTCCATGGCAAAACAGCATTTTAAAAAAATTCAACAGGGTAACAGTGGACTGAAACTGGGGCTGACCACTGAAGGGAGGTAACGTAATGCAGAATGGGGGTGGGGGGATGGAGTAAAAAGAAGGTTGAATTTGATTTTGGTGCAGAATTGCTTGGAGGACACTACAGTGAACATAGATTAAAAGGAGAGTGTGGAGAGGGCCAAGGACTTTGTAATGCATAGATTGGAACCTCAGAGCCAGTATTCATGTTACCAAATCATCATGTTTGTTGACATAAGGACCTTGTATCCAATTTGTGATGGGAGTTTTATGCTTCCAAGATGTGCCAACCTCATTCGGCTTGTATAACACCCCAACGCCCTCTCGCATAGGCGTAATCTTTGTGGGGGCGGCGGGGCTTCAGCCCCCGCCGAAATTTTCAGGAAGGTGCTCAGCCTCCCCCGGGAGCCACCCTTGCTCCTAGCAAAGCAATGCCTCTGGCCCAGCCCCAGCCCCCTCCCCCCGGGAAATTGGAAAGTCTACACCCTTAACCGAGCTGTGGCATCGGTACCTGTATAGGCTTATAGTTGTACTGGATTTAAAATATTTTTACTTATGATGTGACTGATCAGTTCTCACTATACTGTATCTGACCAGGTCCCTATAAACGTTAGTCTCTTCAGGGTTTTTGGTATATAATTTATGGAGGTATGGAGGACAACGGCCCAGTATAATTCTTCCACCAGTAAGTCAGACACCAGTATTTGTAAAAGTCAAACAGTAAGCTTTTTTATTTCTCAGAAAGCCCAACAGGGGGATGGGATATATTTACATAGGATATTTTGTTTCCTTGTAGAATATAACTTTTTTACTTTGCCTTCACATAGACTGTAGGCTTATCACTCTCAGTTTTACACAGATGTTTTTTCAGTACACTAAACACACTTATGATCCCAGTCTCCAGTAACTGTTTTGTGGCTAACCTTTGCATTTAATCTGTCTGGACCCTTTGAGTCTAACTGGGCACCTTTCCAGCTTTCCAGACTCCTCCATACCCTTAGCCCTTTCTATAGCCACCTCTACAACTTCCTTTGGAGCAATGTATCTGGTGTTTGTGGCCACTGAGGTCACAAACTGTTCACTCTCTGTTCACTCTCCTCTTTCCTTTAGAGGGTACCAGTGCAGAGTTTTATTCAGCCACAGTTTTCTACTCAAACTGATATCAGGCTGTTTCCACAGAGCCATAGAGGTTTTTTTGTTCAACCTCACAGCTATCCAGTTAGCTGACCGCTCTCTGCTAACTTCTCTTCCAACTTCTCTTCCCAACTGTCAGTTCCCAACTGTCAGTTGTTCACTGTGATCTGTCACTCCCTGAAAATTCCGAGCCAAAGGGCCCCCTCCCATCTCAGTCATGTGACTCAGCAGCTTCTTTATTTACCTGCTGCTGTCCACTAACCTTTAATTCTGTCACAGCTTGCAACACCAAAGCACCCAGGGAGAAGCAGCTTCAGCCTAACTCTCCTGTCCTTTTCATATTCTCAGACTACCCCATGGAGCCTCTATTGGCTCTGTTGCCATAGCCATGTACATAACTTAATTTTGTAATGGCGCATCCATGGGGGAGTTTGAAGACATGAAAGCAATGTTGACTGGAAGGCTGTAGGTGCTTCTTCCCACACACCACTATTGTGAACAAAAAGGGGGGGGGAGAGGCCAGCATGCATAGGGTTGCCAACCCCCAGGTGGTGGCTGGAGATCTTATGGAATTACAACTGATCTTCAGAGATAATTTCATTTGGACAAAATGGCAACTTTGGAAGGTAGACTGTATGGCATTATACCTTAATTGAAGTCTCTCCCTCCCCAAACCTCAACATCCTCAGGCTCTGCTCCTAAAACTCCAAGCATTTCCCAACCTGGAGCTGGCAACCCTAAACATGCATCTGAGAGATTAAAATCTGGCATTGCATATCCAATGCAAAGTCCTTGTGTTATCCCCTAACAAACACAAGAGCCAGTTTGGTGTAGTGGTTAAGTGTGCAGACTCTAATCTGGGGGAACCGGTTTGCTTCCTCACTGCTCCGCTTGCAGATGCTGGATGACCTTGGAAGAGCCATAGTTCTTTCAGAGGTGTTCTCTCAGGAGCAGTTCTCGAAAGACCTCTCTCAACCCCACCTACTTCACAGGGTGTCCGTTGCAGGGAGGGGAAGGGAAAGGAGATTGTCAGCCACTCTGAGACTCCTTCTGGTAGTGAAGAGTGGGGTATAAATCCAATCTCCTCCTCCTCCTCCTCTTCTTCTTCTTCACATGAAGATTGGATCTTAGATAGGGTTGCAAACCTCCAGGTGGGGCCTGAGGATCTCCCACTTTTACAACTGATCTCCCTCCGTTGTTTTACGAAACCCATGTTGGAACAGAAATTCCCCTCTGCATTGCATGCTGGTTTCACTGCCTTTGATTATTGGGTTTTATGGTATCCTTCAGACTGCATGCCACTATTGAACTCTTTGATCTTCAGGTTTTATTGAACCTTCTGCATAGATTTATGGTCATTTTATGGCTGTTCAGGGGAGACTTTGCAGTCAATATGGCATTGCCCTCCCCCCCAGGTATTTGAATGTGGTTTTGAGCTGCACTTTTTCCTCCCAGCTGAGAAAATGTGGAGCAAATGCTAGATGCAGAATCACACTCTCACATGCAAGGAAGAAATTCAGCATCTATTGTTAGACTCCTTTAAAGAAGAACAATCCAAAACTAAATCTAACTAAGTTAGGAGGAAGTTGAGGGCATTCTACAAGCTAAGAACATTTTGTGGTGTGAGTGGTGATTGCAGCAACTGCATTCTCCTTATTTTCATATCACCGTTCTATTTTACTGCATCTTCATCCCCCTCCCTGGCCTAGCTTTCTCTAGAGACATAATTATGTAGGGAAGAGTGGAGCACAGATCAAAAACGTGTCTTAAAGTGCCTTGTATGCCACAAGGTATGGGTCACACACAGGCACTTCTGAGAAATAGTCAAAAGTATTCCGCATTGCCTTTTAATACGATGCCTATGGGACCCTCATTAGAACAGTTTACCTTGGAGCTGGACTTTCTTTAAGTGCCTCATCAGCAGTAAGGCACTGCTCCTTCCATCACAATGGAGATAATGCATGCAGACGTTGCCCCGACCGTGCCATAGTGTCCTGATCAAACACCGTGGCCCTGATTCTCATTACTAAATGTTGCTGTTGATTTCTTCCATTTATATTACAAGGAGTTCAACTCGATTGACCTCCGTGCATAACAGGGAATGCTTGCAATGGTGATGCGTCATTTCTGTACCCCAAAGGGCAGCCAAATGAGTCGCATTGGAATGGCTGCCTTAGTGTACCAGCCCATCATTACAGACCTGCTACAAATCCTTCTGGGCCTACCCTACATGAATGAAAATGAACCACTCCTGTTTAGAAGAAGATTCCTTTCGAGCTCCCTATTAGCTCCTGCCTTGTAACAATATCCCAGTGGAGGGAAAAGAACCAAGTATCTCCAAGTGGTCTCAGTCTGTGAGTAATGACTTTGCTTTTTTAAAAAAATAAATAAATTATGGGTTCACTTGTTGGTTGGGGTCGTGTGCTAAATAAAGCTCATGTGAGCCCCGGATCATAATGTAGGTTCAGAGACTTGTGTCTCCCCCCCCCCCCCCTCTCAACTAAAAGTTTTCCTTTTGTTTTTATTTTTTTTTTAAATAATTTTTTATTGTATCATAAAACAAGTTACAAAAAAGTCAAGTACCATAATAATAACAATATTCCAATAATTTTATGTAACATAAAAAGTCTGAAAAACTACAGTTTTGCTTTTCACATTTCAGAAACATTTAATTCGCTCTGGTATGTCTTGAGAACTACGGTATTCATCTATGTATTTGCCAATATGAAATTGCATTGTGTCTGTATTGCTTTTGTTTTTATTACAACTGCTGCAACTGCCATTTTAAATGCCATGCTCCTGTGTGTCCATGTATGGAAATAGTTGAAATGTTTTTGTGTGTTCGTGTGTGCGAAAGAGTGAGGGAGGGTGGGAAGGAGAGGCTAAGCTTAGAAGTGTATGATACACTTGTTTATATGTGAGAACCACTTTGATTCATATGTATGTCTCCCCAATGAACTGAAAATGCCATCAGCTATAGGAGTGAAGAGGGATGTGTCGATATTCAATCCAAGATGGTTTTGAAAGTGGAATCAGACAAAATCATATTATGTCTTATCAATGGCTAGAAGAAGAGAGATGGAATTTATACCCTGCCCTTCACTACCTGAAGGAATCTCAGACCTGCTTACAATCCCCTTTCCCCTCTCCTCCCCACAACAGACACCCTGTGAGGTAGGTGGGGCTGAGAGAGTTCTTTTGAGGCCTGCTCGTGAGAGAACAGCTCTGAGAGAGCTTGTGACTGACCCAAGGTCACACAAGCAGCTGCATTTGGAGGAGTGGGGAATCAAACCCGGTTCTCCCAGATTAGAGTCCACACTCCTAACCACTATACCCAACTGGCTCTCTAGCCATCACAGCTCACTGGAGTCTCTATATTTAGAGTGAGTATGATGTCAAATACCTGTGGGTGAAGTCAGCAGTAGGGAAAAATCCTTTTTTTCATGCTATACATGGAGCTACTTGCTTGACTTCTGGTTGGCACATTTTTTCAACTCCACATAAATTACATATTAATTGATTTTTAAAACCAGGAATCCCAATCCAGGAAGCTCTCTCTCCATATGTCTATGGGCGATTTCTCACTAGAGCTGACTCGCAGCGCAGTGCCGTTTGCCCCAACACAAACATGTCAATTTCACACCCGAGGCTGCGGGGCTGCATTTGACCCACGGCTTCGCCCGATTTCCTCCGCAGTTTCATGATCCTCAAAAACCAGGCAGCTCTAGTGAGAATGTGTGTGTTAAAAAACAAAAACAAAACAAAACCGTAAAACCAGTGTCATGCTGGTGTACAAAAATCATTTGAATTCATGTTTTTGAAAATAAAATCTAAAGGACGGTACCAAAAGAACCCTAAGTTCTTTTCATACCTAATTTCAGTCCAGCGGTTGATTTTAAAAGAATTCTGTACTGCAGCACTCAGACCAATCTGACCATCAGGCCAGCTGATTGAAACAAGGAAGCTCGGGTAATTTAGCTCAAAATAACACCTAAAGACTGAAAGATCAATTGGCTAAATCAGAAAATCAGGTGACTTGGATTCTTTATTCCTCCTCACATCATTTCCTGGGTCTTCTCCACTGGAAATAAAATCCCTTCAAAGCAATCTCCAGGATCTCTTGAAACTCCTTCCCTGATTCAGGGCTGCCAAGAGCCGCCATACGCCCCCAGACAAAGATTCCACATGCCCTTGCATATAAATCCTGATCCAAATCAAATATTGTGACAAGACAAATCACTTGGCCACCAGTTACCATACATGCATAATAATAAAAGGACCCACATGCTGTCAGTCTGTCCATTTGTAGCACGCATAACTTATCAGAAAATAAAACTAGGAATCTCAAAGTTGGCCATTAGCTTCAGGAGAGTTCCAGGGCCAAAAAATTAATGGAACCAGAACATCCTGGCCCTGGATTATATCCAGACCCCGCCACCCCTGTGCTACTTGCAATGGAACCTAAACTGAATTCTTACTTCTGTTCCTCATTTATAATGGCTGAAGGAGATTAACATTGACCAGGTAAAAGGTGGGGGAGCACCTTTTAGTACTTTAATAAGATCATGGGGAAATATTAACTCCCCACTTTTGTTTATAATACTAACGAAGGTTTTTTTGCTGTACTACTATTAAATATGTACTGAGTTGCCAAGCAGAAAAGTTGAGACAAAGTCTGAAAAATAATGGGGGAGGGATCAGAAGGGAGGGAGAGGAATGAAAGCAGACCATGAAAGGAAGAAAACAAAAAGTATGGAAAAGAAGGAAATAAAGGAAAAGACAATGGGAAGTTTTGTTTGTTTGTTTTGATACAACACCCTAACAAGGCTCCCCCTGGCTAAACAAACTATGGAGATGGGTGGAGCTAAAGGAAGAAGGAAACCATAGATGGTTAGAGATAATGACCTTTTTAGGAGGCTGCAACCTGGCAATGACTGTAGCTTATCCTGGCTGGACTTGCATTGCTCCAGTGTTGGCTTGGCCAATGGGTTTAACAGGATCTGCGAAGCAAGGATTTCCTTCAGCCTCATGGTAAACATTCCATAAAGGCTGAGCCAGCAGAGTCACTACCCCCTATATAGAAGGCCCTTCCACTACGTCGTGACGTCATCAAAGGCAGGCATAACATTCCCTGAGCTCTGCAGTTTCCAGCTACTGTCACAAGTGTTTTAACTTGCAGTTTCTCGTGTACCCAACAAGATATTCTCTTGATTCTTTCACTGCAGTATTCCAGACACTTCATACTAGCTTACAGTGTTACTGAGTTCAGTTTCCCTTGCATATTTGAGTGCATGTTTCGTATAATTTTACAAGCATATAATAGGGGAAAGTGGTGGATGTCTGTTGTATGATGGTATTGTCAATTCTCACTCTATTTCAGATTTTTTTGGGGGTAGATCAGTTTGCCACAACAAATCCAGAAGGGAACTGGGGGTTCTGCTCATCCCCTTCTTCTGCTCAGTATTAAAGCCAGCCTTATAGACCAGAATTTTCAAAGGAGACTTAAAAGCACACTGCTTGCATCAAATATGACAGAACAATGAATGTGGTTCATCACACAGCTGTCACCCCCACTTTGCATGTGAGCATAAATTGTCAAATAATACTAAGAGG
>NW_015165835.1:683797-698362 GCF_001447785.1 Gekko japonicus | reverse complement strand
AGACTGAGAGTACCTATCTATAAAGGCAACTCGGTTCTTGAACTGCTGAACTACCGAACTTCCACAGCCTGCAGTTCAGCTGAGTTTAAAAAACAGTTTGTATGCTACACATTAACATGATAACATTTTACTCACCCGCGACGATGGAGATGGAGAGAAGTTATCACGATGAATCGAACCAATCCATTTCTCTTTCAGAAGAGCATCAGATGGAAACTTGAAAATATTAACTTTATTATACAAATTATAATTGCCTTTACAACCTGGTACACAACAGCGAAAAGGCATATTTAATCCAGATCTGAAGAACAGGAACTGTTGTGTTTCTTATTTAAAGTTTGGTAGCAGACAAACCTCGACATCTCACAGCTAAAGTGGAATGGGGCAGAATGGTCAGTTTCTTCCCCTTTCTCGGTCAGAACAAAGAGACAGGAAGAGGCCCATAAAAATGCAAATGCTCTCACACCTACACCTACAGCCTCCTTTTTACTGAAGTCTTCAACATTCAGTCTACTTCAACAGTCCGTCAACTAAATTCAAACTGCCAAATTCTCCTATAAATCTGCTATATTCAACAAAACAGTCTTAACTATCTTAACTGCAAACTCTATAACTCGGCTACATGCAACAACACATTTAAAGGGACACAAGCAATTAACTGAAATCATTACACCAAACAGCCCTCTGCTTAGCCCACATAAGCACACAGGGAATGTTATGACTACTCTCGTAGCCATAGTGGTGATGTCACAACGTAGTGGGCTTTCCATCTTTAGGAGGTAGTGGCAGAGTCAGAGTTCCTACTGTTTAATGTGCTCTGACTTCATTGAGCCCCTCATGGCTACAGGGCAGAACTGCATTAGAATGAAACTCATTCCAGGAATGCAGCATGACCTTGGTTTCAGGGGGCCCTCCATTTGACTTGAACTCCAGGAATTTTGCCCCCCCTTGCCCCTCAGCGGCCCTGCCCTGATTCCCAGGTATCTATTAGCAGTAGCCGGTTAACTGGGGGGGGGGATCCGTACTGCTCCTGTACTTTTAAGAGCAGCCTGATTGACACAAAACAACATTTGCTAGTCAAGCTCTTGCTAAAGCCACAAGGCTGGTTCAAAAACTGGTAAACTTGCCTGCCAGCCTTTGAGCCTTTACCCTTGGATCCCCCTTTACCCACATACTCTCTGTTCTTCTTCTTGAGCCCTCCTTTGAACTGGATCTTTTGATTCCATCTCTTGCAAGGCTGGGCACTGAACAATTCATGCCCAGACTCAGCTTTTAATGAGGCCCATGGCTGTCCAAGGCTGCCCTCGGAGGAAGCCCCCTATGCTTGGATTTGTCTTCTGTTATGGAATCCCAATAACCATTGTCTGACAAGGTTGAATATTTTCAAAGACTATGGCTGACAACTGAGATGGCACAGAGGTGGAGGTCCCGAGAAACCAGAATGTGCATGATAGCATTAGAATGCAGCCCAGGTGCTAACAGTATCACACCTCCTCAGGTAAAAGGCGTTTTGTGCTTTGAATGCAAGAGCTGATCAAAGCTTTCAGTTTATGTATTGTCAGAATATCTTGAAAGAGCAGGAGCCCTGATTCATTCAGTCAGCCGTTTCCCTCCCTCTGCCTCCCAGAGATTTGGGGAGTTACTCCGTGCTTTCTTGTCTATGCTGTGCAGGTTTCTGATGTGGAGATGAAAAAGGTAAGACTATTATTCTGTAATGGTCTAAGGAACGCACTTATAATGTGCCTGCTAATTAATTATGAGAGACTACAATAAATTAAGGACTCCGTGCAGTTTTTCAAACGGTACTTTGTTGCATCTCATTCATCTGAACCCACAGAATATGGCGACATCTCTTGTCAAGAGTGTTTTCATGTTTAAAGTAAATTAATCTGTCATTAGGTATTCTTGCATGAAAGTATTAATAGCTGTGTTGTTCCCTGAGAAAGAGGAATACAGATTGCGAGATCTTTTCTTTGAACAATCTGTTTAAAGAGCTGGAAGACAGCTTCCGAGCTATGCATTCTTTGTGGGACTGAAGTCCTGTTTGTACATTACATGGCAGCCACTCTCCTTTGGCAGGGTTCCTCACCACTAAAGCAATTGGGGGGGGGAGAGAGATGGTTTTAGTCAGGTGGTTGCTGAGATAGCAAATTCTCATAATTGTTCTATAGTCCTTGGACAGTTGGTGGAGCTGAGCTGGAAACTTGCCAGATGACACCCCCTCCCAAGAAAATTATATGATTTAGATAATTTAAATATTACAATAATAGAATGGGAATTAGCTATGAGACCATGTCAGCCAAACTACCAGAGGTACATAAGCAGGGGTCATTTCCTGCAGGAGCACACAGGAACGGAGCTCCGGCAGTAAAGAGCCCAGGGGGCGGGCACATGCAACAAGCCCCACCCCTTGCTCCCAGCAGCCTTCAGTCAGAGCAAAAAGCAGCTAGGTAAGTTGCAGAGCTCTCCCCGGCCCCCTGGTCCAAAACAGTCCAATGGCACCTTTAAGACCAAGTTTTATTCAGGCACAAGCTCTTTTAAGACCAAGTTTTATTCAGGTACAAGCTCTCTCTCCTCTGCGAGGACAGATCTGCACGCCCCCCCCCCCCAATAGCTAGCTATCCAAAACAGTCCAGTGGAGCCTGAGCGGTGGGCGTTGCCTTCTGACACACTTCCGGTGATGTCAGGGGGTGTGGCATATGCAAATGAGTTATGCTAATGAGCTCCTGCGCCTCTTTTTCTACAAAGTGACCCCTGTACATAAGGATAAGGCCTTAGGTTCTGACTAACAAGAAAAAGTAAATCGGGATACTACATGGCAAAAAACTGCTTACTGAACGATCAAGTTTACTGATCTTTAACACAAAAGATAAGGATATTATGTACCAGATATACTGGTGGTGGAAAGAGGTGTCAAGTCACAGCCAACGTATGGCAACCCCAGGGGGTTTTCAAGGCAAGAAATGTCCAGAGGTGGTTTGCTGGTCCCTGCCTCTGCATAGGAGACCTGTATTTCCTTGGTGGTCTCCCATCCAAGTACTACCCAGGAGTGACCCTGGTATGGAGCCAGTATGTACACAGGCCAAAGTCAGGGTAACATTTTGCTGAAGAAAGCAGAAGCATCTGCAATATCACCACAGACAATCTCATGAATGGTTTTTGGATTATTACATGTTCTATAAGGCTAACCTCAGTGTGGCAGAACTGGCCCATACCACTTGAGCCACCGCAGCTCCTCAAATTGGGATACTACATGGCAAAAAAACTGCTTACTGAACAATCAAGTTTACTGATCTTTAACACAAAAGATAAGGATATTATGTACCAGATATACTGGTGGTGGAAAGAGGTGTCAAGTCACAGCCAACGTATGGCAACCCCAGGGGGTTTTCAAGGCAAGAAATGTCCAGAGGTGATTTGCTGGTCCCTGCCTCTGCATAGGAGACCTGTATTTCCTTGGTGGTCTCCCATCCAAGTACTACCCAGGAGTGACCCTGGTATGGAGCCAGTATGTACACAGGCCAAAGTCAGGGTAACATTTTGCTGAAGAAAGCAGAAGCATCTGCAATATCACCACAGACAATCTCATGAATGGTTTTTGGATTATTACATGTTCTATAAGGCTAACCTCAGTGTGGCAGAACTGGCCCATTGTGGCCTGCAGGCCCTGTTCCACCCTGCCCCCCCCCAAGGTTTTCTTAACACCTGGAGAGACTTTTCTTTCTCTCTCAAGTGACCACTGCCACCACCTGACCTTTGTAGGAATTGCCCACTTGGAGGGTCAGGACTCCCCGCTTCCCTTCCAAGTTCTGAGGGCTTGCCTCTGTGTCTCCTGCTGCCAAGCACCTGGTCACCACAGAGACTGTTTACAGCCTTGTGTGCCCTGGAGGAACAGCCAACTGACTGCCTTCTCCCGGTGCTCCTTTTAAAATAGCATGTCCAAGACGGTGGAGGCCTATGTGGTACAGAGAGCCACTACCAGCATAAAAAGTTATGATTTATTAAAAAGAAAATGTTCACAAGCAAACTTCTAGCACAGCACCAGATTGAAAAAGGGATTTAAAAAGACATGAGTAAAATGCAATTCCTCTGTCCTTCTCTCTATATATGCCCTATCAGATGCTAAAATATAGGACAGACTCCTTAGCTTAGGATGTTATAGATCTATACAGGGTTACCATAACCTTGCAGCTTCCTACAGTTGTCTAGGCCAGCACACAGTAATGGCTGCCTCCTCCAGACCTCAGTTAAAAGTTCTGTCTGCTCTGATAGCCTCAACACAAAAGAGACCTTCCTCACTTCTAGGAATTTTACCTCATCTCTCTCTCCCCCCCCATTGACCAGTTAGGCTGGGTGAAAGAAGCTTTTCCTGGAGATCTCCAGTTCCTTCCTTCTTGAACTCTCTCTAGTATTTAACACCTCAAAATCTCCATTCTCTGCTTAAAGAGGGGGGAGAGACTGGACCCCCCTATTGTCTCTAGCTAGACCTATTAGCATTTCTTAAGAAGTGGCTGAGGTGAGCCTGGAAAGCCATTAAATGACTTCCTCCTCCCTGCCTATTCTCTGCCCAGAGAGAAAAAACCTTTAAAACCTCCTGGTAAAGGTTTTCTTAAGGTCAGAGCTTTATCCAAAAAGGGCATGTCTTCACACTCAGAATTATAAAGGTAGAGATAATGGCATCTGTAATGAGTCACCATCAGTGCACGATCCTTGGCATTCCATAAGAAGAGTTACTTGGATCCAACCAGTTTTTCTGCTGGTGAAAGCAGATGGAGTGGACTGTTTTGACCACCCTGAAAGTCTATACTGGGGATCATGGGATCTGCATGGGTAAAGGCCATGTGAAATTGGGAGGCTGTAATAACTAGGGGGATGGGGTGAGATTTAGCACACACACAAAAAAGGTAGCTGGATCCAGCCTAATGAATATTTGGAAATGGCTGTTGGGATGAAAGGAGGTAGAGCATCAGTTGGATGGTAAGGGAAAGTAAGGAAGAGGAGGAAGAGGAGGAGGAGAAGTGAATTTATACCCTGCCCTTCACTTGGAGTCTCAGAGTGGCTTACAATCTCCTTCCCTTCCTCTGCCCATAACAGACACCCTGTGAGGTAGGTGGGGTTGGGGGAGCTCTGAGAGAACTGCTTTTGAGAGAACAGCTCTGAAAGAACTGTGACTGACCCAAGGTCATCCAGCTGGCTGCATGTGGAGGAGTGGGGAATCAAACCTGATTCTCCCAGATTAGAGTCTACCCCTTTTAACCACTACACCAAGTACAACAACAGTAGTAACAACAACTTTGGTTGCGATTAAAGAGAAAACTAAGTAGAAAAAGTGTGCGGCAGTGTAGCTGAAGGCGATTCATAGAGTGAACCAAATGAACTTGTGGGATTTTTATTGCCTTGACTTCATTCTGGTTTGCACCTCATTCACCCTGATTTATAACTGCAAAAAGGAAAAAAAAATAGCCCAGGCGTTTACACAGATGTGTGGGATTAGAAACAATGGAAGCTTTTGTAATTAAAACAAATGGTTGGCAACAAATGCAGGGTTTTAAAAAAAATCTTTCGAATGTACAATAGCCACTGAATCACCATGATTGCTCTTGGCATGTGGAGTGTCGTTTCTCGGTGTAGTTTCTGGTGAATTGGCAGCTTCATAGATTTGATGGATTTCAAGCTGTTCATGGCCAAAGCTGTAATACCCACAGAGAATGCCTGATGACTCTTCAGATCTGATATCACCCCAGCATGATGCCTTTTCATCCTTTTTTCACCCTTGGCTATTATTAGCATACATCCTCCCCCCTACTCCAAGCTGTTTCGTTCCATTAGGCGTCATACCGCTGAACATTTTAACAAAGTTTGAAAGGACTTGAAGTTTGGAATTGAGGGCAAAACAGAATCACGGGGCAGCACTGCGTGTCATGGGAAAGGGAGGGCTGCTGACGAACACACAGCTCTCCATTCTATCATCTATACTCCAGCTTTCCCACTGGTGACTTGTGATACCTTACTGCTGAGCATCGCCCCACCAGTGGCTGTACCAGATGATGGCTTTGATCCAGTGGAATGTTTCCGTGGGCAGAAAGACTTCTGATCATGGAGCATGATTGTCTTCCCTCCCTTCTTCTGCTGCAGTCCAAGGTGCTCCCTCTCCCAGTGCTGCTCCTGAGAACAGCGTTTTGGGGAGTACTTGGGGCTGAAGCAAGAAAGGGGAGGTGAGAAAAGTCCTTCGTGAAAATGCTCTGTTGGGTCCAAGCCAATGATGTTGAGTAAGGATGATGAAATGCAGAGAATATCTGAAAAATGCAAAGCCAGGTGGACTACTGTGGGGTGAGGTAGGGAACAGGACACAGGGCTGCTGATCTTAGTCCCTGCTCTGTGTTCTTTCATGTAAGGCTGTTGTCACACAGGATTACGCCAAGAGCAAAGCCAGGTGGACTACTGTGGGGTGAGAAAGAGGTAGGGAACAGGACACAGGGCTGCTAATTTTAGTCCCTGCTCTGTGTTCTTTCATGGCTGTGGTCACATGGTGCATTAGCCACGCTACAGAGATGGAAGATAGGTGGATTTTCCAGGCACGATCACACCGCAACATCTGGGAAGTGTAGAGCTCCCATGGCTAACCTGAGGCGTCACTGATAGCAAAAATCTTCAGATTTTTCTCCCAACTCACCAACTTTTTTGACACTGAATTCTGCCTAAACTACAATATGAAGCAAGTGGTGGAGGAAAAGAAACAACAACAAAACAGTGTCAAGTGATGGATGGAGCATCGAACTAAACATAGGGAAACCAAGGTTTAAATCTACATAGCAAAATGGTTGCCTTTGGATCGGTTATTATCTTTCACACACATGCGCACGCGCACACACACACACACACACACAGAGTTATTGTGACGATAACATATGAAAGGGAGGAAACTGAGTTAACCACCCTAAACTTTATGGAGGCATAAAGGTATTACAGTGTAAATATATAGGACTGGATACAGACAGTTCTTCTAATGGTGAAAAGGAGAGGAGTGATCCCCTTTGACCACCCAAAAGACTCTCATTGGAGTCATGGGGCCTGCATGGAAAAAAGGCATGTGTGATGGGATAAGGAGGGGAATTGGGTGATACTGAGTGAAAAAGCTGGTTGGATCCAGCTCAGAGATTTGCAGATTCTTGACCAGGCTAAACTTCTGAAGAACTTTGAAGGTTGGGTTAAGCAAAATGGATAAGACTAGAGAAATTTCTGAAGGGTGTTTCAGATACCTCTGTGGGAGAGCCAAGTTTCTTTATTTTTTAAAAAATATTATCTACATTTTTACATGTAATAAAAATGATGCATCAATGGCACCTCTCTCCTATTAGACCAGCTAAAATGTATAAAGCTGCTGATAATCACCGTTGGTTTTGTATGTCACCTCGGGCAAACTTTCCACATGTGGTGGGGCTGTCTTAGAGCTATGTATTTTTTTGGGAGGGGGGAATAGTGAAAATTATGCCAGCAAAGGGGATAGACTATAATGTTATTGGCTCCCCTGAATTCTTTTTAGTGAACTACACAGTCTCTATCCCAAAGAAACTTAGAACATTTTCTTTCTATATTATAAAAGCTTCAAGGCTTCTATTCGCTAAACTTTGGAAGTGGAAAAGAATACCAACATGTAAAGCTTTTTTGGATAAAATGAAAGACTTTTAAGTGCATATAAAGTTATTGAGATTACAAAGAAGACTAGTGCCTGCCCATGGAGCAGATGCTGGCATTTGCCTGCCCCCCCTTCTTGGATGAAGCAGGAGGGTGAGGTGAGCCAATCCTGACTCAGTGCGGGAGCACTGGCCAATCAAAGGTGAGCTCGCCAGCCAAGTCTGGTGGCAGCTGCCCTCCACATGCAGATCAGCCCAGTGTGCGCTCCCCACCCGTCCACCCTCTTTTGGGATCATGTAGTCGCCATTTTGGGAGCTGAGCAGGAATTTTTTGGGCCCCACTCAGATTGGGCCCCACTCAGATTGGGGGTGTTTCATATGGTTGGGCAGGCTGTGGTTTAATTAGGTCCGGTAAAACTGTTTAGACCCAAACTGGGAAGGCGGGGAAAGCATGGGTTGAGGGGATGTTGAATTGGCAAGCACCCTGAGATATCACTGATAGGGGGGGTCCTCATAGTGGGTGCCTATGGGCTTTGCAGTCAGGGTGACTCAGTTGGGGGCCTCTTCGGGGTGGGGGGAGCATATGACAAGGCTTAAGGCTTTGCAGCCGTGGGCTGGAATGTGCCCTCCCCTCCCCGCTATGCACTTGAGTGCCGGACATGATGAGTAAGCAGGGCCGGCCCAAGGTGTTACTGAGCCCTAGGCGAGGCCAGCTTGGAGCACCCGCACCCCCAGGTGACGCCAACCTCCCGGTGGGGCCTGGAGACTGGGGAGGGGAGGGTGCCACCATCACCCCTGCAGGCGAGCATCGCCCAGATAGGGGTTTTTTTGGAGAGTTTTAAGAGCGCAGCTCCCCGGCCCTCCTCCTCCATCACCACCAGCGCCGTGCAGGAGAGCCACCACCACCGGTGGTGGTCCCAGGCCCGACGGGAGTGGCGGGGATGGCACGGGGGGGGAGGCACAGTTCAGTGCCAGCTGCAGCCTGCAGAAAGGACATCCCAGGAGCAGGGCAGTGAGGCAAGCCCGTGATGGGGATGTTGAGAGCCGGGGGGCTGAGTGACAAGACGGCACCCAGAGGGAGAGCATAGCTCCCTGGCCCTCCTCCTCTGCCTCTTCTGCCTCCTCCACTGCTCCAGCCGCTGACAACAGCTCGGCACTTAGGGTGCCAAACTGCTCTCCAGCAGGGTGCTATCTCCCCGTAACATCACAGGGTGGTGAGGCAAGGAGGCGGCGGCGCTCGCCAATGGTGCAAGCCCGCGCCGACGTCGGCCGGAGCTGGGGGCGCGCTGAGCATCGAGACAGCGCCCTGAGAGAAAGCGCAGCTTCCCGGCCCTCCTCCGCCTCCTCCGCCACCGCAGCTGCTCCATCCTGGGTGCAGGGTGGTGGCACGAAGAGGAGGCACTGTCCGCCGATGGTGTGAGCCTGCGCCGACATTGACCGGAGCGGGGAGGGGAGCTGAGCAGCGAGACAGCGCCCTGCTGGAGAGCAGTTTGGCACCCTAAGGGCCGGCTCGTGCTCTAGGCAAATGCCTAGTTCGCCTAGCGTGTGAGCCGGCCCTGTGAGTAAGGTCTGGGAGGAATCCGGACCTGGCTCTGAGCCAGGGTGGGTTTGCCCTATTAGGAAGGCTTGTGTTGCAAGTGCAATGCAACCCATGCTTTAATGTGTTGGTGCAGTTCAGCTTATGCATAAATAAAAGTTCCAGTTTAACCCATAACTTGTGTGGTGTTTCATTCAAGGGGTGGGCAGGCAAATGACATTGTACAGATATTGAATTTATTTGGTCAACTGTATTAAGCTGTATGGAACAGACAATGTGATTATATGTATCCGTCTGGCTTGAATCAAAGATAAATATGTTTATATTTTGCTGTAGAATGTTATTTAGTAATTAAGCTGTCTGGCTTCATATGCATCATTATTTTACTTTTATCTTCTAAAAACTGTTGGGCTTTATGCAATATACATGTATTATACTTATACATAAATCAAAATGAAAAAAAAATAATGAAAATCATATCTACAATGGCAAAGAAACGGCACAGCTTTGTGCGACTTTCCGACCTGGGATGCTGCCACCCTCAAGATGTGGTCCTTGCTCAAGACCTGCAGGCACCTGGATGCCCACTTCTTGTGCCGCATCAATTCTACCCATCTTCTGCATGAGAGGCAGGGTGAGGGGGTTGAGCCTGAACCCCAGCTCATTCTGGACTTACCCACTGGAACTCCACCTATGCCATGATTGCACATTTGGTGGAGCAGAAGAGTGCGGCGTGGGATGTCATCTCTTTCATGACCATCCTGCATGGAGGAGGAGGAGGAAATTGGATTTATACCCCACCTTTCACTCATAAGAACATAAGAGAAGCCAGTGTTGGATCAAGCCAATGGCCCATCTAATCCAACACTCTGTCACACAGTAGCCAGAAATACCAGGTGCCATCAGGAGGTCCGCCAGTGGGGCCAGGACACTAGAAGCCCTCCCACTGTTGACCCCCCCCAAGCACCAAGAAGACAGAGCATCACTTGCCCCAGAGCCCCTATCTATACCTTGTGGCTAATAGCCACTGGTGGACCTCTGCTCTTAACATAAGAACATAAGAGAAGCCAATGTTGGATCAGGCCAATGGCCCATCTAGTCCAACACTCTGTATCACACAGTGGCCAAAAATACCAGGTGTCATCAGGAGGTCCAGCAGTGGGGCCAGGGCACTAGAAAACCGGAGGTGGTTTGCCATTCCCCACCTCTGCGTAGCAACCCTGAACTTCCTTGGAGGTCTCCCATTCAAATACTAAGCAGGGCCAACCCGACTTAGCTTCTGGGATCTGATGAGATAAGGCTAGCCTGCACTACCCATGTCAAGGCTGTTTTTTTAAAAAAAATAAAATAAAATTAATACAGTTATTTAGAAGAAACCAGAAATAGGAATGGTATTTAAAGATGAAACCTAGATACGCTCCTTTTTTAAAAGATAATTTTTATTTCAAAAAAGAACAATTATTATGCAATACGATGTTAAAGCACTTTTTTTTTCCATTTTGAAACAACTCATCCTCAACAGCAAAAAAAAACACTATAACAAATGACATAGTTAAAGCATAGTCTCATACTCTTCTTTTTTTGTATTGCTCGTATGTCAGAGTCCTTCATTGCAGTAGCACCCAGCACCTTCAAAGATTGTCAGTGCTGAGCACTGGAGCTTTTCTCATGTTGCTGTGGAGGCAGTCCTTCACTGCAGAGCGAATTCTCCTCACAAAGGCCCTACTGAGCTCCTTAAAAAGCACCAGGGGGGTGGGGGGACATTGACCTTCTGCAAGCAGAAGTGCCTAGTGTGAGATGAAGCATGCTGCATAGCACAGGATGGCCTTCACAGCAAGTGGAGAGAAGTGCACGCAGAACAAAAGCATAAGATCCAAGCCTGTGTTTTTAGAATTGGACGATCTCGATTGGAAATTGTAACTTCATGGTCACTGAACGTATTTTTTTTAATGATAACAAACACTATTGGAAGTGTTTTAAAACGTGCTTTGGCAGAGTCTCCTCGCATTTCCTGTATTAAAATATTTCACTTCTTTTTTTATTAACAATTTTTAAAATGTTACATCGTTTATAAATAGCATAGTTTATCCAAAAACAATATTTTACTTCTGCTAATGGATTGGACACAAAGGGATGCACAATCAGAAGGTACTTCCTCTCCTCCGAGGAAGTTTCGGTGATTTCTATTAATTTTCTGCCGTTCTGCCAAGCAGGTTTTCAATGGTGGTTCTTGATGGTCCATTAATAGTTGTTAGACATAATGGCTAAATGGATGTTCAGAAGCACTACACCTCTCAATACCAGTTGCTGAGAGAGGGCAGGAATGGGGGAAAGCATTGATCACTGTTGGTATGGGGATACTGGATTCGGTGGGGCCATTGGTCAGATCCAAAAGGATTCTAATGGGGGAATGGAGCCTGGTGAAAAATAAAGACATAATCCTCTTTTACCACTCAAAAAAACTGTGTTTGTAGCATTACCATCCCCCCAATGGGGGCAGGGATTCCCCAGTTTTGGAGCCCCAATCTGCCAGTGGCCAGCTTCTGAGTGACATTGCTTTTGGGTGATGTCATCATGGTGTGCACACAAGAAGATCCCAAAGAGCAGCATGGAGCCCCCCACCAGCAGATGTGTTTGGGGTCATTCAACCTGCCATAAAGAAAAGCCATGTTGGATGTGGACCACAGCAATGAGCAGAATGGGGCAACATTGATCAAAATGCTGGCTGGATCCTACCTTAAGTTCTTACATTCTCTAGATCCAACCCAATAGAAAATAAGTGGTGGGGGGGAGGCACACACAATAGACCAAGAAGTTCTTTTACACCAAGAAGATCTCTCCTTATTGGGGTGGAAAGGAGTCACATGAGGGCACTACTATCATTATCTCATATCCTTGGTCAGTAGAATTCCCCGATGGATTTATCCCAAAAAACAAAACAAGAATAGCTTGATCACATTTCAGACAAATGATCAGCCATTCACATGTGGGATTGTAATGAACCAGTTTCCAAGCGAGCACATATAAAATCTTTCTTTGTACTCCCCATCTAATGTGTAAGCTCCTGGAGTCCATTTTTCTTTTCTTTTTTACAAGCTTTATCTTGTCATACTGAACTTGCTTCACAAATATGAATAACATGTAGACTAATTACTGGTGTAAAGTATGTGTTTAATTAGGACTGGAACCAAAATCCATTAAAATCACTGGCTCTAATGGTGTTTGGATTAGCCGACTGGGGAATGCAAACTCTATTTGCATGGTATCCTCACTATTATAAAAATGTTATTAGTCTGCATGTTGGGCAGAGTGTGCCAAGTATAAATTTGACTGCCATTTTCAAGTGAAAACCCACTCTCCTTTTTAACCTTGGTTTCTTTTACTTTGATCTCTTTGGGACTATATAATCCATCACAAGTCAGCATCTACCTGTCTGTCTGTCTGTCTGTCTGTCTGTCTGTCTGTCTATCTATGCAAGTCTGTGTGGAGTTACACCCTTTTAAGTTCTTTGAAGTCAATGTGTTTCAAAGGGTATACCTCTGTTCAGGATTGCTGTGTAAATTCTTCATGTCCTGCCCAGTTCAAAACAAATATTAAAAAAACAAAGCCATGCCAGAAAGATCTAATATGATAACAGCTACAGTATAAATTCACACACACACACACACAATTTGAAATGTTTTGAAGCCCTTCTGTGATGGATGGGCAGAGGTTCTGCCCATTTCTGTCAATCACGCATTCCCCGTATGCCTGTCTGGAGTATGGTCAGAGCAAATAGCAACCAATCAGGGTCCACTGATGGCTAAGGAAACCAAATGAGGGGTGAAGGTAAGAGAAAACAATCTGGTACACTGTCTGCTGAGTTCAGATAGGGTCTGAACCTTCAAAGGGTGAGTCTGGAGGGATTTTGTGTGTAAGCAGGCCAAAGCAGTGGATGTGTGGAGATAGGGCTTGTGCTTACAGAGGGGGAGGCTCAGGCCCGTAGCCATGGGGGTGCATTTGGAGTGACACCCCCCCTCAAATTTGCCCTGCTCCCTCATGAATCTTCCCTGGATTTTTTTCTTTTTTTTCTTTCCAAAATTAAGTCAGCTCAGCTGCTCAGCACGCTGCTGTGTGAGAGGTGAGATCCTTGGTGTGGGGTGGTAACAGAGCTGCTGGAGAGGAGAAGGTGCCGGACGAGCCAGATAAATCTCTCCTGGGCCCTCTCCTCCTCTGCCCAGCTTTCTGGGCCATTGGGAAGTGGGCGGAGAGTGAGGGAGGGGCTGAAGGCGAACCTCGGCAGCCCAGCCCTCAGCAGCGCCATGGTCTCCTGGGTCACCTCCCGGCTCATGGTATGAGTACATGGGGTGGCTGGCTGGAAGGGGAGGCAGGCAGGGAAGGTGTTGCCTCCACCTCAACCCCAGCCCCTGCCTCCATCGGCAGGGGCAGCCTGTGTGTCAGGAGACCGGCTGACCATGCAGCCGGCTTCTTCGTGCTTCTGCAGTACCGAAGGGGATGGCAGATTTCAAGCCACAGAGGCATAAGGTGCAGCTCTGCTCCCCCTGCCTCTCTCATTGCTCTGTGCCCTGCAAAGCCCGTATTGCCTCCCGTGTTCCTCCCACTGCTTAACTGAAGCAGTTAATAGAGGGGGAGAAGAGGCAGCAGCAGATGCACGCACACACACACACACACAAACAACCTCATAGGAGTACTGGGAGAGACTGCCCAATTCTGTGCTCGTTCCCCCCCTCCCCAAATGCAAGGAGGGAATGGCCCAGTATGCCAATTAAATCAAGGTAATTCAATTAAGACGATTATATTATCTTTAATTTATTTAGCTGCTTTTCCGTGAAGATCCTAAATGCCCCCCCCCCGCCAAAAATTTCCTGGGTACAGGGTTGGGCAGGCGAAAAATCCTTTCTTAGGAGACTTTGGATGTCTGGGAGTCTGTCTTTTGTGAGAAAGCAGGCTGGCATAGGGAATGCTTTAGAAAGAGACAGTAGCTGCCTCGGGGCCCAGTTTCTGAGGGCGACCAGCTAAAAAATTTTGGTTTCGAGGAGGAGGTCATATTTACACAGGTGAGACTCCTAAACTTGAGGAAAGGTCAATATTCACCTGAAGAATAAACGTTTGGCCATCAACTGAAACATTATAACTTGATGAGCCAAGCAAAAGATGTGTGTTAGCTGCAAACAGTTGTATGCCTCTTTACTGAACATTCTTATTTCTCCTGTCCCTGGTAGTGAATATAAGTTATTGTTTTATCCTCTATCCCTGTTTTCTCATATGGAATACTTGCATTTAGAAGGCCACTTGGGTTTAGGGCTGCCAAGTGGGGGCGGGGGGCTGGTAAACCCCCGCTTTGGAGGCCCAATTTCCGCCACCGCAGAATCGGGCCCCGGGACGAGCTCCGCC
>NW_015165835.1:667008-683177 GCF_001447785.1 Gekko japonicus | reverse complement strand
CATAATGCTAAGACTTCCTTAGCCTTGAGCTTAGCATTATGCAGAGAGGTCCAAAATGAGAGATTTTCCATAGAAACTAAGAGCTCATAATAAACAGTCTGCTGCCTTTTGTAACTTCTCAAAGACTTGAGAAGGCTAATTTCACCTCCCTCCCCTTTTCTTCCTTTGAACTGATTCCCAAACGTCCTTAACATGCCATGCTACTGAATCCTATTTAGGCCTCATCAGGCTGTTTACTTCTGGGGGGCATTTTTTTTTGGTTAATATTTGTTTTTAAATCACATTTTTCTATGTATCAATTATGTATATACCCTTTATCTTGCCAGTGGATAATCCAGTTTTGCTAATTTCATTGGGGTGAATCCAACCATCCTCCAAGTTGCCTTTCACCAATGGGAGAGCCAATTAAATTGGAGAAAGGGTCCTTAGACTGAAAAAGGTCTACAAACTGGAGCCAGAAGAGGTGATATTTTAATAAACAAACTTTGCTCAGTGAAGTGGTAGGATAGGGGTATGACCCTGCCCCCTGCCATATCATAATATGGGTCAGCCACTTTACTATTAGACCCAGTGACAAGGAATTGCAGAAAGAGGCATTTAATTTGGAGATCCCTCCCCACACTACCAAATCTCACCTTCTTGGATTCTCTTGGGGGGTGGAGTAGACTGTTTTCTCTTCCTTCCTATTTTCCCTTTCACTAACAGTCACCAGCCTCTCAATGTTTTGTCCCTTTGGGAACAATTCCAGTTTTCATCAGGCTACTGCCTATGGACTTCTCCCCCCCACACACACACACCCTTTGTGTTAATTAACAAGTCATATTTTTCTGCAATATGTTGGGAGTGTCATAAACCTTCCTTTGGTCTATGTGTGTTTACATGTGTGCAGTGTGTTTGTGTGCATGTAAGCATGTACCATCACTCCAATCTAACTCCAGCCTCCCGCTTTACTAGTTACTTGGGGAACACTAGTGAAGACTGCCTCTGAGTATGGACAAAGGGCAGAGTTTTCCGTTTTCTTCATCCCTTCCTTGGTGTGTGTGTGTATCAGCATGAACAAGTAGCTAAGGAGCACAGGGAAGAGTTTGAAACACAGTCTGCTCTCTTAAATAGGAAAAAATATTGACAATAGGTTATTAAACCAGAGCACAAGACTGCTGGTTACATAGATCAAAGGATAAGAATAAGAAAACCATATCACCAAGCTAAACTCAGTGATTTAGAAGGTTTACCTCTGACATCTCTCCTTGGATGTATGTCAAGCAAATGCAAATCCTGAACCTCACCTGCTCCTGCAGGGGAATTGGATCCCTAACACTTGAACAATGCTAACTGAATGTTCCCAATATTTGAACACTTCCTGTATTAGCTGGTGGGAAACCTCTTATCCATTCCAGATTTAGGGAGCTTGCTGCAACTTGAATGGTGAATCCCAATCATCCAAGGGTGCACATTCCACACATCTCAATCCCCAGGTGATGTTTTACAACAGCTACCCATATTACCCTTCCTGGCAGGTAGAGTAAATGGCTATGTCTTTGCTAAACCATCTCCATTCTCTCTGGCCTCTTGGTGCATTTTATGGCCCTCTTCCCTGGGAAAGCAAGTGGTTGTCAGGGTCCTAGCAGGCTCCTGCTGAGCTTCAAAGCACCTTACATTTCACAGATCATGGCACCCTCCCCTCTAGCTTCCTGACAGGTATGCAGTCACTTTTCCTGAAACTGGAGAACCCCATCCAAAGCTTCATAAAATGACCCACTGGGTTGACATGTGAAAGCAATTAAACCATTTCAGAACCGAAACCAAAATTTCTAAATAGCATTGTACATAAAGCGTACAATCATGTGTCTACATAGTTCCTGTGCATACTTCAAAGGCACATTCTAACCTACAAAGAAGTAGTTTTGAAATAGACATTTATTTGTATTTAGCCATAAGCCATTACAATCCAAGGATTAGAGTAAAATATAAGTAAAACCATTCAATCAGAATAAAACTGAATCAAAAGGTATCTGCTACGATCAATATTAATTAGTTCACAAAGTAGTAGTTTGTTACAGACTACATCAGCATTCAGGCAACTGCAAGGTTAACAGAGCAAAGTTTACAGGGACACAGGTACCATGGACAGCACCCCCCTCCTCCATGCCAGAGAACAAAGATCAGTATCGTCCCTTTAGAAGTATGGTTTCAGCATGTTGACATGATACAATCTATCAGTGTCATCAGCATTGGAGGGGGAGACCAGATAGCTTACTCCCCCCAACCTGCCATCTCTTTGGCCTGACAAGGCCTGAACCAGGAAAGCTCCATTTTATTTGTCTGAAGTGGTTTCAGAATCATCACAGAAGCATATGCTCTTTTATCATACCACATATTCTGGTTGTGCTGGGCTGCAGTAAGATCCTTGCGTGCCAGGGCTGCCACTTCTCTAAGAGTGTTTTGCAACTTATCAATATAACACGCAATAGAAGTATTCTCTCCTCTCCCCCAGGTTCTCCCTCCCACTGGGACTTGACCAAGTCCACTGGCCCACAGCACTTCCTGCCATGCAGTAACTTAAAAGGATAAAATCCCAGACTGCTTTGAAGAAATTCCCTATATGCAAAAAGCAGCTGCTGCAAGTTCTTATCTGAAGTCACTGGGAAGGGCATCTACATATTTATTCAACATTGTGCATAAAGCTCCATTGCCACATCCACATGCCCACTGGATTGATGATGCCTGGGAATGGATGTGAGACACTTCGTCCTTCACCTTTGTCAAAATTTCCCCATAGTTCTAGAGATGAATGCCCCACCTCCATCTGTCAAAGTCTCCTTTGGTGCATCTAGCCTAGCAAAGACAGAGATCAAAGCATCTGCCACAGAGTTCGCATCCATCTTAGATAGGGGTAGCTTCTGGATAACACGATGCAAGATCCTCCAGAACCAGACAGAACAAATTTCATCTTTGTGTGGGTTTTGGGGCAAGGACCAAGAATGTCTACAGCCATATTGTTAAGGAAAGAAACTGATATTTGATTTATATTTGCTGCCAAACACTAGATGGACTGGGCACACACACCCATAGGCTCAAAGAAAGCTGTACAAATCACCTGTTGTGACATTACACATAGAAGGTGCCTGCACAAAGCCTTACATGTGAATAGGTTTTCAGCTACACTGCCAGCCTGGTGAAGGAAAACACATATCTCCATATTGTCAGCAAAAGGACAACCGAAGGACAAACAGCCCCCATTGTTAAACTGTCTGCTGTCACGTATTCTGCATCTCTGCTTTATTTCTGAATGGCATTTCCTGCTAGATGGACCCTTTGATGACCTGGGAATGGCCAAGCCTCATCTGCACATCAAGGAGGTTCCTTGACGCCAAGTTTCACACTTGCCCAGATGCCATCCTTTGAGTTAGATCTTAAGTTACAATATTGCCCAACCCTTTTAGGTTGCCACCCCTCACTGCATGCAAGGGAGCGGTGGTGCAGGCAGTTAAACGCCTGCGTTAACAACCAAAGAACAGCCACTATGGCTGTTCGAATACCACCGTGGCCGGAGTGAGCTCCCGGCCTTTATCCCAGCTCCCGCCAACCCAGCGGGTCGAAAGCCAATTAACAACTACGGCGAGTAGACAAATGGGTACCTGCCCTTAGACGGGCAGGGGGCACCCACCTCTGACGATAAAAGAGGCATGGTGGTTGTGCAGACGGCGGTGTGAGGATGGTGATGTGGAGGACGATGGCGGAGCAGAGAACGACGGGCAGCGGGCGGCAGAGGCGTGCTGGCAGAGCTAAGAGGCGGTGCGAAGCAGAGCGATCCCTGGTGGCAGAGGAAGACATCAAGCATCGAGCGGCGACGGCAGCAGCGGCACGACCCTGGAGGCGCTCAACGAATGACGCGGAGGCGGAAGGCGGGGCCTGACGGACGTAGCCAGCCGGAGCGTCAGGAAGCCGTGCGCCAAGGGAGAGCCGAGGGAAAGCTGTCGTGGCTGCTGTGGTTGCCAGAGAATGAAAGATCGGAAGCCGGAAGGGACGCCACGCCAGCAGCCGAGGACAGCCGAGGAACATCAAGCCGAGCCGAGCCAGAAGAAAAATAGAAGGAGTGCATATTCCACCAGGGTGCCGGTAGGAAGTCCCACCCCAAATTCAGATGTGGTCCTAGATAGGTACAGCAGTTCTTAGAACAGCATAATGTGAACCGCCCAGAGACCCCTTCGGGGGTTAGGGCGGTATAGTAAATCTAAGGTTAAATAAATAAAATAAATAAACCCATAGGACCAGTTTTGGGACGGACTAACAGGTAGGTGGGTCCACAGGTTGGCATAGTTGCCACCCACCCAAAGATCTACCTATAAATGACAAGGACCAGTCGCTTGGCCCTTGCTAGCCGCATCCCCTCAACACCCCCTGTCTGCTTTCATTCCCCTTTTGTCCAGCTTCCTATACCCAAATCCTTGCCTCCACTTGATCTCTTGGTCTGCAGCCAAGAGGCCCACACAAGCTGGCTGGTTCTAGCTGTTAAACTCCCCTAGATTCTTTTCTTCCCATCCATTCTTCATTGGAACTGACAAGCATCAGGACAGATAAGTATTGCTCTCCATCACCCCATCTGCTAATGCAAAAGTGACTCTTTGTAATTCTGTATTTCTAAGGAACTTGATTGAGTGTGTGAGTGCATCTGTATTGTTTGTATGTGATTTATATATTCTTAAGTAAAAGACAATTATTTTCAACAACACCAGCCTCGACTCCTTCTACTGGTAACCGCTGGGCGGGATTTGGACCTTGGTATAGCTGGCAAGCACCCGGATTAAAATTTGCCAACTGCTGTAGATAAAGCAGTTCGGCTAACAATAGGTTCAAAAGGCACTCCAATCACAGGCAGGTTCTCCAAGGAAGCTCTGGCCCTGTCTTGAAGCTTTCCCACCTTTTGACCTGTCCAGCAGGACTTTCAGAACTAGGTGACTTCCTTGCCTATTCCTGGAAAGAAAATGTTCAGTCCCTATCTGTCAATAGTCTGTCTCACCCTCAAGTGCCCACTCCTAGGCATCTCATGTGCCTGGCCCAAAAGTTTCTGTCTGCATACTTGTGAGATCAGCAACTCCCATCTAGGGGCAATTCTGCATTAGCTTTTCCCTCCATTATCATACCAAACTCACCTTGGAACAAAAATTCCCCTCTGCATTGCATGCTGCTGTCACTTTCTTTGATCATCGGATTTTATGGTACCCTCTACACTGCATGCTGCTTTCACTTTCTTTGATCATCGGGTTTTATGGTACCTTCTGCACAGATTTACGGCCATTTCAGGGGTGACTTTGCAGTCAACACGGCATTACTCTGGGATATTTGAATGTGATTTTGAGCTGTACCTTTTCTGTTCCAATGTGGGTTTGGTAAAACAACGGAGGGAAAAGCCAATGCAGAATCAGCCTAGGTTGGCTGTTGCTCACATGGAACAGGCTCTCTGTAAAGGAAGAAGAAGAAGAAGAAGAGATTGGATTTATACCCCGCCCTTCACTACCTAAAGGAGTCTGCCTCCACCTCTCTCCAAGCCTCTTGCAAGTTAGGCCCTCCTTCTGCTGCTTGGCAAAATCTGGGGAGAATTCAATGGGTGGAAGAGGATTCAACTGCTTTGTACTGGTGCCGGCATGATGATTTGACAGAGTCTGGAATTTCATCAGAGCACAACTGTTTGGGAAATGTGTCCCAGCACTGGCAAGCAGGAAATGCTATTCAGAGGATTTTTTAAATAAGGGATTTATTGGTTTATTTATTTGCATTACTTATAGCCTTCTTTTCTCCCGTGGACTCTAGGTACAATGGTAGTGATCAGATGCACGGGAGTGAAGGCAGGCTACAGAGGTCTGGCCAGGAAAAGGAGTGAGGCAAGCCCTGCTGCCTTTCCTTGTAGGCGAAAGCAAAGAGAGAATCGTGGGAGCGAGAACAGGAAAGCAAAACAAAAAAAAGTGATTGTATTAAAAAAGAAGTGTATTGCACAATATGAGACTTTAAAATATTTCATTTAGCTTAATGTCAACACTCCTTAGATAACAGGAGCAATAACATAATTCCATAGATAACAAGAGCAATGACATATCCAATGTACAGGTGATAGCATAACTTTTTTTTTTAAGTACAGAGACCCCAAAAATCACAACCCAGTCCAGCAGGATCAACATGCAGGCTCTTCAGAAGGCTTCAATAACACAACAGCAGTTGTGCTATGCGTCCAATCAAGTGCTTTGCAAATACATCTTGTCCGTCTTCATTCTTAAAGTTGTAGACCACTGAATATTTAAGTGCTCCTTAGTGGTGGAAAGTGCTTTAGTGCTCCATATAAATCATATTCATATTTTCCAGGGGCAATAATCCATCCAACGGAATCTGCCAGCGTAAATCTCTCCATTTCACAAAGGCTTCCTCACAGACGGAAATCACATCACACACAAGGAGAACGGTAAGACATTCACAACACACTGGTAACAGGCCTTACCTTATAGTTCAGAGAGCCAGAAGAAGCACTGGAGTGCAAGCACAGATTCATCATTGCCAAGAGAGAGCATGTGACAGCAAAGTTCAGCTAGAGAGCTGAGGACAACCGGAGCAGCTTCAACAGCAGCTGAGAAGGACGGCTGGAGAGAGGGATGAGGGGACAGTGTCATCCCCCAGTGACACAGGAGCCCTCCTGAAAGAATAGAAGTGGAGGATGCATGACTCATGCCAAATGGATGAGAACCATGGAATTAGAGATCTTAAAGCTTAGACAGAGGTTTCTATCGTTTCTAAGGATGGCCTAGTTTTGTGGCGTTCGTGATTTTCATGGGGCCCAGCCAGTTTATTATGAGATATATTGGTGTCTCCATATTGTTTATTTGACTATCATAACTCACAGCCTTTAGGTTTTTTACTTACCTCTCACAGCTTTCCTATTTCTGAATCAATGCAGGGATCTTTTTGCCGTATGTCACAAAAGAGTTTGACTATACCGTATTTATTAGTATTTTGAACATGTGCGCACAAAAGCCATGGCAGCTTTCGTCAGCTGTAACTCTTGGTTTTTAAGGGCACATCTTATTCCATCATGACTCAAGCTGCTATAAACAGTAAGACTGTCTTGCATTCCCAGAAGAGAAGGAGCTTATACAAGAGCTGTTATTGCCAGAGGATATGTTTAGAAGGAAAGGCCTGATCTCTTCCCTTTTAGAATAACAGTTGCCCTTTACAAAACCAAAAGCCATATAATAGTTGCATTATCTAAATCAGCGGTCTTCGTTTCCCCCTGAACGTGGACTAATTACACATGGGTCCCACCACTAAACTGCAAGTATGTGACAGGAAGTGATGCAACACCCAAATCATGTGACAGGAAAGGGGGAAGCCAGAGTTATGATCTCACTGATGTCTGGACCAGATCTATTAGGTAGCAAACCAAAGGAACTGGAGACAAGAAACTAGGGTTGCCAAACTCCAGGTGGTGGCTGGAGAGCTCCCATTATTACAACTAATCTCCAGGTGACAGAGATCAGTTGACCTGGAAAAAATGGCTGCTTTGAAGGGTGGACTCTATAAAATTTTACCTTACTGAGGTTCCTCCCCTCCGCAAGCTATGACCTCCTCAGGCTCCACGTCCAGAATCTCCAAATATTTCCCAACCTAGAGCTGGCAACCCTACAAGAAACGCAAGCCAAATATATCTTTGATTTTGAATTTTGCTATGGACCAACACAGCTTTCCCCTTTTTAATTACACATTTGAGTATAATATGCTGCCAACAATGACAAAAACTACCATTTCACAATTCTGCCCAAGCCAAGGAATATTTGGTAAAAGCATTTTTTTTTGCAAGACTTAAACAGATGGATAAATTTTAACAGATCTTTTCATTTTAGGGGGTCTTTTAAGCCTTGCAACAAAAGGTGAGATTCACATGGGAAAGCTATTAGATATGCTTAACAATCTCTTTCCTTTATTAATATAAGATTCTGTGCCGTGCATAAAGGAAAACTGGCAACACTGAGGCTAATCCAGAAATGTCTCTATCACGGCACCACTCAATCGAACAAAAACTCATAAAACAAAACCTTTTTAAAGTTCTTTACTCTTAAATCTCTTAAAACTAATGATCTTCACTACAATGCTAACCATGCATGATATAATACTCACTAGTTTTCAAGAACAAAACAACAAATAATGTTTGATGGTGATTTATCACCTTTTTTGTAGCAGTCCGGATGGGAAATTAGTGCTTATTTTCCACCCCTCTTCAGCAGCAGAAGAAATTAACAGTGATAGGGCAGATAAAAGGTAAAACCTATTAATAAAATATAGGCTCGGAGAGGCAAAAAGAAAAGCCCACAATCCATTCTAATAGTGATGGACCACTTCTTCCAGAACATCTAGACATTTCTATATAATTCTGAAAATGTCCATTATTTATGTCAGTCCACAGTATGTTCCTAAACTCACCATATCACACGTCCCCCCTTCATATCTTACTCAGAAGAAAAATACATGGCCAATGCATCTCCACTTTGTTAGAAAAAAACATTCTGTTATCAAGTCCAAGATCCAGAATTTTCCAAAGCTCCTTATTTAGAAAACTAACTAGCCCAAACTTGGTCTTTATCCCATTCTGTTACATAACTCCGCTTGGTTTCAGTCAACTGGGGTCTCTCCAAATGACCATTTCATAGAATTGATTCTAGTGAATCTTGTTGAGGGAATTATTCTTGGTTCAAAATGTCAGCTTGACCTGATTCTGTTATTTTTCTTGCTGTATCATGATAGAAAATAGTAGGCAGAAAGCAATTCTTGTAGGCAGAATGCTGGGTGCTCGTATACAATGGCCTTTAAACACCAGCTCCATGCACATTTATGAAGAGAATTTCTATAGAATGTCACAGTCGTAAAACAATGTCCAGTCAATACAAGCCAGGTGAAAGGTATGCCATTTTCCCTGTTTCACACATATCATCAATGCAGAAATCTTCTGTGATTCTTTTATTAGGTGTGTTCAAGTAGCTGCCAGTTCATCTCGTGACCTGCTTGCCAGTCATGCTCAGGGGGGTGATTGTTTAGGGAGCTGCTTAGATGTCTCTGAATGAATTCAGATGCCTCTGTTTACATGAATATGCTACTTTCTTTTACACAATTATGAAGCTTTTTCCATGTCAGGTCACACCCCACTCATCTGTTGCCTCCATCAATTTTAAAAGAGAACTTGGGGTTTTTTAAAAAAAATCACTTCAAGATTTTTGAACTGAGACTTACTACTAGTGTCTCTGCCAGTGCCATCCTAAGTAAAGCCTATAACCTTTTCATTAATGGGAGTTATTTCTTAATAATGAAAAAAATATATCCAAAGCTGCTACCTGCTCCCCAGCACATTACCAAGTCTTGTTCTATCCTAGAAACAAAACATGGAAAAAGAAGCATCAAAAATGAAGCTATTAGTGAAGCAGCACAGGGGGAAAAAACTATGAAATGAAAGCTTTGGATACAACAACCCTACAACTGATCTTTTCTTTTTATTTTTGCAAGCTCTTCCTGAATCTCCTTGGAGATGCACAATCTATTCTGCAGCAGCTGGTGAGCTATTGGCAGCTCACAAACTGCTGCTGGAGTTTTGTATGTGGCTGAGCAGCTCCCTCACTGCCATCTATACATATGATCATTCTATCATGATGCATGTTCCAATCACTTAAGGTTTTGTTGGTCCCAGGTAAAACCTTTACAACGCAACTTTATTTACAGAGTCATAAAACATGTTTGCAAAGCATCTCATATATCCTTGAAACAATTTCTTATATAGAAGTTGTTTAATCTGTCCAAGCAAGGGGGGTGATGCTTTAGAACAAGTGGAAAGATAAAAAAGCATAGCAGCCGTTACATCAGCGCTGATATCATCTGAAGAAACAAAATGGTCTTTGTGCATTTGTTTTTTTCAAAGGTTACCAGTTACCACCTAAGAGTTGTGAAATCCATTAGTAAGAAAACTAACTTTTAGAAATACTGCTACTGTAACAAGACAGATAATCAGCAGAACTAAAGACTGATTTGCTTGGCCATTCTTTCCATAGGCACCAGAGGAAAGCTTTAGAAATGACTGCACGAAAACATGAAACTGCCTTAGAAGGAATCAGACCATTTGTCGATCAAGGTCACGGGATCCCTAGGGTCTTAGGCAGAGGTCTTTCACATCACCTGCTACCTAATCCTTTTAATCTGAGATGCTGGGGGGTTGAACCTGAGACCTTTTGCACGCTAAGCCAATGCTGTACCACTGCGATACAGCCCCATGTTCGCTGGTCATCTGTTGTATGCTGATCAGGTGGCTCCCCCACAGCATGCATATGAAATTGGCCTGAGAACCCACAGGGCTTGCCAAAGCCATAACCCTGCATGTGCTTTCAAAAGTACATGACTAGCACAGTGCAGGCTGAGAGCCAAAATGTTTCCTGTAGCTCTAATTCATCCAGATAACTGTGTCAATACGTCTTCCATTGACTTTTCCTTCATTCAACCATTTTGGGAATAGCCCACATACACAGTCAGCAAAACTGGCAAATTTTACTGAAAGCTTTCTTTTCCCCATGAAATTATTCAGATCATTTGCCTGAAA
This sequence comes from Gekko japonicus, assembly GCF_001447785.1. Taxonomy (NCBI): domain Eukaryota; kingdom Metazoa; phylum Chordata; class Lepidosauria; order Squamata; family Gekkonidae; genus Gekko; species Gekko japonicus. The sequence continues at coordinate 672,559 of NW_015165835.1, read as the reverse complement.
AAGAACCTCAAAATTTGCCTCAATGTGGCATATGGAATCTTGCTGAGGGATTTAGTTAGCGTTGACCTGAGGCAAAATATGTATCTCTGTTAGCACTGCCTCTGTAGAGACTTCTCCTCCTCCTCGACCACTACCACCACCACCACCGAAGCATTTTTGCAGCTCTGGTAAAGGGGCTGAACCCCAAGGATCATAAAGTCTCTAGGGAGGTGTCAAGCAGTGGTTCAAAAGAAACTAACATGTCATTTCACAAGAAACTGTTTCTCATGTCAGGCTGCAGGGGTCACTTTGTTCAAATCTATGAGCTGATGTTTAGGTCATGGTCACCGCATGGAAGCCACTGCTACCACGTTGTATATGGCAGCTGTAATGTATGTGGGCCATTCACATCAGCTGGATTTCTTTCCCCATTACACGGAGATATCAGTTCAAGCAACAGTGTACAAAAATCATGTGATGGCCCAATATGACAATGCTTCTTCGTACCAAAATGAAAAAAGGGGGAAAAAAACCTCATGCACATGGAAAACTACTACGTCAGGGATCAAATGCTGATATCCAATTCTGTAGGGAGTTACTCTATTGCTAGCCTGATCTGGATGTCCCAGGATAGTCCTGTCTCATCAGATCTTAGAAGCTCAGCATGGTTGGCACTGGATAGTACTTGGATGGGAGATTGCCAAGAAAGTCCAGGGTCACCATGCAGAGGCAAACAATGGCAAACCATGTATGAATGTCTCTTACCTTGAAAACCCTACAGGATTGCCATATGTCAGCTGTGACTTGATGGGATTTTCCATCACCACCACCACCACTCTATCACTTTATCTCATGTACGGCTGTGAGAGTTGGACTATAAGGAAGGCCGAACGCCGAAGAATAGATTCTTTTGAACTATGGTGCTGGAGAAGACTCTTGAGAGTCCCTTGGACTGCAAGAAGATCAAATCAGTCAATCCTAAAAGAAATCAATCCTGACTGTTCCCTGGAAGGCCAGATAATGAAACTGAAGTTCAAATACTTTGGCCACCCAATGAGAAGGGAGCCCTCACTGGAGAAGACCCTGATGCTGGGAAAGATTGAAGGTCAAAGAAGACGGGGACGGCAAAGGATGAGATGGTTAGACAGTGTCACCAATGCAATGAACATGAAGTTATGCAAACTTCAGAGGACGGCAGAAGACCGGAAGGCCTGGCATGATCTGGTCCATGGGGTTGTGAAAAGTCGGACTCGACTGTGTGACTGAACAACAAAAAATCTATCATCTATCTATAATTTCTTGAGTATTAAGAGGTCATTCAGACTCTAATTTGGTTCAATGAATTGGGGTGATTTTTCTCACCATGCATGGATTTTCAATTGTCAGCACTATGCCATCTACTATGTGGCTCCCTTATGCCAGCAGGACTGCCTTCAGCATTGATTTAGCATCAGTAATAAGAGGTGACTCAGTCACTATTCAGATTTCTCATACCTTACATAGATAAGGTTGGGGAAAAGAGAAGACACAGTTAATGAACAGAGGAGACCATGTAAAGGAGCATCCGGTAGTGGTAGAATGAAGTGTTAGTGATGGTGGAGTTACCATCTGTGTATCTGAGGTAAGTAATGAAGATGAGAAAGGGAGAGAGATTCAGTAGATATGGAAGAAAAGTCTGGTTCAAGCACAGGAGGACTCAGGGCAGGGACCACAGAAATACATGGATGAGATAAAGGGTCCTGTAGTAACCAGATATGAGCGGAAGGTGTCTAAGATGAGACAAAGGGTTGAATACAGTTAGCCAATTTACCCACAGCTCCCATTCCACATGGCTTTTGTCCATCATCCATAGCAGAACCTTTTTGGGTAATCGAAAGAGACCCCTCCCCCCTTCTTCACCAGAGGAAAAGCTAATTGGATCCAGCCTAATGTTTTTGCACTCAGGCACTGGTGCTGTAAAGTTTGCTCCTGCAGTCAGGACTGAATCCAAACTTCCACCTCTCTTTCCCAACCCAATGATGCTACTCATGACACCCTGTCTGCCTGTACAATCCTGAGCAGAGCTATTCCAGTCTAAGCTAGAGTAATTCTGCATAAGATTGTGCTATAAGTCTGCAAAATAGGACTTTTCATCCCCAGGAACATAGCAAATGTTTGTGCACATTTCCAGATGTCATAATGGAACCTCTGTTTCAGTGCGGTTTCAGAAGCCTATTTACAGGATTGCAGCTGAAAATCCAATGTCAATATCTTGGTTTTGCTCTATAAAAGAATGGCCGAGGAAGAATGCATATGGAATAAAAATGCATCGGGATTCACAATAAATATAGTTTGATTGCACTGATCACTTCATCCTGCCTTGTAGGAGAGAAGTGTAAGATCATCTTTCCTTCCATTTTTCCTTTTATATAATAATATTTTTATTAATTTTATAAACAATATTAACATAGAACAATGGAACACAGAGATATTAATATCTTAACATACAAAACAACCAACAAACATATCATCAAACTGTGAAGAGTGATACCATGCAGCAAAGTCATTGATAGAAAGAAAACTGAACATATTTCCCAGGTAAAGTACCCTTTTTTGTAGCAGTGTTACACATATAATCAAAAAAGGAGAATCATTTTCCCATAAAGTGTGACTAATAAGAAGAGCTTTCAGTAAGCAATAACTGGTCTGGTACTTTAACCATAACTATAGAGTCCCATATTTTCAAAAAAACATTGCCTGACTGTGGGAGTCCCATCTGATTTCCAATTTGGGTCTAAAAAAGTTTTGGCTGCAGTTAATAGTATTGCAGTGAGTTCTTTCTTAAGTTTTGGAATTGAGTTTTTAGCCCATAGGTTCAGCAAAATAACTTCCACATTTCTTTATATTGTGTAATTAGTAATATTATTTTATGTATTTAAGAATGGTATCCCAAAAGGATTGAATTTTAGGGCACCTCCACAGCAATGGATGAATGTGCCTGTAGTTATACAGACTTTCCAGGACTGTGAGTTTTCAATTGATTTAGAGTGCTAGAGCCTTATAGGAGTCAGGTACCATTTGGTGTACATTTTGGTCCTTTCTGCATTAGACCTTAAATCCTGGTTCAACCCTGTCCCCGAACTTACATTCTACACTACACGTGAGTTCACCCCTGCAATTATCTCAGGGTATTTTTACATTCTGCACTACACTCAAAGGGTATTTTTTTGTTTCCACATTACATTGAGGTCACCCCAGTTTCACCCCACACTTGTCCTGAGGTAAATGGATGCTGATATAACCAGGGATAAATGCAAGGTATCATGTTGCGAGTTGAGCTCTGATAAAACCAGGGATGAGATCCAAGTGTGGAAAGGACCTTTATGAGCTTGCATACAAATGTTTAGGGATTTTGAGGTATATGTACTGGAAGACCAGACAAGACTCCACTGGTGCGTGTCAATGGTACAGTCACAATCTTTATGCCAAGCTTCTTGACAACTAGGCATGAGTGTCCAAAGATTTTGGCTTCATAATTTATAAATGATAGAAATCAAACACGTTCAAAAGACATTCAAATGTAGTCAGCTCTCTATTAAGCAGAGTACGGAGTCCCGATTTATAAATCATATGGTGAATCTGATGTATTGGAACCAAGGGATTACAAAATTGTATTTCTGTTCTAGATGAGTTTTACACCATTTTTTTGTTGTTCAGTCACACAGTCGAGTCTGACTCTTCACGACCCCATGGACAAGATCTTGCCAGGCCCTCCTGTGTGTCCTTTATACAGAATGTCATAAAATCTAAACACCCCTCCCCTTTCTCCATTGAACATAAATATCTATGGTGCTACCTGGAACAAACCATTCTTGTCACAAAAGTGCTGCACCAGGGAGGAGTCTGGGGCCAACATATTTCTGTTTCTATCCCAAACATATAAGGTAGTTCTTAGATAAAGGTTAGATAGAATGGGTTTAGGCCTGTTAGTGGGTTTATTCAATATTGTTTCCCATAATAAGTGAGGAGTATGTTTGTTCAATCCTGAACCCATGTTTATTCAACATTTTGAGATGAATAGTATAGGATGTTTTTGTTTTGTTTTATTAAGATGAGTGGCTTCGTAATAGAGCCTTAGATTAGGGAACATCCTACGCTTAATTCTGAAGGTCTAGTCAATACCAAAAAATAATAATTCTGGGTTTCTTATTACTTCAAACAAATCTATTTAATTTTAACTGCAAATGATTTAAGGCATTCCAAGAAAGTTTTATAGGGAGATTCTAAAACAGAAATAGAAACTTTGGTAAAACTATAGATTGAATCAGTTCTGTCTTTTTCATCCATGTTAAATTTTGTTTAATCCATTCAATTAGGGTTGATTTGTTTTATAATAGCTTTATAATTACAGCCATAACGGTCTCTCAAATTAATAGGTAGATTGGGTACCCATTTGAATTTAAAGGCAGTCAAACTTTGTTGGTGTATGCTTGCTTGAATACAAATAGAGTATAATTCAGTATTCAAATAATGTATAGTAAAACCATATACCTAAAACATCAATATGGTGCAATAGTTCACTTAAGGAATGGAGAGGGGCACTTATGTAAAATACAATATCGTCTCCAAACAAATTCAGTTTGTGTTAATAGTGATTCCTTTTAGATCTATTTCCTGACATATGATTGCTGCTAGGGGCTCAACTAAAATTGCAAATAAAATGGGAGAAAGCGGGAACACACACTCACCCCCCACACACACACTTCTGCTTCCTTCTCCGGGGCTGCTCCTCCTCTTTGGGGGAGGAGGATGAAGGAAAGAGAGAAAAACCAACATTGGAGTCCCGTGGCAGTTTTAAGGCCAACAATGTTTTATTCCAGGTATAAGCTTTTTGTGTGCAAGCACACTTCTTGGGTGGGTGGAAAGGAGGGTGGATTCTTCTGACAATCACAACCTACATGGAGGAAATTATTTTGGTTTATTCTGAAAAGTTGTGTTAACACTATCTGGATGCCAAATGATAATAACACACATTGGTAATGAAACAGGAAAACTAGGTCTCAGTCCAGTCCAGGAGGACGCATTGTCTTGACCTTCGTTATCAATTGCAATTCAGCAATTCTAATTTCCCTTCGAAATTCCTTTGTAAGAGCATTGCTACTCTTAGGTCAGCAACTGAATGTTGTGGTTTCTAATGTCAAACTTATGTCCATTCATTCTTTGCATCCTCCTGGGCTGAATCCTCCTGGATGGAACCCATGCCGGTATCTCCATCCCTACTGCCCCTTTGAATATCACACCTAATCCAATCAAGCCTCCTATTGTCATTCACTTGCTATTGTCTTTTGACATCTGAAATCACCTTTATAAAATGTATATCTCTGGTACCTCGTGTTACACTTCATAGCACGCATGGCCTGGCCCAACAAAGTGACATTTATGTCTCATCCGGCCCCCATAACAAATGAGTTTGACATCTCTGCCTTACACTATATTTAATTTCCCCCCATGTGTTACATCTGTATACTATTGGAAATACCTAAGATGTGGCATCCCCCCCCCCCGGGGCCATTCACGGCTCCCTTTCGTGACT
>NW_015165835.1:655509-666703 GCF_001447785.1 Gekko japonicus | reverse complement strand
CCCCCCCCCCCCCCCGGTGTCACTTACAGGTTCCTATAGTGACTGTATCATGCCAGCCCATCTCACTAATAAAACAAGAGAAGACAGAAAACACATTTTTAGGTGTTTGTTCACTCTCTTGTGGGAATGGTTGTTTGGGGTTTTTTTACTACATTTTGTCTAGACAAGCTGTATACAGATTTCATTTCTCTGGAACAACATAAAATGTATGAGTGCAAAATGAAGAAGAATTGCATTTGTATTGGCTCCCCCCCAACACCCCCTCTGACAACGTTGTCTACAACAAGGTATGATTTGGCTGTGGTTTTTTTTAGCAAAATGCAGTCCCACAACCATTTTTTTCCTGGCTTCCCTGCCCATTTCTTTTGAATTGTGTGACAATTTCTCCCACTGTTGCTTTGCGCACTCCTGTCCTTGGATGTGCCAAATGCACAGCAGGAGAGAAAACATATCATTTTTCAGACACCTGAATACAAGAGGTTTCCAACCCCTCCCCCCCACTCCCCCTTAACACCTTTAGCTGATTTTCCTCCGTCAGCTAAAAAATAAAACTCTTCGTTGACTAACTCCATTCTTTATATTTTGAATTATACGGGGCTTTGATGCATTTTAAATCTCACACTAAAAAGGCTTTCATTTTGGGTCACTGAACTGTTTCGGTTGCTACAGAGCAAATGGCAGAGGTGTAGGGATAATTTAAGCAGCTGAGGTTTTGTCAGGTATTAGTGTACACTGGGCTTCTTTTAGTTCCTGGAGAGGCCAAGTGTCTACTGTGGAATATTATGATACGTAGTTCAGAGAAAAAGGGATACAAAATATAGCCAAGTGCTTTCTAAACCACTCTTTATTCCCTGAGTGCTGGCCTATGCCACAAGCACTATGAAGTACCATGGCGTATCTCATAGAGAGGGAGAAAGAGAACACCCTGTCTACTAAAATGCTTTGAAGTTAAGATGCTGAGCTGCAGACCAGAAGGTCTGTCGTTCGGCAGTTTGAGACCCTAGTACCACGTGACAGAGTGAGCTCCCATTCTGGTCCCAGGTACTGCCAACCTAGCAGTTTGATAGCAAGAAATTGCAAGTAGATAAATACGCACCGTTTCAGTGGGAAGGTAACAGCGTTCTGTGTGCCTCAGCGTTTAGTCACGCCCAGAGGTCATTTCGGGGGGGAACGTGGGGGAACGCAGTTCCCCCGGGTGAGGTGCAGGGGGTGGGGCACATGACGAAGCCCCGCCCCCTGCTTCCGGCCACCCCGCTTCCAGCCCTCATTCAGCCAGGAGGAGGCAGGAGAAGAGGGAGGGTAAGTTGCTTCCTCCCCGCCTCTCCCCACTCCTGCCTGCCTGGGGCCAGGGAGGGCCTTGGCGGGGCTTCCTCGCATTCCCGCTGGCCTTGCAGGTCCACCGCCGGGCCCCTGATGTCAGGGGGTGTGGCATATGCTAATGAGTTATGCTAATGAGTTCCCCTAGCTCTTTTTCTACGAAATGACCCCTGGTCACGCCGGCCACATGACCACAAAAACATCTTTATACAGCACTGGCTCTTTGACTTGGAAACAGAGATGAGCACCACCCCCTAGAGTTGGATTTGACGGTCTTTCGAGCAAGGGAAAACTTTACCTTTACGTTTATTACACTGTGCTTTCTTTAATCTGAACAAAATATTATTCAAGTTCCAGGAAATGGGGTTAGGTTTCAGTCCAGTAGGACCTTAATGATCAACATGATTTCCAGGGTATAAACTTCCAAGTGTCTTGAAAGCTTATACCTTGGAAATCTATTTGGTCTTTAAGGTGCGACTGGACTCAGATCTTGCTCTTTCACTGCAGACTGGCAGGGCTACTCCCCTGAAACTGAGTACATGTGGTTGGATCTCACTAGGCATCAACTGGATCAAAAGAGGAAGGGTGGCTTAGCTTGATTCCCCACCTCATTCCAGTCTCCTGTCCTGTGTAATGGCTTGACTCTCACACAGTATTTCTGCGGACACAATGACTTCTGTCCACAGAGCAGAACTTGTCGATTCCCTCCCCCCTTTCACAGGAATATGATTTTAAGGGTCATTTCTGAGAAACTCTGTAGGTGAAGTCCTGGCACCCACACCAATGCTACACTGGATCCAACACCCAGTGTTTTGATCACCAGCATGGGGGGGGCATGCTGAGGGAAAAACAGGGACTTATCTGCTTGCTCCACTGCAAAGATGGTATAAATCAACTCATAGGGCGATTTTGCACTAGAGCTGCCTCGCGGAGCAGCCCCGTTTGCCCCTACACAAACATGTTAATTTCACACCTGAGGCTGCAGGGCTGCATTTGACCCGTGGCTTCGCCCGATTCCCTCCGCAGTTTCGTGATCCTCAAAAAACCAGGATCATGAAACTGCGAAGGAAATCGAGCAAAGCCGTGAGTCAAAATGCAGCCCCACAGCCTCGGGTGTGAAATTAACATGTTTGTGTCGGGGCAAAAAGCGGCTGCGCCCCGAGGCAACTCTAGTGCGAAATCGCCCATAGTATGGATGATCATCTTTCGGGTATGTTGTAGGGCTATCTTTCGGCTATGCGCCTGCAGAGTGCAGGGGGTTGGACTACATGACCTGTAAGGTCCCTTCCATGTCTAACATTCTATGATTCTACTTTTTCCTCTACTCCGAGTTAAATCATTTTAAGTTTGAAGAATGGTGAATGTATCAATAGATTTAAAAAAAAAATACTTCAGAATCTAAGCTACACTTTACAATGCCCTCCACCAATGTTCGTCTTCTTCCTTTGGGGGAAAAAAAGTAGAATATATCTCTTGAGCACTAGACATATTTGTGGAAATCAGAAAACTGCAACCGTGCAAAATCCTAAGGATGTTACCTGAATTATTGGAATTCCTTGAAAGTTCCTGGATGCTTTGCTTGAACCTATGAATTTGTTCGAATTTCAGTTTAGACAAAATACGGTAGCACATGAAGGATATGCAGATTGTTGAAATTTCCCTGGTATTATCAAAACGTGTCATTGTTTGCTTCCGATATGCAATCAGGTTCACTTCTGTTTGTGCTTTAAATTAAATTCTGTTGGCATCTCCAGAGCAAACATGCTAGACATTTTCTGTAGTATAATGGTCACACTCACACACACACACATATTAAAATACACTGAAGACCTGTATGAGCAGTCCACTCTTCAAGATTTGCATTAGATGTAGTGATGCCCCCAAACACTTAATTTCATAGATTTGAATACAAATATCCATAGCTTGTAATGTTTGGATCTATTATCCACTGAACATTATTTTCCCAAATAATTTCTTCCTCAGTTTGAAATGTAACAACTGCTGCACACGTGTAGAGCATACTTTCATTTTTTGTCAAGCCAATAACTCAACCCATATGTCTAAATAAATGTTTCATGGGTTAACTTGTAAGGTTTCAGGCAATTGTGAGCCAGTGCAAGGAAGTACCAAAGCTTCTGGAAGAAGCTATGCACTCCCAGATCATCTCTGAACAAGCTCTGGGAAGCCTAACCCAGGTGTCCTATGATAAAGCAAAAGGCTCCCCCCCCTTTCATTTTCTAACTTTTCATGTTAGGGAACTGAAAAGATTCCTCCCAGAAGCTTCAGTGTTATATAGTGCACATAATTAATTAATGATTAATGATTTAGAGATGGGAGTAAGCAGTGAAGTGGCTAAATTTGCGGATGATACGAAGTCGTTCAGGGTGGTGAAAACCAGAGAGGATTGTGAGGCACTCCAAAGGGATCTGTCAAGGATGGGCAAGTGGGCGTCAACATGGCAAATGGGGTTCAATGTGGCCAAGTGCAAGGTGATGCACATTGGAGCCAAAAATCCTAAATATAAATACACATTGATGGGGTCTGAACTGGCAGAGACTGATCAAGAGAGAGATCTTGGAGTTGTAGTAGATAACTCACTGAAAATGTCGAGACAGTATGTGACTGCAATAAAGAAGGCCAATGGTATGCTGGGGATTATTAGGAATGGTATTGAAAACAGATCAGCCAATATCATAATGCCCCTATATAAATCAATGGTGCGACTCATTTGGAATACTGTGTGCAGTTCTGGTCACCACACCTTAAAAAGGATATTATAGCTTTGGGAAAAGTGCAGAAAAGGGCAACTCGATTTATAAAAGGGTTGGAACACTTTCCCTATGAGGAAAGGTTAAAGCTCTTAGGGCTCTTTAGCTTGGAGAAACGACGACTGAGGGGTGACATGATTGAGGTTTATATGATTATGCATGGGAAAGAGCAGGTAGAGAAAGAGGTACTATTCTCCTTTTCTCACAATACAAGAACTTGTGGGCACTCCATGAAATTGCTGAGCGGTCGGGTTAGAACGGATAAAAGGAAGTACTTCTTCACCCAAAGAGTGATTAACACATGGAATTCACTGCCACAGGAAGTGGTGGCGGCTACAAGCATGGACAGCTTCAAAAGGGAATTAGATAAGCACAAGTAAGGGGACCCGCGATACTCGCGAGGGGGGAGAAGAGCTCCGTCTCCTCCAACCCCCCCGCTTGATCTCCCCGAGGCGGTGGCGGCGAGGCCGGTCTTCCCCCCGCCCGGCTCCGAGGCGGAGGCGGCAGCGGCAAGGCCAGTCCTCCCCCCCCATTTTCCAACCTGTGAAAACTTATAGCTTGGTCGCATTAATGAAAGCCTGAGATTTGTAAGTTCTAATCATTACAGGGGCTCTGGGGGATGTTTGGTCACCAAATTATACTCACCCCCTCCGAAGCAAGGGGCCCCCCTCCCTGCTCGCCGCTTGCCTTTCAAACGGTGGCGGCGGCGTTTGCAGAGCATTCCCTGCGTGTGCGCAGGGGACGCTCTGTGAGTTTCGGGGGGATTTAAACATCCCCCCGAATTTTTTTCAAGGTTTAGCATTTTTGTGCACACGTAGGGACCTCCCCACATGTGCCCAAAAATCTCCCTGCCCCCCAGGTCACCCCAGAGCGCGGATTTAGCGATCCGCACAGACGGGGCGACTTGGGTATTAGATATATAGATATGGAGCAGAGGTCCATCAGTGGCTATTAGCCACAAGGTATAGATAGGGACTCTGGGGCAAGTGATGCTCTGTCTTCTTGGTGCTTGGGGGGGGTCAACAGTGGGAGGGCTTCTAATGTCCTGGCCCCACTGGTGGACCTCCTGATGGCACTGGTATTTCTGGCCACTGTGTGATACAGAGTGTTGGACTGGATGGGCCTTTGTCCTGATCCAACACTGGCATCTCTTATGTTCTTATGAAATCCATGTGCTGGCCCCTGAAATTAGCCAACGTGAAATTAGCCAAGTGATGCTCTGTCTTCTTGGTGCTTGGGGGGGTCAACTGTGGGAGGGCTTCTAATGTCCTGGCCCCACTGGTGGACCTCCTGATGGCACTGGTATTTCTGGCCACTGTGTGATACAGAGTGTTGGACTGGATGGGCCTTTGTCCTGATCCAACACTGGCATCTCTTATGTTCTTATGTTCTTACATTTCACTTGATGAACTGGAAGCTGCACATGAGGATAGGATGCAGATCTTCAAATAACTTCATATCCACATTGTAAAGCACATCCAACCAGCTTTTCCCGAAAAGGTTGGATCCAGTCAGCTTGTTTGCACCATCTCAACCAATCCTTACTACAACACTCACCTCGTATGGCTTTTCTCCATACAGGTGTGCCATGATCACTAGCTCAGCTTTTTTTAGTAGTCACAGACAAGGTGGGTGGAATCCTCCCTTTTTGCCAATGGGAAAAAATGCTTATATTCAACCCAATGTGATTGCAAATGATGGTCAGTGTCAATTTTCAATCCACTTTGGAATTTGGCAGCAAATATTCATTCCCATCCATCACTTCATACCTTTAGTTGTATTTACTTCCTATCTGGGTTTGAGCTTTGGGTGCAATTTTCCTGGTGTGATTAGATTTATTTTGGGAATCATTCTTTATCAATGTTCTGCTGAATTCATGCATCACAACTCTAAATTTCTCATTGTTCTTCTTATCAGTGGGTTCATTCAAGCTATATGGTGACACAGAAAGCTCTTTATGCCTGCATTCTTTGGTCTTTGGATTTTTTCAAATCATCATCATTGGGGATATTACATCCAAATTAGGTACTTATGTTTTATTTATGCATTACTGATAAACATTTTGAGAGGTAGTCCTGAGTGCATGCTTCTTGATACATTCTTCTCTGCTCTGTTTTTCTCCCTAGCACAATCATCAAATTTTATTCTAAAAACAATCAGTATTCTATTGTTCTAGTATAAATACTCTATTGATATTCCACTATAGAAAGTAAATGGAAAGACAGACCAAAGAATGCCTGAGATGATTAATTCCAGAGGGGCAGCTGTATTAGTCTTTGCATTTTAAAAAAGGTTTCTTACATCAAAGATGTCCCAAGATTCTTTTGTTATTCACAATGCTTAGTAAAAATAGTATACATTCTGAGCTCCTGCAGAGTTCTATTTGGTACAAAAAATACTATCCCAATATAGTCTTAGCCCTCAGCATTTTTAAGTGCGCTCCTAAACAATGCAAATTGTGAATTTCATTAGCAGTTACATTCAGGTGGTCAGCCGTGTCGGTCTGAAGCGATAGAACAAAGTTTGGGTTCAGTGGCACCTTTAAGACCAACAAAGTTTATTTCTGGGTATAAGTTTTTGTATGAAGAGGTGTGCATGCACACAAAAGCTTATACCAAAAATTAAACTTTGTTGGTCTTAAAGGGACCACTAGACTCAAACTTTGTTCTGTTAGCAGGTGCAAAAACCCTCCCTCTATTTCCTGTTCTTGACCAGATACATATCTCAGAATCCCTGGAATGGGAAAGTGGTCAGAGAGAAGAGTGACAGTTAAAAACTATGGGTGAGAAAAGTGTAAAACACCCAGGTACCTCCTACAGTGCCACCAATGCATGCCCCTCCCCCCCCCCGGCCACAGCTTTGGGCATCAGAGAGAAACTGCCAAAACACACCAACACACCCATCACGACTATGTGTGTTAGTGACAAAAATGGGATAGAAAATCTGGGTTAGAGCCACCACGGTGTTTGCATCGGCCAAAGGACTTCTGTCTGTGGAACATGACATTCATAGTTCTATCCCTTTCATAGTTGACTGAGAGATTCTCCAAATTCCTGCTCTGGATTCTCTCTTCCCAAGAAGCAGTATTTAAAGAGGGACTCCAGGCTGCCACGGGAGGGGGAGTTGCAAATGTCACCCAATGTAGACACAAATTCTTGCATATGTGGGAACTAGGGTTACCAAGTACTTACCATGATCCGGCGGGGGAAACATGCTCCCCGGCCGGACCATTCCTCCCTGTAACACACCATGCCGTCACCAGGAAGTGACGCTGGGCGACGCTCTAGCAATGGGACTGAAAACCCGATGGTACCATCGAGTTTCCAGCCCCATTGCCAGAGCATCACCCGGCGTCACTTCCTGGTGACGGCATGGTGCGGCGCATCTGTTGTCCCCACAGGAATGATCCTGCGAGGACGTCGGTGTCCCCCGCTGAATCACGGTAAGTACTTGGGAAGCCTGGTTGGGAACACTGTGCTGGTTCTAACCCCCTGGGTCTGCTGCACAATATATAGTTTCAACCTCTAGAGAATGACTACCACTGAACACCTTTTGGACACACAAACGGGGGGGGGAGAGAGTGTATCTTGATTTGTTTGCTCACTTCGGCAACACATATACTAAAACTGGAATGACACTCCATAATAATATAAATGCCTCTTAAGTTCCCTTGCACAGGGCAAGAAAGCTTAGAAGGGCACCTTCAATACATGTCCAACAATCCCCCTTTCTGAAAGCTCAGAACTACCTAGAACATGGTCCAAAATAAGGTTCCTGGCATGGCTATTTGTGGGGTGGGTTTTTTAATTAAGGGGGCAGGCCCCCAAAATGCCCCACTGTAACTACAGACCTAGTTGTGGGGAGGGGAAGTGAAAGGAGATTATAAACTGCTCTGAGACTTCTTCAGGTAGTGAAGGGTGGGGTATAAATCTAATCTTATCTAATCTCTTCTTCTTCTTCTTCATAGACAGACAAGCTAGTAATTTTCCTGTGAAGTTCTTTTTAATTTAATTTAATTTTTGTCTGGCAAGTGAAAAGTTGTGAGGCTTGGACTACTATAATAAACTCTTACCTTTTCAATAAAACTTCTGTAAAATTAACACAATGATATGTGTCACTGGGGAGAAAGTTACCTTTCTTTCACTCCAATATGCTACTTGAACGCACTGATACCACATCCTCCAGAACTCTGTCAATCATATTTGCCTACTGAAAGGACAGAATGCATTTGTTTCTACGTTGACGTGCATAATAGAAAATGAAAGCAATTTTTTAAGCTGATGTCAAGGTTCTCTCTTTCTTATCACTTCCGGCAGTGATGAATAGCAAAACCATGCTGACATTAGATAAAATCTGTGCCATGGCCACCTATAGAATACTGTTTACTGGGCCGGTTATACCATCACACGAAAACAAGGAAGTGAAAAAAATATAGATAGGCAAACAAAATGGCCAGATGCAGCCTGCTTTGAACAAGGGCTAAAGAGTTGGAAGCTTTTTACAAAACAATCCTAAGAACAGTTATACCATTCTAAGCCTATTGGCTTCAACGGACTTGATAAAGTTGCATTAACTAGGAAGGGGTGGATAAAACCATAGAATTTTCAGTGGATGCTGGACAGCCCCATAGATATGGTGGGGGCTCCTGGGGCCCACCCCCCAACTTCCTGCCAAGGCCCCAAGACTTGGAAAGAAGAGCCCGCTTTGCGGGGAGGGCGGGGTAAAAATCCCAATAAATAAATAAATAAATAAGAAGCAGGAGGAAGACAGCGCATACCTGCATTCCAAGCCATGAATTCGCAGCTTGGAGTGCAGGCGTACGCCCCCCACTTCTCCCCCGAAGCATTTAAAGGGTCCCTTTAAATACTTCTGAAAAGAAGAGGGGGAGGCAGCATGCGCCTACACTCCAAGCTCCAAATTCATGCCTTGGAGTGCAGGCGCATGAGGCCTCCCCCTTCTTACCTGAGTTTTTTTGGGTTTTTTTTTTTTTAGCTTAGCCTATTTGAGTTATTTTATTTTTATTTTATTTCAGTGCCCCCAACTTTTTAAAAGGCCCCCCAAATTAAAAAGACCTGGCTGCAGGCTTGATGCTACAGTGTCCAGTTATGTGGTCAGAAACAATTTCATGTAGGGATGCCAACCTCCAGGTGGGACCTTGGGGTCTTGTCTCCAGTCTACAGAGATCACTTCCCCTGGAAAAAATGGATGCTTTTGAGGGTAGACATTGTGGCAGTGTACCTGACTTAGATCCAGGGCTCGGTTCCTGCCGGAGTACACCGGAGCACCGCTCCGCCAGTCAGGAGCCTAGGGGGCGGGAACATAAGCCCCACCCCCTGCTCCCACCAGCCATCAGTTGGGACACGGTGGGGGGAGGGCGAAACATTCCCCCACCTCCCTGAGCCCCGGGGTGGTAGCCTTAGACTCGTAGGGGGAAATTCCACCTCTGGCGTGAGAGGTCATTCTGGCTCTCCCAGCTCTCCTTTGGGGCTCCTTAAAAAGTTATGGCCACCTCTGCTGTTCTCAGCGGAGCTGTGACACCCTCGGGGGGGGAAACATTCTCCTGCCTCTCTGAGCCCCGAGGTGGTGGCCTTGGACTCGTAGGGGCAAATTCCACCTCTCTCACACGCGAGAGGTAATTCCGGCTTCCCTAGCTCTTGGGAGGGGCACATAAAAAGTTATGGCCACCATCACTGTTCTCGGCGGCAGCTGCAACGACCACGCATGGGGGGGCGAGGCGAAATGTTCCCTTGCCTCCCTGAGCCCTGGGGTGGTGGCCTTGGATGCGTAGGGGCAAATTCCACCTCTCACGTGTGATGTCCGAACAGCCGCTCAGACATCAAACTCAAGAGGTCATTCTGGCTCCCCCAGCTCTTGGGAGGGGCTCTTTAAAAAGTTATGGCTGCTTTGGCTGTTCTCAGGGGCAGCTGTGGTGCCCGCGTGGGGGGCGGGGGCGGGGTGAAACATTCTCTTGCCTCCCTGAACCCTGGGGTGGTGGCCTTAGACTCGTAGGGGCATTTCCACCTCTCGCACGAGAGGTCATTCTGGCTCCCCCAGCTGTGCTTAGGGTCTCTTTAAAAAGTTATGGCCCCCACCACCGCCACTTTAGGCAGCAGCTGCAACCATGGGGGGAACTGCTGAGCTGTCCTCCCTGCCTTTTTAGGCTCCGTGCGGGAGCACCGTGCCTGAAAAACGGCCTGTAGATCCGGCCCCCCACCCTCCCCTCCTTTTTCAGGCTCCGCGCTAGAATGCCGGGCCTGAAAATGGCCAGCCGAATGTCAATTTCAGTGCCATTATATCCTATGGGCCATTGAACACAATGGCGAAAACATAGGATATATTCTGGGGGCTGGAGGAGAGGGAGTTCGAGGGAAAGGCTCCAAACTCACAGGGTAGCTGCTGGAGCCTCTCACCAAGATACCAACCAGGATTGAAGAAAATTGGACCAGGGGGTCCAATTCTATGGGCCCCAAAACAGGTTGCCTCTATCCCCTCCATTGTTCTCTCCCCTTCCCTCCAGCAGCCGGCTTGCTTTCGCCCCGAGCAAAGGAAGGGAAGGTGGCAGAGCAGCTAGAGACATTGAGCGTCAGCTCCACGAGTGATGAGCGCGCAAGCCCCGCTCCTAGCAGCCCTCAGGCCGGAGCACCTGGAGCAGTCTTGGGAGGCGGATTGGCAAAAAGCAAAACCAAAAGCGCAGGAACTCGAGAGAACTCCAGGAATGGAGCTGGCTCCTCTTCCACAGCCCAAAATGTGACCCACAAACCCTGAGCTTGCTTTTTCTCATTTGCGAGTCTGGCCTCCGCACTCCTTTAAGGAGGCAGCCCTGAAGCTTGGGGCGGTGGGAGTTTCTTTGCACGCAGCTTGTGTGGCTGGCTGAGTGCCTCTTCTGCTTGCCCACCTCTCGCCTCTGCACCTCATCTTCTGCCAGGCATGGAGGAGCCCAGCTCACCCAGGCTTCTTGCCTCCTGCTGCCTTGGCCCTCTGGTGCACGGGTGAGTCCCCAAAGTTTGACTCTTCCTCTACAAGTCTCTGGCGCTGGAGGTATTCGCCTCCTTCCCTCCTGCCTGCTATGGCTGCATAATTGTGAGAGATTTCTTAACATAGTGTTCCTG
>NW_015165835.1:650840-655132 GCF_001447785.1 Gekko japonicus | reverse complement strand
AGATAATCTTACAAATAGTCCTTTGCATTTATATCATGCTTTCAATTTTAAAAGGATCATATTGCTGATTGTGTGAACTTAGGCAAATCACGAGAAGTAGAGCAGGAAGGGTTGCATCAGTGCTTAGTTCTTGTGGCCCTTTCTTACACGCCCAGGGAAATGCTGATTGCCACTTTGGGGGCAGGAAGCAATTTTTCTCCAGGCCAGTTTGGCCCCCAGTGATCCTGGAGGGGTTTTGTGTGTGTGTGTGTCATATTCTGGGCGTGAAACAGGGGTCACTGGGGTGTGTGGGGGGTATTGGTGAATTTTCTGCATTGTGCAGGGGTTGTACTAGATGACCCTGGAGTTCCCTTCCCACTCTATGAGTCTATGATTCTATAATTTACCCAGGCTGGCTGTGGGCACGCCAGCACCTCTGCCAGGCAGAAGCGCCTGAGATCCTTCCCCTCCCCTTTTCCTTCGCCCGACTTGGAGGCGAAGGGAAGGGAGAGGGGGGAAAGAATGGATCCCGGGTGCTTCTGCCTGTCAGAGGGGCTGGTGCACACTTCCGGTAATGTCAGGGGGTGTGGCATATGCTAATAAGTTATGCTAATGAGCCCCTGCAGCTCTTTGTCTATGAAATGACCCCTGCTTAGATCCCTGTCCTCCCCAGGCTCCATCCCCAATTCTCCAGGAGTTTCCAGTCTCGATCTGACAACCCTACCCCCCCATCCCCTGCCAATTGGCCACAGAGAACATGGTAACTCTAACTTTGTGACATTGGGGGACACTGTAATGGAAAAGGCATATGTCCGTTTAGGATTGCATTACTAGTTGGTGGGGGAAAGGATTAAGTGGGAACATGAAAAAATTAAGGAATGCACAGTAATGGATTATGGCTCGGATCTGCTGACATTGTTCCACTCAAGCTTCTGTCCAAATGCTACAGAGGCTGTCCTCTGTGCCACTCCACTTCTGCTCATGCAAGGGTCCATGAAAGTTATATTTGCCTTTTTAAAAAAGTGGTCATGTCCAAGCGGAAGTGCTAGTAGCAGGGGGGAAAAAACTAGCACCAGCATGGAGGACAACCCCTACAATGGCTGGAGAGAAGCATCAAGAGAAGATGTCATAGGATCCAAGCCCAAATTTCTCATGGTCAACCTTTACTACCTATATCAAGCAAGGATGAACGAATGAGGGTCAACGTTACCATGAGCTCTAGACATAACCATCCTGTTCTGCAGGCTTGAAGGTTACGGGCTTTGACTCTCAGAAAAGATATTGCTAGGGTCAAACCAGATGAGAAACTGGGAAGGACTGTGATGGGATCTTTGCAGCATTTTAAAACAGGAATGGCATTTGTATTAGATTGGGCCATTGCATGGAAGAACAGGGACTTTGATCTTACTCCCATAGTTTTGCCAGTTGAAATAGCCTTCTTTAGGGGGAAATAGCCATCTTCCTTGCTGGTCTTTTTCTCTTTCCATGGCTCAAAACCATCTGGAGGCGGGGGGCATTGATCACGAGATTGGAAACCACACAGAAGGGAATAATTAAACTTCTCCACTGGCATTGCACCCCTGGTTGGAACTGGAATCCCATCTAGCTATTTCCATTTCAAAAAACAAAAAAAACCCCTCCAAACCTGAAGATCACTTCACCAGTCTCCCAGCATCATAATTAGTTTGGCCATCAGTCAAAGGCCATTGATGTTGGCCATTGATGTTCCAGTTCAAATGCCATGAGAATTGATGAAATATCACTAGAATAAAAATGCTGGATTCAAGATATAACGGATCCTAACTGGGATGGATTTGAAGGAAAGCTTCCATCCACAGATGTGAACAACATTAAGTAAAATTGGTATGATGTGTTGATTATGCACACATTCATTGGAGCCCAGCTGGTTCTGAGCCTTACAGTAGAAAGGCTGACCCAGTTGGTTCCCTTGTTCCTGAAAATAACCATGCCACCGATACAGGCTTGGAACACCATCTTCTCCAGGAAATAAAATACATATCTGGAATTTCATGAAAATCCTGAGTGATCTAGTTGACCATTTTATTATTTCTTCCTCATCCACACCCACCCATTCATTCTACAGTTTGATTGTCTTTCTTGAAGATGGTAACAATACCAAGATGCCAGAAAACAGAAATGAATTGTCCATCAACAATGACAAATTGTGAAATTGGCAGTCTTTCAAATGCGTGTATTATGCGAGTTAAAATGAACTGTAGGTTTTGAGTGGGGTTATGAGTATTTATAAATTATGGGGAAATTGGGGAAATTGGTTGGGATTTATAAACGGGTAAGATAGGGGCATAGGAAAAGAGGAGGGACTAGAAGAGTGAAACATTTTGGGTTGTTGTAATAGTAACCTCAGATGGATTTTTTTTTGTTTCACAATTGTTAAAAATGGAAAATGAGGATATCGATAAGATGAATAATGAATTTATGTTTGTGTTTTGACTGATATACTTAATAAAAATGTAAATTTAAAAAACCACCTCTGGATTAGTTCTGAACCTTCAGCTCACAAGGGTGCATGCTATTGTCACACTGTGAATCCGAGGTCCTTTCTGCACTAGACCTTAAATCTTGGTTCAACCCTGTCCCTGAACTTACATTCTACACTACACACAAGTTCACTCCTGTAATTATCTCAGGGTATCAACCCTGACTGTTCCCTGGAAGGCCAGATACTGAAGTTGAAGCTCAAATACTTTGGCCACCAAATGAGAAGGGAGCACTCACTGGAGAAGACCCTGATGTTGGGAAAGATTGAAGGTCAAAGAAGATGGGAACAGCAAAGGATGAGATGGTTAGACAGTGTCATAGATGCAACGAACATGAAATTGAGCAAACTTCAGAGGACGGCGGAAGACAGGAAGGCCTGGCGTGATCTGGTCCATGGGGTCGCAAAGAGTCGGACTCGACTGTGTGACTGAACAACAAAACTTTTTGTTTCCACATTTGAATCATAGAGGTGGAAGGGGGCATACAGACCATATAGTCCAACCCCCTGCCCAATGCAGGACATTGAGGTCACCCCGGTTTCACCCCATACTTGTCCTGGGATAAACAGATACTGTTATAACCAGGGATAAATGCAAGGCTTTGTGTCCCGAGTTGAACTCTGATAAAACCAGGGATGAGATCCAAGTGCAGAAAGGACCCTAACCAGGTTTGGGCCTGCTGGGAAGCCTATGAATGCTCCTGTGATCCTTCCAAAGGTGGACCTGAATAGGTATAAAATAAAGTTTATGCTATATAAAATGAAAGAAGACCTCAAAAATATCAAGATAGGTTTTACGGAGACGGTGTATTTTGTATATCATGAAAAAGTGGGACATTTGACTATAAATTGGTGATTAATTTAATCACATCGACTGTGTTCCCCACTTAACTGAGTCCTGCTTTCCTTTCACTGTGCTGTCTCGTGTCTTTTTGCCCTCTTATTCATACCCACTGATTTTGGCAGGTGCGAAAAGCAGTTCTGCTTTTTAGATTCAAATCTGCTGTGCAAATTATGCCGAGGCTTATTATTCTGCTGATATTTCTGTATCTGAGCCTTTCAACGTTCTTTGGAGTTTGCTTGCTTGAGTTCCTGCAGCGACGGGGAGGTAAATATAGAAGAACGTTAATCTCAGCAGAGACAAAGAATGATCCAAGCAATGTTTCTTTTTCTTTACATGTTCCAAAAGCATGATTGTATACTTGAGTTCCCAGGCCTTACATATAGGTGTGATAACAAAAACAGAAATCTAGCATCTGGATGCCTCCTATTTGGTTAGGAACCATGAATGCGGAACTAGTCTTCTGAAGTGTGTGTATGTATGAATGTGTGTGCATGCGTATATGTGTATATATGTGTGTGTATACACACACACACACACAAGTCTTGTGGCACTTTAAAGACTAACAGCATTTTAATCCAGCATAAGCTTTTAAGGACTTCTTCACAGGCCACTTCGTCAGATTCAATGAAAAGATGTTCGCTATGGAGCCATTTCAGGCCCGTAGCTAGGACCTTTTTAGTGGGGAGGCCTGGCGAAAGTGGGGGGGGGGCGCAAGCAGGGCCAGCTCGAGGTTGTCCTGCACTCTAGGCGAGCGCAGATGCCAACCTCCCGGTGGGGCCTGGAGACCTCTCCGCCAGAACCAGGGTGGGAGGAGGGTCACCCAGCCGCCGCTCGCGTCCCCCCCGCTGCCGCTGCTCGCCTCCCCCCTCCTGGCCGCCGCCGCCGCCATTCACCTCCCCCCCTCCCGGCCACCGCCGCCACTTTCCTCCCACCCCCCCCTGCCCCCGCTGC
>NW_015165835.1:635361-650383 GCF_001447785.1 Gekko japonicus | reverse complement strand
CGGTGGCAGGGGTTGGGGGGGGGGGGGCAGGGGACTGGGGGAAGGGGGCACAGAGGATCAGGGGAGAGGACCTGCAAAACCCACGGGGGGCTGGGCCCCGTGGGCCCCACATGAGCTACGGGCCTGAGCCATTTTATGAAAATATAAAAAATACAGGCGGCAGGGCAAAGAGGCCATAAAATGCAGGATGTACAGGGTATAATGCAGTTATGTGAAATTCAAATCTAATCAAGAAAGATGTAGAGATCATGTATGAGTTGTTCAAAATGAGTTAATGCATGGAATGGATTGGAAGATCAGAGTTCAAAAAGGCTATCATGCAAAATACACACCAAATCAAAGTCCAATCACTAGCTATGCTTAGCTAATTTGTGAGTGCGTGTGTGTGTGTGTGTGTTCAGTGCTGTCAAGCTGCTCCTGACATACGGTGACCCTATGAATCAATGATCTCCAAAACATTCTACCATCAACTACCTTGCTCAGGTCTTGGGAACTGAGGGCGTTTGTGGCTCCCTTGACTGAGTGAATCCATCTCCTGTTGGGCCTTCCTCTTTTCCTGCTGCCTTCAATTTTTGTAGCATCGTTGTTGTTTTTTTCTAATGTCAAGTAAAGCTACTTTACAAATCTAAATCATGGCCTTGCATATTCACCACCCATCACATTTATTATGGAACTTTCCTCTGCATCCTTTTCAACTTCTCCCTCCCACTGGCTGTCTGTAACCTCATTCCCCTAACGTCTTCCCTTGGCCACACCATCCCTTTCCTGCTCCCACTCAGGCTATCCCCCTCTTACCAATCTTGTATCATCCCTCCTATCCAACACTCACAATGCCCTCATTTTTTTCTAATCCACCTCACCACTTTCTTCCATCTCTGCTGAGGCCATGCTGTAGGATATTACTGAGACTTCTCGCTATTGTGATTGATCTCCAGAGGACCAAGATCAGTTCCCCTGGAAGAAATGGCTGCTTTGGAGGATGGACTCTATGGCAATATACCCCTGTTGAAGTCCCTCCCCTCCTCAAATCCCACCCTCCCCAGGCTCCACCCCCAAAACCTCTGGGTATTAACCAACCCAGAGAGGATAGTTGCATCTCTGTCAAGGTCCAGTAACAGTGCTTGACCCAGATGGTGTGGCATCTGCTTCACTACGGAGCTTGGCGGAAAAATCCGTTCCCTCCCTACTCAGATCCTCAACAATGGAACTTGCAGTGGTAGCTACCTTATCCCATAAATATGCACAGGCAAGAAGCAACCCAAATGATGCCAGAACTCTCACAAGAGTTTTGGGCACCATTTTTGTTCTCTAAGCCATCTCACTGGATCAAAAGATATCCCACATACATGCAAATACTGTAGCACTTGAGGGGGGGGTGTCTTCTGTCCAGTATGGTGTAAGAAGGAAAGAAAATTGTCTTTTTTTCCTACAAACAAAGGGGCTTATTTTATTTACCAACTTCATATTCCACCTTTTTTCCCCCATCAGGGCCAGCAAGGCGGCTAACAGATTAAAAACACACGTCATAAAAACATGTCTGAAAAACATTAAAAATCAAGCAAAAAACACACCATTAAAGCAATTAAAAGCAAGCTGAAATACATATACAGAAATGCATGAAAATTCTAATGCAGAAACATCCCCCCCCCCAATTTAGGGAACACTGGTCTGTGATCTCTTTCATTTCTGTGTGCAATACAAATGACATATTGTACTGATAGGTATTGCATATGTAATATGAGGGCTTTAAGTATGATTTGAGAAATCAGATTTTGACTCACAGAAAAGAATTTATAGTTTTACAGCTACAATTACTTGTATTTTATGCATTGCCTTGAAGTCGGGTAATGAAAGATCTTAGCTTGAGTTATGTCTCTATTATTAACCTGCTACATTTTGTCAAATTTCTGCGCTTTTTGAGGGATGATGTCAATTCATTCCAATGTTAAAGTAAATGTCAGCATCTATCTGATATATCTGTCTTTTTTGCATATGTCAATTTCACTTTTCCCATATCAGCTTCTGATATTTCTATAAATATCCTTCCTCCCCCCCCCCGGGAAAATCACCATTTCCATAGAAACTAATGAGTCTATTACTATCCTTAAAATGGCTTTGATTTTAATTTGCATAGCTGAAGCAGTTCAAAAGAGATTTGATATTTGATATTCACTGCAGTCCGCTACCTATTTAGTCATTTCCAATACCCTCTCGGCGGATTCATTTCCTTTGCCCTCGGTGACATAATCATAGAATCAGATCTGATTGGCTGTGTAATTATTATTAACTGTTATTAAGAAGAAGGAATGGAATTCAACAAAAAATGGCACAGAAATAGGCAGACAGTAGACTCAATAAACAGCAGTCAACTGGCACCAAGAAGAAGAAGAAGAGAAGAGACTGGATTTATACCTCGCCCTTCACTACCCTAAGGAGTCTCAGAGTGGTTTACAATCCCCTTTCTGTTCCGCTCCCCACAACAGACACCCTGTGAGATAGGTGGGGCTGAAAGAGCTCTTTTGAGAACTGCTCATGAGAGAACAGCTCCAAAACAAATTGTAACTGACCCAAGGTCACCCAGCTGGCTGCATTTAAAAGAGTGGGGAATCAATCCTGGTTCTCCCAGATTAGAGTCCACACTCCTAACCATTACACCAAACTGGCTCTTGACTGAGAAACATTCCACTTTTTGCTCCTAAAATATTTGCCCCTAAATATTCAGCTAAGCATTATTAAACAGTGCTTTCCCCCCTCTTCTTTCTCACATGTAAGAGACATCAGTATCCTCATATTGTGGTTGTGGTAGTGTATTTAAAACTAAAATATTTGCCCCTAAATATTCAGCTAATTGTGGTTGTGGTAGTGTATTTAAAATGGATTCATTCACTGATTTACAATGCAGCCTTAAACAGAGCTATACCTTTCTAAGCCCATTGACTTCAGTGGACTGAAAAAGTTGTAACTCTGCTTCGGATAGCACTGTAATGGTACAACACAGTGGTTTTTTAAATTAATTTTATTTAAAGGCTTTACATTATAAACGTTGTTACATATAGTAGACATACTATACTTTTGAGTCTATTTTTCTAGTTAATTATTCAACCAGTTATACACTCTCGTCCATCTTTTAAAATACAGAGTTTCATCCTTTCCTTGTAACACCATGCTCAATATATCCATTTCCGCCAACTCCAAAAAATTATACACTATCTCCTCTCTTGAGGGAATTGTCTTTGTTTTCCAATATTTGGCTAATAATATTCTGGCATTCATTAAGATATACGTCAACATATATACATCATATTGTGCATACCCTTCTGGAATTATATTTAATAAATAAATTTCTGGGGTTAGAACTAAGTTTATATTCATTATTTCTAAAATTATCTTATGTATCTTCAGCCAGTAATGATAAACTTTTCCACACCTCCATTCCATTCCTACATTCACCTTACATCTCCAGCAATTATTTAAAACATTGGTTTGATATTTGGCTAATCTGTCCGTGGACCAATACCATCTATGGAACATTTTGTAAATATTTTCTTTGTATGCTATAGCTCACATATATTTTACTGTTTTCCACATTTTTGACCATTTTTCTATCTCAAACTTGTGTCCTATGTCCTTCATCCATGAAATCATCGTTGTTTTGATTGTTTCATCCTGCATATAGTCTTCTAATAGAAATCTGTAAAGTTTCTGGATCATTTTGTCGCTTGAAGATGAACAGATTTTATCTAGCTCATTTTTAGTCACAAAAAAACCAGTTACAATGTCTTTGTTAAATCTGGATTGGAGTTGTAGGCTTTCCCACCATGTCAGCTTGATGTTTTGGGAGAGAAGCAGGGTCTCCTCCGTTTTTAATTTGTTGTTTTTGTCTAACAATTTCTCGTAACTTTCTCTGTTATATCTGGTAATAAGTGAGGGTTTTATAAATGCTTCTAATGGCGATACCCATTTCGGTATCTTTCTATAATATCTTTCTTTTATATCATTCCAAATTCTTATGAGAGCACCTCTTATTATGTGCTGTTGAAAGTTTGAATGAATTTTATCCTTCCCATACCACACATATGCATGCCAACCCATATTTAAATAGTGTCCTTCTAAATTCAGATTTCTTAGGTTTTCCAGGGTTAGCCACTCTGTTATCCATCCTAAAGATGCTACTTGATACTATAAACTCAAGTTTGGAACACCAAATCCACCTCTTTCTTTTCTATCTTGTAATGTTTTCCATGTAATTCCTGATCTTTTCGGGTGCCAAATAAATTGTCTGGTGATTCTATCAAGATCCTTGAAAAATTGTGATCTCTTTAGTATTGGAATATTTTGGGCTAAAAATATAAATCTAGGTAGTATATTCATTTTTAAAGTGGCTATTCTGCCCATAAGTGATAACTGTAGTTCTTTCCATTTGGACAGATCTTTTTAAATTTCTTCTAGGAATTTATTATAATTCTATTAAAGTACTGTTTCTATTAGACAGTATTATACCCAGATATTTAACTTTTTTCGCGATTTCCATAGCTGTAATTTTATGTATCTCCTGTATTCTATTTGGTAAGCAATTTTTAGCTAATATTTTTTATCTTTTTAAGGTTAACTTTCAAACCTGCTACATAGCCATATTCTTGAATTACTTCCATCAGGTGAGTTATAGATGATATGAGATTTTATATTATATAGACAAGGTCATCTGCGAAGGCTAATAGCTTGAATTCCTCTCCTCTTATTTTCAGGCCTCGTATCTGATAGTTTTCGCTTACTAGATCATTTAGTGTTTCCAGTGTGAAAATAAATAATAATGGTGATAAAGGGCAGCCTTGTCTTGTTCCTTTTTGCATCTCAATATTTTGAGTCACATCACTATTTATCATGATCTTAGCATATTGTTCTTTATATATAGCACTGATTATTGTCAAAAATTGTGTTCCACATTCCCCAAAAGCCAGATTTTGAAGGAAAAATTTCCAAGATAAATTATCAAACTTTTTTCTGCGTCAAGAAACGTTAACACAATCTGTTTCTCTGGGTGTAGTTCGTAGTATTCTAGGACATTTATAATTGTCCGTATATTGTTTTTCATTTATCTTCTTGGTAGGAATCCCATTTGGTCTTGGTGTATCATTTGTGATAGCACCTTTTTCAATCTTGTCGCTAAAATGTTTGCAAATATTTTGAAGTCTGCATTTAGTAAGGATATGGGTCAATAATTTTTTTTTATTCTGTTGCCCTCTGTATTTGGTTTGTGCATTAAGGTGATTACTGATTAGTACACTGTTGGTTTTAGAAGATTTAGATTGGAGCAACTTTGCCTAGGGTTGCACTGCAAAATTCTAGCCACAGCGATCCATGCCTTAGTTACATCCAAACTGGACTATGGCAATGTGCTTTACTTGAAAAGTATTTGGAGGCTGCAGCTAGTGCAGAAATCTGTGGCTAGGCTGTTTCTTGAGGGCAGCTATCAGGAGCATGTGACCCCAATATTACAGCATTTACACGACTACCAATCCAAGTCCAATTCAAGGTGCTCAGTTTTAATCTTTAAATCCCTACATGGCTTAGGACCAAGTTATCTGAAGGACCGTCTTCTCCCATATGCTCCTGCCCAGGAATTAAGATCAGAGGGAGAAGGACTCCTAACTGTCCCATCTATCTGGGGGAACATGCTAGAAAGACGTTCCGGAACCTGTTTGACAAAATTATTTTAAACATGTTTAAAAGTTTGTGTTTTCAGTGTACAGACTGAAAACTTCATTTCCCTCTTAAGAGTTCCAGCACCTCTTTTTAAAAAAATCTATCTATCTATCCATCTACCTATCTACCTACCAATATAAAAAAAAACTGGCTGAAATTTTCCAAATTCCTACTTTGCTGCACATGTTTAATAACAATTGCCACCTCCTGCTTCCTCCACAGTTGGAGACATCTAGAAGAAAGTATGTAAAAGATACAAGAATACAATGATGAGTTCAGATAAGCAAGGAAAAGAAATACCTACAACCGAGGAAATTTTTGTCATCATTTTAATTATTTGATTACTTTGTTAAACCTGCATACATCTGCATATGGATGAAGTAGTTCTGATGACAGAAGACTTCTTCATTTTTAGATGGCACATGGATTTGCTGATTGAAAGACAGACTTCGGTGGCACTGCTTTATCTCTGAGGAAATACAGAGAAAGTCTTTTCTGCCGTAATGCTTGCCACAAAGGTTATTTTTTTTAAAAAAAACACCCACTTGTATTCAAAGTATTTTTTAAAATCCTTTCCCTGCTTAATCAGTGCTACTTTTTAATCAATCAAAAGTTCCCAGGCATAAATGAATCATTTAATTAATCAGCTGCATGTTATGGTGCTGATAATACAGAAAGCACAACAAAAACCCAACCAAATTCTTTGCTGAAATTTGCTGGTCAAATTCGGAAGACCAGGAGCTAACCTACACATCATTGGTGTGATATATTTTGACTGTAAAGAGTAAGAGCAAGACACTCATGTGTCATCCTGACAGAAGCTAGCAACACTGCAATTGACTCAAACATCTGCTACAATTTCACTTCCAGGAGTCTTTACATTATTCTCTAGCATTAACTTTTACTATTAGGCAAACAATTTCCTGGGATATTTACCCAGAATATATGTCGTATGTACAAGACTCGGTAAGTGAAGCTGAAGCAAACAGATGTGCAAGCCCCAATGTGTGCTTTTTATAGTGGATCCCCAGTGGGGCTGACATTTTAAATGGAGACCAAATTCTCATTAACTTTAGGCAAGCTATTGACTTTCAGCGTACATAGGCAGTCACTGCTTGTTGAGAAATGTTATTAGAAAGAGAGGGTGATCAACAAATAGCAGGATTTGTGGTCCTTATGTTTCACAGGACTCTGGGTAAGCTTCGGAGGTTTTGAAGGTATGCATGTTTGAGAAAGGAGCTCTTACTCTCTAACCATTGAGAGCAGGGGCATACAGTAACCATTCTAAACAGTGGCATAACGGAACATCTTGCTCACCTTGGGTTTCTGTTCAAGGTGAGTCCTTGTGGTGCTAGCTACATAACTACAACATTACTTGTGTGTTTGTTTAAGTATAACCCTCATCTTTCCCCAGTCTTCTGTTTGCTGGCACATTAACATCTCCATGTTGTGGTTTCTTTTTTTGGGGGGGGTCCAACTGGGCCAAGAATGTTGCCTTACACCTAATCTAAAGTGCATTGACTAAAGGACATCTGTGATACACCTTCAATAATGGACCCATGACAATGGTGGTAACTAGTGTGGGCAAAAATGGGATGAGCAAAGGAAGGCCCAAATCTGTTCTGATTTAAAGTCTTCTAGAATCCTCAGGCTCCACTTGCTACTGCTGACCATGTTCAGGATTGGAAAGGATTTTACTTCTGGTGAGAAAGGTGATTCTTGTCTCTTCTCTTGGTCTCCCAACTTCTCAAGGGCCAAGGAAGTGTGAAGGGTCAAGGTTTTAATTCGGGTGTTACGATATTGATGGTATCTATTTTAAATTAGAGGAAGTTCCTCAGGCTTAAGATGCTTTCTGCTAATGAAAGGCACTCTTCCTTCAGTGGGTGATGTCAAGGTCTGGAGCGCAGGCAGAGGGAAGTCCAAGTTCAGTCTGAGGTCTTGAGCCAAAAGGGGTGGAGCAGGAACCGAGGGTGAAAGTCCAAAGCACAAACCAGGAGCAAGGTTGTTCAAGCCAGAGTCAGAAGCCAGAGGAAGGCAGCAGAAACCGAGAGCAAAAGCCCAAAACACAAACCAGGAGCAGGGTTGATCAAGCCAGGGTCAGAAGCCAGAGGTAGGTAGCAGGAATGAGGTCTTGGAACCAGGAGGTAGAGAAAGGCAAGGTATCACAGAGTAATGGTGAGTTTGGTTCCACAACAGAGCCAGCTTAGAGCCTGAAGCTAAATAGCCCCCTGCTGCTGTTTCCAATTAACGCAACAGCACCAGCAGCCAAGTGTCTGGTAATACTCAGGGCTGACAGCTCATCTGCTTTGCAGCCAAGCTAAGCATCTCCTTGCTGCTAAGTCTTGCTGGAGTCTCTCTCGCAAGCAAGCAACTCTTGGGGGCGAATCGGGAGGGCTGTCCATCTGTGCCTGCTGCTCATCAGCCATCTCTGAACCAGGTGCCAGTGCAGGCTGTGATGGTAAATTGCCGATCTCTGCAGTTTCAGAAGGGCCAGCTATGGATTCTGCTGGAGCTGTCAACAGCCCTTCCTCAGCACCCAGGACAGGTGAGCCGGATTCGAGGCCAGTGGCACAGTAGAGACTAGGGATGTGCATTCGGATCGTCCGAACCGAATGAACCCCTGAAAATGGCCCATTTGGGCCCCTTTCGGGCTGCTGTGGGCTGATTCAGATTCTCTGATCTGAATCAGCTTGCCGCCAAATTGCCGCCGAAATTCAGCAGCAATTCGACCCCATTATATCCTATGGTCCATTGAAGTAAATGGCAAAAACATGGGGTATATTATGGGAACTGGATGGGAAGGTGTTTGATGGAGGGGCTCCAAACTCACAAAGTAGCAGCTGAAGCCTCTCCCAAGATACCCACCATGTTCCAAGAACATTGGACCAGGGGGTCCAATTATACGGGCCCCCAAACAGGTTGCCCCCATCCCCTCCATTGTTCTCTATGTTGGGAGGGAAAGTTACTTTTTCTGGGGGGGAGGGGGTTTGAGGGAGAGGCTCCACATTTTCAGGGTAGGTTTGGGAGCCTCTCCCCACATAAACCCCCCCATGTACCAAAGCAATTGGACCAGTGGGCTCAATTCTATGGGCACCCAAACAGGTTACCCCTACTACCTCCATTGTTTCCAATGGGGAAACCCAGCCAGCAGCACTTAAGGCAGGCAAGCAGGCAGCACCCAGCAGTCAGACTCTCCCAGAGAATCTCAGGGAAAGTGAACTGTCTTGGGAGGTGCTTGTTTGCCATAAGAACAAGTGGTATACTCCAGAACAAGTGGCACTGTGGCAGCGCAAGCATGCCACAGTGCCACACAGAAACCCCAAAAGATCAACAGGAAAAAAAAGTTCAGTTCTTGCAAAAGCATCACCATAAATGCCAAGGAAACGGGGAAATGTAGTACTTCTGGGTGCCTGAGGCCATATTACTTCACTCATCACTGTTTTAATGTTCTGTGGTATATGGGGAGGGGGCTACCATTCCAGCATTCTAAGTGCTGGAGTGGGAAAGAGGTATGAAGGCAGTTCTTGTCAAGAGTCCTCTCAAGACCTTCCTGTTGCTACAGCACTGAGGAGTAGGAGATAAGGGGAGCTGCAGAGACAGGGCAGTGGCACTGGATCACATTTTTTTTCCATGGGGAAACCATCTGAGGAACTTCAAGAAGCTTGCCTGGTATATAACTTGCCCGATGGAGCTACAGAAAATGGATTTGTGCAAACTCATCTGAGAAAATCACAGCTGACAGAGCTATTGCATACATATGCCAATCATGCAAAACCAGAATAAAATATCACAACTGTAAGATAAAAAATAGCACCAGCTATTCCATAAGAACATCATGTGAGCCCTGGTCGATCACATCAAAGGCCAATCTAGTCAGCAATCCAGTCAATCTAGTCTGTTCTGCACACTGCCAAACCAGGTGCCCTTAATAGCAACTCCATGGCAGCTTGCTGACACCAAACCAGATGCCCTTGGAGGGCTTATTAAAAGGAAACAAAGGCCAATGCCCCATCAGTTGCTCCCAATGACTGATATTCCTAGGAACCTAAGACGAGCCCTGTTGGATCAGATTAATGATCCATCTAGTCCAGCATCCTCTCTCACACAGTGGCCAACCAGTTGCTCTGGAGGGCCAACAACAGGGCATAGAGGCCAACATCTTCCCCTGATGTTGCCTCCTGGCATTGGTATTAAGAGGCTGACTGACTCTGAATATGGAGGTTCCTTTTAGTCACCGTGGTGAGTACCCACTGATAGACCTGTCCTCCATGAATCTGTTATCCCCTTTTAAAATAATCTATACCTCTGGCCATCGCTATATCTTCTGGCAGCAAGTTTCACATTTTGATCACTCGCCTTTCAAACAAAGAATTTCCTTTTGTCCATCTTGAATTACTGCCCAACCGCTTCATTGGGTGCCCTCAAGTTCTGATATTTTGGGAGAGGGGGAACGAAAATATTTCTCTCCACCCAGTGCATGTGTCCCTCCTTAGTAGTCTCTTTTCTTCAGCCTTTCCCCATAGGTGCTCCTCAAGGTGCTCCGACCCCTAGTCATCATGGTAGCCCTCATATTTTTCCCAGCTCTGTGATATCCTTTTTGAGAAACAGTGACCAGAACTGTACATAGTTTTTCAAATGAGGCTGCACCATAAATCTATACGGTGGCACTATAATATTCAGAAATCTACTTATTCTGAACATTTAGGTTCCCATTTAGCCATCCTAGCAAATAGCCACGGATGAGCCTAGTCTGTTTAATCTTTATTTGCTTTAAAGCCATCTAAACTCATGACCATGACTTTAAAGGGTTACAGTCATGTACAAAAATGGGTCTTCCAACATAAAGAAGAATATATGCACCTTGTTGTACAAATACATGGGAATACAAGAAAACATACATCCATTATTGCTAGTCCCAGTGATGTCAAAGTGGATATATTCACACATAAGCCAAGGTAAGATTGCAACCCTAAGGCACTATGAGGATGAAAGATACAATTCATAACTATCCTGTTGATGGCCAGTTGTCTCCAAGGAACTGGTGTCTAACATTATGAAGTACTAGAATTGAAGAGCTGATAACATCAGTTTTATTGACCCATAGTTAGAGCTTACAAAACATGGTGGGGGGCAGGGGAGATGAAAACTGAATAAGTACATGGGCTAAAAGCAAGAAATTCTAACTAGTACTACAAGGAATGAGGAGATGACCTTTCAGAGACGAAAACAGAAGAGCACATCTTAGAAGCACCTCCATTTCTAAAATTATTTGATGTCAATTTTGAAAGCTCAGCATGTTAGATCAGGGCAAAAACGTTGGGTTAAATAGTTTTTAAACCTGCTCTCTATAATGGCGGGGGGACATATCCTACTTTTAAACTGGCAGGAAAAGCAGCATGGTATAGCCTGGCCTCATCAAATCTCAGAAGCTAAGTAGAGTTGGTCCTTGGATGGGAGACCACCAAGGAAAATTCTGCAGAGGAAGGCAATGGCAAACCACCTCTGCTTCTCACTTGCCTTGAAAGCCCCTTGGCTGGGATTGCCATGAAGTGGTTGCGACATACATCCTTTTAAAGCTCCACAGTATATTTTAGTTCAAATGCCTCTCAGTTTGGTGTAGTAGTTAGGAGCGCAGACTCTAATAGGGGAGAACTGGGTTTGATTCCGCACTTCTCCGCATGCAGCTGCTGGTGTGACCTTGGGTCAGTCACATTTCTCTCAGAGCTGTTCTGGAAAGAGCAGTTCTC
This sequence comes from Gekko japonicus, assembly GCF_001447785.1. Lineage (NCBI taxonomy): Eukaryota > Metazoa > Chordata > Lepidosauria > Squamata > Gekkonidae > Gekko > Gekko japonicus. The sequence goes on along the minus strand of NW_015165835.1, from coordinate 638,933 downwards.
AAAAGAGCTCTCTCAGCCCTAAAATCCAGTTGGAAAGTGCACTGAAAGTGGATTGAAAGTGGATTATTTAGTGTGTGTAACTACAGCATGAGACTTCTTCAGATAATGAAAAGGAGGGTATAAATCCAATCTCCTTCTCCTCCTCCTCCTCCTTAAAATTATGGGCTCCCTAGATACTGATATCACAAAAAAGGGGGAAGTGGTGGGCAAAGAAGATGCTGAGGGGTAAAGAACATGTTGTCGCATACTTGAATCAACTGGAAAAGAAGCCTCTTCATAAGTCACATAAATGCCCTGATTCCAGATGTATTTGCTCAGAAATGAGATTGATTGGGTGTCAACGTACCTTAAACTGAAGGAAATTCCTCAAGCCTTCTCCGACAGAAGTCATTTTTCTGCAGGAGGAATTGCCACACAGTTCAAGGCAAGCTTCAAGCTTTGCTGAGTGGGATGGGAGGATATAGGCCAAGGATTTTAACAAGATTTCCATCTAAGAATACTTTTAGCTTTAATTGAAATTCTAAATTAAAATTCTATTTGCTTGCATTGAATTGTAATCTCTAGGTGCTGCTTAGGATATAAGTACTGAGTGAAATGAGATGAGATGGTTAGACAGTGTCATAGATGCAACGAACATGGAGTTGAGCAAATTTCAGAGGACGGCGGAAGACCGGAAGGCCTGGCGTGATCTGGTCCATGGGGTCGTGAAGAGTCGGACTCAACTGTGCTACGGAACAACAACAACTGAGTGAAATAAAGGAACCAGAATCCTTCCTGATCTGTCTTGCAGGCTTTATTCAGCTTTTCCTTTAACAGCTGCCTCACAGGCAGAGCTTCAACAAGAGAAGCAGTAGTAGCGAGACAGTGGCAAAGAGCTTCCCTGGTTAGATTTATGCCTGTCGGGCATCAGTTAAAGACAGGGCTATTTTTGGGCAGGAACGCACAGGAACAGAGTTCCGGTTGGCTCCCAAGTTGGCCACGCCCAGCAGGAACTAATTAACATAATAGGCCACACCCAACAGCAGAAACTCATTAGGATTGGCTACATTAGGGGTGTGTGGCCTAACATGCAAAGAAGTTCCTGCTACAAAAAAAGTATACAGAATAAGAAGCAAAAGTATACAGAATAAGAAGCAAAAGGTGGGTGTGGCTTGATGACCACACTTCTGGTAACATGGGGGGTGGCCTAATATGCTAATAAGATGTGCTGTTAGGGTGTGGCCTAATATGCTAATGAGTTTATGCTATTGGGTGTGGCCTATTATGCTAATGAGTTCCTGCTGGGCTTTTTCTACAAAAAAAGCCCTGGTTAAAGAAACATCTATCCTGTGATAACAAAGGTGGCAATCCCTGCTACCATGATGCTAATAGTTGCTTTGGGAAATGGCCTTTGATTCGGTGTTTGTGACAACTCCATTGTTTGATCCAGAGCAGGATCTTGGACTGCCTTGGGTTAACCATATACTAATCCACTCCAGGACTTGTAGTGCACTAGCAGGATGAAAGGGATTTTGCAGAAGCAAGTGAGATTGGTGGTGTACAGAGAAGGAGCCTCCCCAGTCAACTCATCATCTGCCAAAGCCTGTTCTGTTTCTTGGTTCTCATGTCAGAGAGTCCCATGTCTTCAGAAAACAACACAAGTGACTAAAATAATGAATGGAAGGATATATTGGGCAAAAGAATCCAACCAGTGGATGTGAAAAGGACAGCACCGAAGAGAAATAAAGATGCTTTGAAATAATAGTTGAAAATTAAATAAGCCCTATGCAGATTTTTTTCCCCCTCTCTAGGCAGGGGCTAACATTATCTTTGCAGTGACTAGGAAAAAGTCCTTAGTTACCCCCAAGAACTTTTTCATAGTATTCAGGCATGTAGACCTTAGTGAAGCAGTTCTACTATCTATACATCAAAGCTTAGATGCTTTAGAGAGGACCTGAATCAGGTAGATGATCTTCTTTGCAGATGAGATTCGAACGGTATGAAGGACAGGATCACCTGGTGCTGCTATCATCTCATCCTCCACATGTACAGAAGAACGCCACTGTAGGGATAACTTTACATTAAAAAAAAATTGAATTATGTAATATGCTTTATCTTCAAGACATTCAAGTTAATGTTATTATGGAAAAATAAATAAAAGCTATTGTAAAAAAAATTGAATTCAGCCTAGGATACAGGGGTCGAGCTGCTGGCGCAAGGTGCATTTATCATTCAGTTCAGCTGAGCTTAACTCTTTGGAGACCTTGCGTTGTCTTCAGAAGTGAGAGCTTTGGCTGTAGCCTAGAAGAAAAAGTACTGAAACAGCAAGATGGAAGACAAGGAATTCTTCAGCTGCAAGTGGGGGATGAGTTCTTCAGATCTGAAATAGTGATGATATTATTATTATTATTATTATTACATCTGACTTCTTACTTTCAAGATTTCTCCTCTGCCACCATATTCTGCCATCCATCCTTTCTGCCACAGTCATATTTCTATCCCTTTTTGTCTCCTCAGTGTGCTAAGAGGTTTTGCAGGCAACTACTTTAACCCTTTTTGCTGATAGACTGATAACCACCTTGTACCTGAGCTGCTGAAGTGTTCAGAGGGAATTGTTTCAACTACCTGCGTCTGAAGCCGCATGTTCCAAGTAGTTTCTCTCCAAAGGAGATAAAGCAGTTTCTCATCTCTCCTTATATATAACTAGGAATAAGGCCCATTGTGGAAATAAATACAACAGATGCTAGAAAGAGGCTCGGGAGAGCGCCAAGGCCTTGGGCGTTCGGTGTCCATTTGCTGTGGTGACCTGCTCAAACCCCACTTTCTCCAGGCTCCACCCCTGAAATCCCAAGGAATTTCCCAACCTGGAGTTGGCAACCCTATCCCCTTCCCAGCTAACCATCAACCTACCATTATTTGCCCCTCTGTCTGCAGCTGACTTCTGCCCTCCCTCCTGGAGATCAGTTGTCATTCTGAGTGATCTCCACCCCTCACCTGGATATTGGCAAGAATGGTTCCCCAGGAGAAAATGGCTCATTGGGAGGGTGAAGTCTATGCTATTGTACCTGTCTGAGGTGCCACGCCTCCTCAAACCTCACCCTCTTCAGGTTCCATCCCTCAGATCTCCAGGAATACCCAACCTGGAGTTGGCAACCCTATCCCCTTCCCAGCTAACCATCAACCTACCATTATTTGCCCCTCTGTCTGCAGCTGACTTCTGCCCTCCCTCCTGGAGATCAGTTGTCATTCTGAGTGATCTCCACCCCTCACCTGGATATTGGCAAGAATGGTTCCCCAGGAGAAAATGGCTCATTGGGAGGGTGAAGTCTATGCTATTGTACCTGTCTGAGGTGCCACGCCTCCTCAAACCTCACCCTCTTCAGGTTCCATCCCTCAGATCTCCAGGAATACCCAACCTGGAGTTGGCAACCCTATCTCCTTCCCAGCCAAGCATCCACCTGCCATTATCTGCCCCTCTGATTTCAGCTTTCCATTACCTCCCCCCTCCCTCCTGGGGATCAGTTGTAATTCTGATTGATCAACACCCTTCACCTGGAGATTGGCAACAGTGGTTCCCCAGGAAGAAATGGCTG
>NW_015165835.1:625515-634126 GCF_001447785.1 Gekko japonicus | reverse complement strand
ACTGTGGAGTGGCTGAATTTCTGCTGCCTCCCAGGACTCCCCCATGTCTCTGGCTTGTGGCCTGGTCAGCACTGGCAGCAGGAGCCTTTCCTAACCTCCTGTAGAATGAAGACTGCCTCCTCCCTGAATGGGCTGCAGTCTATATTGATGCTGCCCCACCCCTTGGCAGCTGGGAACTGTAGGCCAGCAGATGAGGAAGCCCCATTTGACCCCTTGGTAGCTGGAAACTGTAGGCCAGCAGATGAGGAAGCCCCATTTGACCCAGTGAGTGATAACCTTGGAGGCCCCTCTCTAGAGCTACAGCTCAATTAAACCTTATGGGGGAACATTTTAAACAAACAACCACAGATGTCAGCCATCTTTCATCAAACACAGGTAACTGCCATTTCATTACACCTACCAACAGCCACTGAGGGGGAAGTTAGTCTCACATGGGAGCCAAGCAGGAGAAGTGTCTTCATCAAGAGAGACAGCTGTTTGCCAGTAATTCTGACAGGGCACAGTGGCTGAAGGGGGAGTGGGTGGGGAAAAGGAGCAAACCTAGCACTTGGCCAATGGCATGTGAGTACTCTTGAGTGGTGGCTGATGGACCTATGGCTGAGGGTGTGAATTTCACATCCAATGGGAGAGCTGCAAAGGGCCACTCCAAGACACAATTATATATAAGGAGAGAGGCGAGACGTATCTGTCCTCGTTATTTTTTGTGTCCATGTTCACAACTTTATTACTCTAGAAGAAGAAATATGCACATTGGCAAGAAGATTTCAGCTCAAGGAAAGAGAAGCTATTTGAGCTTTCAGAGAACATCTGACATTCAGAGAAAAAATGCCCAAGGAACTGTTTCAGATTCGGCACACTCTCAATACAATACCTGTATCCTCCAGTGACTGTGAAAGGGGATTTTCCCAAATGAACATTATAGTCACTCCAGAAAGGTCCTCCTTGTCAGTCAAAACCATAACATCTTTATTGTTTACAAAAATTGTTGGATCTCCCTTAACAGTCTTTGATCCAACAAAGTGTGTTAAAACATGGTTGCTTCAAGGTCATTATTCAGTGTTAGGCACCAAAAACAAGACCCGAAAAAGAACTGAGGAAGTTGGTGTCGTGTCGAAAGTTTGGAAACGGCTTTAAAGTTGAGGTAAGTCCACAGTGCACAAAAATAATATTGTTTCAAAGAATGTCATGTGTTTCTTCTTCATTTCCCTCTTGGAAGTTCCAGCACCTCTTTTCCCAGAAAAAAAGTCCTGGGAGAAAGCAGATTTTATATATAAAAAAAAGGGCAGAGAAAAAAACGTGGTATTTGAGAACACTTTATGGCTTTGCAGAAGAAATGAGGCCTTGGAGAAGAAGCTATGACTTGATTTTTAGGTAAACCATGGATTCTCTAAGCACAACATTGGCCCCTGCCACACCGGGGGGGGGGGAAGTACGGCCAAAGTGGGGCTTTTTAAAGCCGCACCAAAAGAAACACGTAGTGACGGGATCACATAGATCCCCTGAGCCACCGCGCAGTTCCTCCCCGGCAGGGAGACCGAGGCTGCCAAACTGCGCATGTGTGCATGTGCGCAGTTCTGCCACGAGCCTGGATTGCTTCGAACGACGGGCGCGGCGGTGATCCCACGGCCACGCTTGCTGCGGTGCTTCAGGTAAGTCCTCCTCTGTATGAGGCTCTTTTTTGCAGTGGCTTTTCCGGGTTTAGGGACGGATTGGGGATGGGTGCGCGCTGCTTCCCAGATGTTGCGGTGAGATCGCGCCCGTTTGCTGCGCCCCCAATCCGTCCCTCTCCCGGGCCAAAATCTTCCGTGTGACTGGGGCCATTATAAGGCTAAATCGAAACTCTATGGGTGCGGTCAGACGGTGTGCTGAGAGCAGGTTAAACTGCTCCGGTTCTACCCAGATTATATTTGATGTGGATAATTGCGATCACACTTACCTCCCTTATTCTACCTCACCACGCAGTCATGTTGCTCCCCGGCATCTACACTACTGATGCGTGGGAGTGTGTGTCGGCGGTTTTTTAAAATTTTTCCTCAGTTTGCGCATGCACATAGGTGCCCCTCCATAGAAGGGGGGAAATTATCATGACGCATGCGCAGAACCACCAGGGCAAATCAATCCAACCCCTCCAACAAAAGACTTCCCTTTAAATGTTTCACCTGTAAATGGCCTCCGTGAGATCCCAAACTCATCTAAACGCTAAAACAAGTGACCTTTTAAATATTGGTTTTCTAAACGTGGTGGCGGAGCCCCGCTCATGTGCACACCACCAACACATAAAAAATGGTGGGCAAAAAGCGGACGCCTCGGGCAGCTTTTTAGCAGGAAGGGGGTTTAAATCGGAAGTGGCCCGACACCGCAGGAGTGATCAGATGTCAGGAAAGTGTGGCTAGAACTGGAGAATCAGGAAAACACCACTTGGGGACCTGGTAACAAAATACTCCGTTTTAAAGGGGGGTTGAGCTGGAAAGCGATGGCTGGGGCCGGTGCACAGATGTTAGGTGTGTGAATGTGGATATAAAATCCCTTACTGAAGCATGCCGAAAGCAGATTAAAGGGCCCATCTGAACGCACCCTATAACATGCAATCTAATAATGAAAAGATTCTTCTCTTTTTCTAAGAGCATGCTTCATTGTTCTCCACTGATGCTTCCTTCTTATATAAATGGAAGTCTAGACACTCAAAGAGAAGTGACCATTGACAGTCTAGAACCCCCTGGATCTACCAGTGGGGTAATCTTCAGAAGGGGAGGTGTGCCATACCCCCCAACCCCAAAAAGTTGTCAATCTCCATTTGTCTTCTGTAACATTAAGAACATAAGAACATAAGAGATGCCAATGTTGGATCAGGCCAAAGGCCCATCCAGTCCAACACTCTGTATCACACAGTGGCCAGAAATTCCAGTGCCATCAGGAGGTCTACCAGTGGGGCCAGGACATTAGAAGCCCTCCCACTGTTGACCCCCCAAAGCACCAAGATGACAGAGCATCACTTGCCCCAGAGTCCCTATCTATACCTTGTGGCTAATAGCCACTGATGGACCTCTGCTCCATATGCTTATCTAATTCCCTTTTGAAGCCGTCCATGCTTGTAGCCGCCACCACTTCCTGTGGCAGTGGATTCCAAGTGTTAATCACTCTTTGGGTGAAGAAGTACTTCCTCTTATCCGTTCTAACCCGACCGCTCTGCAGTTTCATGGAGTGCTCACGAGTTCTTGTATTGTGAGAAAGGGAGGAAAGTACCTCTTTCTCTACCTGCTCTTTCCCATGCATAATCTTATAAACCTCAGTCATGTCACCCCTCAGTCGTAGTATGTTGTAGAACATATATTGAAAGTTTTCTTCATCGCTGTCCTCTCTTTGCTTGTGATTGAGCTTGTGTGGTTTTTAAAGATCCCCTGTATGCTATGGTTAAGGAACAATTGAATTACCACCTTTGATTCTTAGTTAAAGGTACCATTGCACTTCATCTAAATGTATTCTGCAGCTTGTTCTTTTTTCTGTTGTCATAGTTTTGTACTCCAGCTGAAGACTGTCTATACGTGCAGAAGTTCAGTCCTGGCTTAAGTTACATTTCTATTCGTTTCCTTGGTTTTTATTGTGCATGTTTTATTTCATTAAAATTACCCTTATCCCCCACAGAGAGATATTGCCAGTTCAATGGAACATTTAAGATCTGAACTATAAAATCTATAAAAGATCTTCCCCCCCCCCCACAGATTTTTGGGTTCGTTTTCTGTTTTAGCTCTCATCTGCTTCACCATTTCAATATCACCTGCAATTCAAAGCCCCCAAATATGCATTAAACTAATGTAAAGAGATACACTTTCCATACAATACAAGGAGATTTAGCTGTGTGCCTCTCATTATAGATAATGGAAGTTGCATAATGTCTTAAAGATTTTGTGTTGAACATCTATCCCTGAGGGTCTAGCTCCAACCTGAGGAAGTTAGCTGGGAAACTGACATTAAAGTGGTACACTTCTGTTCAACATGTGTCATTTGGGTGAGATGATAGAAGATACACTCGCAGAAACTCTGGCAAATTGCTTTTTTCAGCGGGGGGAGGGAGTCTCCTCATCAATAAAATTGATTTCATTTTTTTCCCCTCCTTATCAAGTCAAGGAATGGAAATTATAGGGTTGGATCCAGCCCTCACGATCCCTAGCACAGCCTCAGTAGATGGCCGGAGAGGATCCCTCCTTTCTTTTTCACCAGCAGAAAGGCTGGCAGAATCCAGCCCATAAGGTAGTAGTAGTGTTCTACACTTCAGTTGGACAAGGAAGAAATAAAAAATGAAAATGGATGTCTACAAATAGTAGCTGAGAAAAGCACTGGAGAACTCTTACAAGATCACCACTGAAGCATCATGAAATGAGCCCAATAAAAGGCATGTTCCATACTGACACCCAAAAAAACTGGTGTCAGAGACTTCTACCAGGGAGGGAGGATGGAAGGAGGAAAAGCTGAGAGCCAACATGGTGTTAGTGTAAGCCAAGTTAGTGTGAGCTAGCTCACAGTTTTTTAGCTTCCGGCTCACACATTTTTGTCTTCGCTCAGGAAGGAGGGCTCCAGAGCAAACTAATTTATGCAGTAGCCAAATCACTTGCTCACAACTTTAAGGCCAGTAGCTCACAAAGTAGAATTTTTGCTCACAGGACTCCACAGCTTAGAGGGAACATTGGAGCCAACATGGTGTTAGTAGCTAGACTGTCAGACTAGGTTCTGGAAGACCCAGCTTCAAATCCTCCTCCTGCCATGGAAGCTTGCTGGATGACCTTGGGCCAGTCACGGCCTCTCAGCCTCACTTCCTCACAGTGGTGCTGTGAGGATAAAAAAGAAGAGAGCAGAATGATGTAAGCTGCTTTTGGTCCTCACTGGGGTGAAAAGTGGAGTATAAATGTGTTGGAATATGGGAGGTCTATAGTGCAGCCTTATGAAGAAGGTCTGAAGATCATCCGACAGGGAGACAGCTGAAGGACTGGTAGTTAGCATAGCTAGATTAGGGACTTTCCACTTTTTCAAATTGTGTTCTTGCTGTCTCCTGATTGGCTCTTCTGGAGGCTTCCTGCTCCTGCAGAGCTTCCTCTTTGTTGTTGTTCCTCCTTCAGCAGTTAAGTTAGACAATTAAGGTTCTCTCTTCTATGTTCTATAACAGTTTGCTTTTCTTTAATAGACCTAGTTCTTTTTCTCTGAACAGACAGTGCTCCACTTCTTTGCATGTTTAAACTCTGCCGACAAAATGAAATACATAAATGAGAAATAAAGCTGAAGACTAGGAGAGGCCAGGTAAAAGAAAAGTTAACTGGTGTATGTGAAGGACAGAATCAAACAATAAAAAGAGAGTGGGTATGGGATGCCAGGAGGAGAGAAAGACGAAATTGTGTGTGGAAGAGGATATAGGAGGAAATGAAGTGACTCATGGTAGTCCTTGAGAGCTTCTTTTTGGTGTGGTGGTTAGGAGCACAGACTCTAATCTTGGAGAACCAGGTTTGATTCCCCACTCCTCCACATGCAGCTGCTGGTGTGACCGTGGGTCAGTCATAAGTTCTTCCAGAGCTGTTCTCTCAAGGGCAGTTCTCAGGAGAACTCTCTCAGCCCCACCTACCTCACAGGGTGTCTTTTGTGGGGAAAGGAAAGGGATTGTAAGCCACTCTGAGACTCCTTTGGGTAGTGAAGGATGAGGTATAAGTCCAATTCTTATTCTTATTCCTCTTCTTCCTCCTCCTCCTTGTACTTATCTAGTTACAACTCTTACATGTACATTCAAATATTAATGCAAAACCAAGCTGCTTCAGCTAATGAAAGAAATATCAGCAATGTCCTTTTTATAGACTTACGGGCTCATTGTAATTGGCACCATTTTGTATAATGAAAAATCAGCAGTGTGGTTTTCCAGAGATGTCAGAATTGCAGAAAGGCCACACCAACAACACTTCGTTTCCCTGATGTCCACAACTGGCAGGCACGACAGAACTTCATCTAAGTCCTGGGAGCACTTTCCCAAGAATCTTTCAATTATGAGGACATAGAAGTGTGTGTTCATGGAATGTTGCCAAATTCCCTCAGGTGTTTTCTTTTCTTTTCTTTTTTACAGACTCTATGGACACTAGGGAGGAAATTGGGGAGGGGGGTACCCAAACTTTCTCAAAATTTAATCCAAATTCATTCAAGTCTTTGTACGAGCCATGTCATCCTGCCAGCCCCTCTAGCTAAAATGTAGCATGGGTCATCACAGTGATGGTGAACTGCTCTGTGATGGTGTCCGTCCAGTTGGGGGTGCCATCTTCAAAGAGTAAGCAGGACTGACCTTGATGGACTAATGATCTGGTTCAGTATAAGGCACCTTCACGTGCACAAGCTTGTCATAAGTCTTTGCCCTTCTCATGCGGGCACTTCCCATATGCCGCTGACCCACCGACCCCTGCATTTTGGAGCAATATGGGATGACCCGGTCACCCTTAGGGCCAAGAAGGACTTTTTTTTGGATCGCCTTCCAATTGATTCTGAAAAGGGATCTGCTTCAAGTTTCTTCTAGATTGTGGTATCATAAATCGGCAGTCCGGCTTGAAGAGTGTGGTGTCTCATTATGGAAGAAAACGGCATGGGTTGCTTGACCCTGGTATTGTTAATAGGTGAGTACCCTGAAGTGTCTAAGGAGAAAGGACCATTCCTACAACAGCCTATCGATCGCTTGAGTGGTGAGGTGAGTTGGTAACAGGCCGGTAGCCAGGATTTTTTTGTTTGTTTGGGGGCATTTAAAAATTTAAGGGGGTAGTTAAATTAGTAAAGGTAAAGGTTCCCTTGATGGAAAGCCAGTCGAATCCGACTGTAGGGTTGCGGTGCTCATCTCTGTTTCCAAGCCGAAGAGCCAGCACTGTCTGAAGACGTTTCCATGGTCATGTGGCCAGCATGACTAAACACCAAGGCGAATGGAACGCTGTTACCTTCCCACCGAAGTGGTACCTATTTATCTACTTGCAATTTCTTGCTTTCGAACTGCTAGGTTGGCAGGAGCTAGAACTAGAGACGGGAGCTCACTCCGTCATGCGGCACCCGGGTCTCGAACTGCTGAACTACCGACCTTCCACAGCCTGCAGTTCAGCATCTTAACCACTTAAGTTACAATTAATTAAATTAATCTGAATGCCTGTCTTTAAAGGGGGAGGCTCAGAGCCTGTTTCTAACCATTCTTTTGAAAGGACAGGGCAGTGGGTGTGTCACTTCCTAGGAAAAACAACAACTCAGGAGGCATTTAATTGCCTTCAGAAGGCATTTAGATGCCTTTTGAGTTCCCTTCCACAGGGCAAGAAAGTTTAGAAGGGCACCTTCAATACATCTCCAACAATCCCCCTTTCTGAAGGGCTCTTTTTGTAGAAGGTACTCCTTTGCATATTAGGCCACACACCCCTAATGTAGCCAATCCTCCAAGAGCTTACAGAGCTCTTCTTATAGGAGCTACTGTAAGCTCTTGGAGGATTGGCTACATTAGGGGTGTGTTGCTTAATATGCAAATCAGTACCTGCTACAAAAAGAGCCCGGGGCGGCGGTTAACCCAGTACCACCTAGGTCATGGTTAAATATAAGGTTTCTGGCATGGCTATTTGTGGGGTGGGGCTTTTAATTAAGGGGGCAGGGCCCTCAAATGCCCCCACTGTAGCTACAAGGCCTGGTTGGTAAGGAGACTCCCTTATGCTGATGAGCATCAGCCAAGCCCTTTGTTGCTGGAAGAACACCCTAAAGGAAGGGGCCGAGTTTTGGCACCTTTCCACAAAAGGTAAACTGTAGCCTGGGACAAATGAAGATGGTGAGAAAGCTGGCAACATCTGAGTGGTGTTGCCAAAATGCTGTCTTAGTTGCAACGTGCACTCGAAACTGATCGGTCATTTGATGATATAGACCTGCCATTAAATAAAGCCTAAACTGGTACCTTTTGGCAAGCAATTTTGGAGACAGTTACAACAATGATGGGGATGACACTAGAATTTACTCCAGGACGCCTCCTATTAGGAGCAAATTGGAATAAAGATCAACCTCAATGGAGAACTAATGTTCTTGCAATTCTTTTATCGGTCGCCAAACTCGCCATAGCTGCTTGTTGGAAAATTCCCATTGCCCCGACTCCCCAAATGTGGCATACACGATTATGGAATCATTATATGCTTACTTTTAATGTGAATCAGACAACATCAACTAGAGCCCTCTTAAGAGTTTAAGAAAATTTGGTCACCAACTCTAACTTATCTTTCTAATCTGAAAGAACTTCCAAAGGAATTATATCATTGTTATGTTTAACATATGTCGATATATACTTTATAATTAAATTATATATGTTAAAACTATATTTACTATTTTATGTCCTCATATGAACATAAGAACATAAGAGATGCCAATGTTGGATCAAGCCAAAGGCCCATCCAGTCCAACGCTCTGTATCACACAGTGGCCAGAAATACCAGGTGCCATCAGGAGGTCCACCAGTGGGGCCAGGACATTAGAAGCCCTCCCACTGTTGACCCCCCCAAGCACCAAGAAGACAGAGCATCACTTGCCCCAGAGTCCCTATCTATACCTTGTGGCTAATAGCCACTGATGGACCTCTGCTCCATAT
>NW_015165835.1:619258-625495 GCF_001447785.1 Gekko japonicus | reverse complement strand
GTTGAGACGCCGCGGCGGGATCCCACGGATCCCCTGGCCGCGGCGCCTTTTCTCCCCGGCATGATCAAACGCCGGGGAGAAAACACGGCTCTGACCGGGAGCCGGCCAAACTGCGCATGTCGGAGCATGCGCAATTCGGCTACGGGCCGGAGTTGTGCCGGCGATCAAACCTCAATCATGTCACCCCTCAGTCGTCGTTTCTCCAAGCTAAAGAGCCTTTCATCTTAGAAAGATCTGTATGAACCCTTTATTGGTTGATGAGGTATTGATATTTTTTCCATTTTCTACTTCGTATTCTTTGTTAAAACTGAATAAAAATTTGATATATAATTTTTTTAAAAAAAATTAAACCTATCTACTGTCATCTTCTGCCTTCCTTTGGTAACGATGGTAGAATAGGGTTTCATGGTGCTCCCTCATCTCAAACTCTCTTTTTTCCCCCTACAGAAGAAGTGGCCACAGGGGCCTAGGAAGGTGGTGGTGGGAGGCTGTTTCCCCCCCCGTCCAACATGCAATTATTTCGGCTCTCTCCAATAGCATTCAAATGATTCACACCATGCTTTTTATTTTTATCCTTTCACGAGCAAATGAAATGTCATGCATGTTGAAGAGGCTGGAAGGATAATAACCACTAACATCATTTTTGGAGCATTTCCAGGCTGGTGTTCTTCCCGCTGAGTTTTATAATTAATTATAGTGGTCCACTTGGGAATGATGGAGTTGAGGTTATTTGTTAAGCTTTGGTGCCCTGATTTATTTTGTCCCAGTCCTTAAGCAGACAACGCAAGAGGTTGGGGGGGGGTCACTGCACCAACCTGCCTCCTCATTGCCTATGTTGTTGTAAGGATGACACCTTTTGTCTGTGGAGCAGACGGCTCCAGCTGCAACTGGGTTCACTGGGATCAAAGCTAAGGCACAAATTACTTCATTTGATGCTACCACTGTTGACATCCTTGGCAATCCCTCTCTCTGTCTGACTGATCAAAAGCTACTAGAAGAATATTCAGAGGAAGAACCAAGACTATTCCAGCCTCCCTCCCAGTGCTATAATTTAGGGTTGGATCCTATGGGTTTGTACCACTGATGGGTTTGTACCATCTTACTTTGGTCTGAGATTCCTTCCCCTGACGTAAGAGCCAGGAAAGGAACCTTGCTCCGAAGGAAGGTGCTACCACTAGTGGCACAAATCTATAGGATCCACTAATCTACCTTATACTGAGTCAGACCATTGGTCCACCAAGGTCAATATTGTCTACCTTGATTGGCAATGGCTATCCAGGGTCTCAGAGAGAAGTCTTTTACATCACCTACTACAGGGTGGGTTTTTTGAAAAAAGAGAGAAAGGGAGAGAAGAAAGATTGGGTTTATACCCAGCCCTTCACTTGGAGCCTCAGAGTGGCTTACAATCTCCTTTCCTTTCCCTTCCCCACAACAGACACCCTGTTAGGTAGGTGGGGCTGAGAGAGAACTGCTCTTGAGAGAACAGCTCTGAGAGAACTGTGATTGACCCAAGGTCAACCAGCTGCCTGCATGTGGAGGAGTGGGGAATCAAACCCAGTTCTCCAGATCAGAGTCCGTGGCTCCCACGCACTGCACCAAATTGGCTCCCACAAGGAAAATGAAGTTTTCAAACTGTTTACTGAAAACTCATGAACGTTAAAAATTCTTTAAAAGAATGTTATCAAAGAAGTTCCAGAACTCTGTCCCTCACCTATTGCCTGGTCTGTTTAACTGGGGATGCCAGGGGTTGAACCTGAAACCTTCTGCATGCCAAGTATGTACCACTGAGCCACAGCCCCTCTCAGCCCAGCCTTTAACATTTTTAAATGCCTGTGTTTGTGCCAGATGCAGGCCTGTCTGAGCCTTGCACAGATTTCAGACTTCATATCGGATGCACATATTCCCTAATTGGACATTTATTGTAGCACAGTTACCTGTTTGTCTCTCTTTGTTGTGATTAGCATCCTACTGTAGTCATTAGTGAATTCATTACTTGCCTTTTCCCATTCAAGGGAAATGAGACATTCTATTTGCTCACCCCATGGAGCTTATTGTACAAAGAGAGCTCCCATCCCTCCGTGTAAATGTAGAGCCAAAGCAGGCCGAACAAATGAAAATGGGGCCTCTGTTTGAAGGCCAAGCGAAAGGCTGAGCCAGTATAGGAAATGCATACAAGATCTGAAGGTACAAATCAGAGAAATGTGAAAGCAAAGCCGATGTGAAGATGTGTGTGGCATCAGGGGCCATCAGGAGCACTGGAAAGTTCAAGGATAAGCAGAGACTCTGAATAGCTCTGGATGATTGTGAAAGCCTTGAAGGCATCATTGGGAAATGATAATGCAGGAATTCGGGGCAATGGAGGGGGGAAAGCAGCAGAATCACATAAAGGTGCAATAAGCGATATTGCTTTCAGCAAAGGACAGGGACTTTCAACTAGTAGTCCTAAATGAGCAGCTTTATGATTTCCTGTCTCTGGGCAACGGGACTCATTCACCATAGAAGCCTTGCTGCAGAAGGCCTGAGCTTGGGATGGTCTATCAGACAGATCATTCAATCATATAGAACATTGGCCAGGTCTTAAAAGTGCCACTGGGCACAAAAAATAATCCAGCCTTCTGTTTTCTCTAGGCTGCTTTCCCTTAGGTGTGAAAATCTAGCTGAAGTGTTAGCGAGTCAACCTTTTGCCTCTGTCCTGCAAAATCCATTTGCATCTCTAAACTCTGTGTTTGGGAACTAATGATTCATCCCCTGCGCTCTACCTCTTGCCAGTTGCTTCCTCACAGTGAGGCCCCTGGAGCATGGGTAGAGTGCAGATCCACTTTATTATAATGTTGATATGATCTCTAGAGTGAAAGCCATCTATCCATATAGCAAGTATAAGACATACACAATTTCTTTATTTGACATAAGCATTGCTGACCTGCTTTTCCCCACACCGTGGGCTCGTGGTGGCTTATAAGACCATCCCCACAAATATAATTAAAAATATGGTGTAGTTCTCCAGCATGCTGGGTTGGTTTTGAATCCAATTACAGAACTGTGCGACTGAACAACAACAACCCCCAGCTTAAGTGGCCATTCCATTGGAGGAAGAGCCACTTAAATTAGAGAAACGTGCCTTAGGCGGGGGGAATGTTTCACAGTTTTCTCAGGGGGTGCTAGGATACATACTAGATGTGATCTGTATTCAAACAAATAAATAACCTGCCCTGCTGGATTGGTCAATATAGCCCAGCACTCTGTTTTCAACAGGCACCATTTGGGGTCCTGTTTGCAAGAAAAAGCATGAAGGCAAGGGCTGTTATCATTTGCCCCCAAGATCTGATCCTCTGAATGCTGATGTTCTCCTTATCCATCACAATTAGTGGTCATTGAAACAAACGAAAAGCAAAGAAGACAGCAGAACTTGGGAGTAGATACATTTCAGCCTCAGCTTCTTAGAGAGATAAGTAGCTACTTAGGTTTAAGAGATGTGCCGGTGATTTAGATCAGTGTTTCCCAACCTGTGGGTCACAAAGCCAGTGAAATACGACATTTGGCTTTTGCAGCCGTATTGATTAGCACATAATCTGTCCGCTGCTGTTGTCGTTGTTAAGTGGATCACCATACCAAATAAATTTAGACTTGAGAAGTCACCATACCAAAAGGGTTGGAGACCACCAATACTGATGTTAGCATCCCAATGAGTAAGTACTTCCCAGTGCTGTGGCATCCAAAGGACAAGCGAGCTCCATTCTGGGAGGGCAGGGACAATCTGCATGGGCCTGCATCCTGATGACATGCAAATTTATGCAATGAATGGCTGTGATACTTTGGGTCTGGCACCCACTTCAAGGGCAAGCTATTCCTTTCCCCGGAAGACACTGCGGTCATGATAATGTCGCACACCTTAGTATGCTGTCAGCAAAGCAAATGTCATGAGGACATCGGGGCCAACCCCTCTCTTGCTAATGCTCTATAAACAGACCACTCGTCTACCAGAAGATATATTGGTCTAGATGCCATTCAAGTTTACGCCATTCAAATGCACAAGCGACTCGGTCTAATGGACTTACCCTAAAGAACTGCACTCAGACAAAGGAGCCTTTCTTGTGTACGGAAGGACTTTGGAGCCATTTATTCATGTTTGCCAATGCAGCCGAATGAAGGATGGATCACGGAAGAGCTGAGGAGCTAATGGAACCTGCCAATCCTGTCAGAAGGGGTGAGAACAGCTGCCAAATCCATGCCCAGGAGGAGCGAGACTGAGATGAGGAATGAATGAAATGGACGGCAATCCAAAGAGACAGAGTTCATTTAATTGTCCCTCTTTGCTGTTCTCCTTTTGTCTGTGTTTGTTTTTCTCCGAGAATAAATCGGTGTAACCCTGGCAAGTGACATGAATGCGGGAAGGATCTCTCTAATTAAATTCGAAAAAGGGTTGCATACTTGGGCTTTCAATCTTCCTTATTGGGTAAGAGATTAAAGCTTCAAAGAATGCTTGCTTGGAATCGAGTGCCATTGAAGCAAGTACTTCTCACTTCCAAGTAACTTACACATTTGCAACCAAGGTAGAAGGGGGTTCGCATCGAACTCAAGTGCCCTGAGTATTCATTCATCTTTAGGCCTGTTCAGAAGTAACACTGTGTGCATTTATAATCGGTGTACACTTGATTGGTCTTTGTACTTGCACTAAGGAATTCTTCAAGATCAGTACCCATGTTCGTCTGTAGCAGTAGAAAGGAGCAAGAGTCCAGTAGCACCTTAAAGGCTAATCAAATTTGTGGCAGGGGATGAGCTTTCGTGAGTCACTGCTCACTTCTTCAAATACAGCTAGAATGTGAGTCCATCTGCCCTTATAACTGGAGAGCAGAGTGATTTCAGATGCCGAATGACAGTAGTAATGAATGACAATAGCAGGTGTGATTGGATTAGGTGTGATATGCAGAGGAGGAGTAGGCATGGAGAAATCAGGACTGATAACGAGACAGGAGAGCTTGGTCTTGATTCAGTCCAGGAGGATGCGGTGTCTTGAGCTTCATTATCAGTTGCAATTCAGCAGTCTCTCTTTCTAATCTTTCCTTAGAAATTCCTTTATAAGAGAACTGCTACTCTTAGGTCAGCTACTGAGTGTCCTGGAAGGTTAAAATCCCCCCACACACACACTGGTTTTTGAAAGTTATGATTTCTAATGTCAGACTTATGTCCATTTATTCTTTGTCGTAGGGACTGGTCTGTTTGTCCAATGTAAAGGGTGGAAGGACACTGTTGACATGTGATGGCATAAATCACATTAGAAGATGAGCAGGAATATGAACCTGAGATGGTATGGCAGATGTTTCTGGGTCCACTGATGGTGATGCTAGGATCTCTATGAGAGCAAAGTTGGTATCTCGGTTTGTCACAGGCCTTTTTACCAGAGTCCATGTTACTGTTAAGTAGCTTATCATAGCAGGTGAGAAGTAGTTTCACGATTAGCACACCATGTGACATTCAGTGTGTATCCAGCTGAACGTGTGATGCAAACCTTGCATTTATCTAGGTACTGGCTGATGGTTTAATTTGTGAAGTGAATACAAGTTGGCTCTTTCTTACACACAGATGTACATATGTACCTGCAGGATGCAAGTAGGTTCTATGTAAAACGTGAACAGCACTTTTGTTTTGCATACAATCAGGGGTGGACTCTTGATCTAATGGACTGGAAAAGTCCCTGGTGGGGCACTCCTGGAAGGCCATCAGCAGGCAAGAGCAAGAAGAGGAAAGTATCAGCAGCCACAAAGCTTATTTTACAAAATTCGGGATGATGAAAAAAATCTAGAGGGGTGTGTCTGATTTCATTCCATTCTTTATTTCATTTCTATCCCAACTTTTGAACCCTAGGATACAGATGCATGCCAAAAAAAAAAAAAAGGCTGAAAGCAGGATGATTCTGCAGTAGTCAAAACTAGGGATGAGCATGAACCGAATTATGAACTGAAATTCACCATGAACTGAGCCTAGTTCATGGTTTGCAAGTCTTAGTTTGTGCAATTGAGTTTCCCACGAACAGCCCACAAACAGAACCATTTTCCATTGAGGTTTGTGGGCCAGACATGCTGGCACCAATGAATCAATTGTCTTGGGTGGGGGGGATGAACTTCTGCAGCCCTTCTGCAGCCCTAGAAACACCAATAGTGGCCCTCCAAAGCTTGATTGGCAGCTCTGGCTACCAACCATTTTTCTCTAAGCCTCTAGCTTGCAGGGGGTCCATTTGAC
>NW_015165835.1:616640-618638 GCF_001447785.1 Gekko japonicus | reverse complement strand
AGACTGAGATGAGGAATGAATGAAATGGACGGCAATCCAAAGAGACAGAGTTCATTTAATTGTCCCTCTTTGCTGTTCTCCTTTTGTCTGTGTTTGTTTTTCTCCGAGAATAAATCGGTGTAACCCTGGCAAGTGACATGAATGCGGGAAGGATCTCTCTAATTAAATTCGAAAAAGGGTTGCATACTTGGGCTTTCAATCTTCCTTATTGGGTAAGAGATTAAAGCTTCAAAGAATGCTTGCTTGGAATCGAGTGCCATTGAAGCAAGTACTTCTCACTTCCAAGTAACTTACACATTTGCAACCAAGGTAGAAGGGGGTCCGCATCGAACTCAGGTGCCCTGAGTATTCATTCATCTTTAGGCCTGTTCAGAAGTAACACTGTGTGCATTTATAATCGGTGTACACTTGATTGGTCTTTGTACTTGCACTAAGGAATTCTTCAAGATTAGTACCCGTGTTCGTCTGTAGCAGTAGAAAGGAGCAAAAGTCCAGTAGCACCTTAAAGTCTAACCAAATTTGTGGCAGGGTATGAGCTTTCATAAGTCACTGCTCACTTCTTCAAATACAGCTAGAATGTGAGTCCATCTGCCCTTATAACTGGAGAGCAGAGTGATTTCAGATGCCGAATGACAGTAGTAATGAATGACAATAGCAGGTGTGATTGGATTAGGTGTGATATGCAGAGGAGGAGTAGGCATGGAGAAATCAGGATTGATAATGAGACAGGAGAGCTTGGTCTTGATTCAGTCCAGGAGGATGCGGTGTCTTGAGCTTCCTTATCAGTTGCAATTCAGCAGTCTCTCTTTCTAATCTCCCTTAGAAATTCCTTTATAAGAGAACTGCTACTCTTAGGTCAGCTACTGAGTGTCCTGGAAGGTTAAAATCCCCCCCACACACACTGGTTTTTGAAAGTTATTATTTCTAATGTCAGACTTCTGTCCATTTATTCTTTGTCGTAGGGACTGGTCTGTTTGTCCAATGTAAAGGGTGGAAGGACACTGTTGACATGTGATGGCATAAATCACATTAGAAGATGAGCAGGAATATGAACCTGAGATGGTATGGCAGATGTTTCTGGGTCCACTGATGGTGTTGCTAGGATCTCTATGAGAGCAAAGTTGGTATCTCGGTTTGTCACAGGCCTTGGTACCAGAGTCCATGTTACTGTTAAGTAGCTTATCTTAGCAGGTGAGAAGTAGTTTTACGATTAGCACGCCATGTGACATTCAGTGTGTATTCAGCTGAATGTGTGATGCAAACCTTGCATTTATCTAGATACTGGCTGATGGTTTAATTTGTGAAGTGAATACAAGTTGGCTCTTTCTTACACACAGATGTACATATGTACCTGCAGGATGCAAGTAGGTTCTATGTAAAACGTGAACAGCACTTTTGTTTTGCATACAATCAGGGGTGGACTCCTGATCTAATGGACTGGAAAAGTCCCTGGTGGGGCACTCCTGGAAGGCCATCAGCAGGCAAGAGCAAGAAGAAGAAAGTAGCAGCAGCCACAAAGCTTATTTTACAAAATTTGGGATGATGAAAAAAATCTAGAGGGGTATGTCTGATTTCATTCCATTCTTTATTTCATTTCTATCCCAACTTTTGAACCCTAGGATACAGATGCATGCCAAAAAAAAGGCTGAAAGCAGTATGATTCTGCAGTAGTCAAAACTAGGGATGAGCATGAACCGAATTATGAACTGAAATTCACCATGAACTGAGCCTAGTTCATGGTTTGCAAGTCTTAGTTTGTGCAATTGAGTTTCCCACGAACAGCCCACAAACAGAACCATTTTCCATTGAGGTTTGTGGGCCAGACATGCTGGCACCAATGAATCAATTGTCTTGGGTGGGGGGGATGAACTTCTGCAGCCCTTCTGCAGCCCTAGAAACACCAATAGTGGCCCTCCAAAGCTTGATTGGCAGCTCTGGCTACCAACCATTTTTCTCTAAGCCTCTAGCTTGCAGGGGGTCCATTTGACACACTGCTGA
>NW_015165835.1:613710-616572 GCF_001447785.1 Gekko japonicus | reverse complement strand
CCCAATCAATCTGTACACAACTTGGAGGGCAGGTAGGGGACATTCCGGGAGGTCCACTGTGAGTTTGATGCCTCTAGCTTGCAGGGGCGGGGCATTTGACACACTCCTTCCCCTTTTGCACATTGGACCCTAGGATCTCCCCCCCTCAACTAATTTGCACACAACTTGGAGAGCAGGTTGAGGGTTATCCCAGGGAGGTCCACTGCGAGCATGATGCCTCTAGCTTGCAGGGAGGACATTCAACAAACTCCCCTCTTTTGCACTTTGGACCCTAGGCCCTCCCTGAGAATATTTGCACACAACTTCAAGGGCAGGTAGAGGGGCATGCCGGGGAGGTCTGTCGCAAGGCTGATGCTTCTCTACCTTGCAAGAGGGTAATTCAACACAATCTGAACCTGCGGCTGTGATTTCCCCAGAAAGCATTTTCCCGGGGGCACCTGATTTGGGGCCTGTAACTCAGCTCCCCATCCAATCCTCGCCAATCTTGAATGGCATGTAGAGGAGAGCCTGCTGGAGACTTGCTGCAAGTTTGGCATCTCTTTCCCACAGGGGAGTCATTCTACCTCACCACAAGTCTCACAAACCACTAACCAGTCCATTACATGGGAAGGTTCACAGAGGTGTGTGGTTCATGAGACCCCATGAACCTCCACAAACCTCCATTTCCCGGTTCATGCCCTTCCCTAGTTAAAACTCTCTCTTTTAATGCATGGCTTGGGTAAACAGAAAAGCCAACATGGGCTCCGTTCACATGCAGAATTTGCTGCGCTAAAGATATGGATGAGAGGCGGATTTTCCGGGCGCAATCACACCGCAACATCTGGGAAGTGTAGTGCACCTGTGGCTAACCTGTGGCTTCGTGTTGAAGATACGGAGTAAAAAAAACGAGTACTTACGATGTACTAGTTTCCAGAAAACGCGGGGCAAGTGTGGGCATCTGATCGTGTCCCGCCCTAGTCCTGTCGCAAACTGGTTAGTTTGTTTTTTAAAGTCTGCACAGGATGCGCACAAATGATCATGCGCATGCTCACCTTTTGGTGAGAAAAAAAATATTCCCGTTTACCATGGAAGCAGCACCTAGCCACCATTTTTTTAAAAAATAGAGTATTATTCCTATAATAAATACTAGCCCCAGGTCGTATTGTTAAAGCACATAGCACACTGCCTTCCAGAAGCTAAGCTAAGCAGTTCTGTGTCTAGTCATGAGCACCCAGATAGAAGACCAATTGACAATCATTTTGATACCACCATGAAGGTCGCATCATGAGAAGACAAGACACACTGGAAAAGACGATGACACTAGGGAAAGTGGAAGGCAGCAGGAAAAGAGGAAGACCCAACATGAGATGGGTGGACTCCGTCAAAGAAGCCATGGTCCTCCGTTTGCAAGACCTGAGCAAGGCTGTTGATGATAGGACATTTTGGAGGTTGTTAATTCACAGGGCTGCAATAAGTCAGAAATGACTTGATAGCATGTAATACACGCACACAAAGGAAAGGCAGGATACAAACGTTAATAATTTTAAAATGTTGATAATGGCAGCGTTAACATTATATTTTAGCAGCACATGCTATCATTTGCCCTATATGTTATTTAATAGTAATTTCTGGTAGAGAGCCAGTTTGGTGTAGTGGTTAAGAGCACGGAATCTAATCTGGGAGATCCAGGTTTGATTCCCCACTCCTCCACATGCAGCTGCTGGTGTGACCTTGAGTCAGTCATAAGTTCTTTCAGAGCTGTTCTCTCAAAGGCAGTTCTCTCAGAGCTCTCTCAGCCCCACCTACCTCACAGGGTGTCTGTTGTGAGGAAGGGAAGGGGATTGTAAGCCACTCTGAGACTCCTTTGGGTAGTGAAGGGTGGAGTATAAATCCAATCTCTTCTTCTTCTCCTCTAGTACCAACAATGTTGTGGCACTGATTCCTCCATGTATTTATTACCGAGGACAACACAATTCTTCAAGATGTTGAAAACACATTTAAATCCCCAACTTATTTAATTGCTTCATTTCCCTCCATCATTTCTTTTTCTTTTTGCACTTAGGAAAGCTGTTGGTACAAATTTCATGGTACACATCCAGAATTTCACAGCAGATTGGTAAGAGTGCTTTACATATAATGACACCAGCTGCCTTTTCATAGCCCCATTCTGCTCTAAAAGATTGCAGTTGCTCATAACATTACCAGTGGATTTCAGAGATTTAAGGCTAAGTTTCTAGAATTCATAAATTCCTGTTATCTTATTTTGGGCATGATTATCCCATTCCTAAGAGCCTTGATATGTTAGAAAGACAGTTTGATCCACGTATAGGGAGGCCACATAATATCACAGTACCCAGGGGTCATTTCCTGCAGGAGCGCACAGGAGAGGAGCTCTGGCAGTAAAGAGCCCAGGGGGCGGGCACATGCAACGAGCCCCAACCCCTTCTCCCAGCAGCCCTCAGTCAGAGCAAGAAGCAGCCAGGTAAGTTGCAGAGCTCCCCCCGGCCCCCCAGTCCAAAACAGTCCAGTGGCACCTTTAAGACCAAATGGGTCTTAAATGGGTACCCACCCTTAGTAGGGATGGGGGGCACCCTGCCTAGTGTGGTGATCGAAGGCGGCGGCGGCAAGACATCGGCTCCTGAGTCGGAGGTGGCGTGGTGAAACGACGGCAGCGGCGGCAGTAGGCTACTGCGACCGGTAGAGCGATCCCTGGTGGCCAGGAAAGAACATCCTAGCAACTGCCGGCGACACAGGCGCGCGATGACGTCAAGCGCTGGCACAGCGGAGCCGGATGGAAGTTACTGGGGCCGGAAGGAGGCGTGTCACACGTCCCGATAGAGAACTAATCGCCGGAGCGTCGGAATGGGGGCCCACCGGAGACAC